>NW_027256883.1:193259562-193627062 GCF_029215685.1 Pituophis catenifer annectens
CCACAAGATAATTGAATTTGGTTTGAATTCCATGTTTATAAGACTTAGGAAACCATTCAGTTTTTCCAAATTGGCCTTTTATTGTGTGGTGTCCCTGCATTGAGAGTCAGTTTGGTGTGGTGGTTAAAGTATCAGGCTAAAAATCAGGAGACCATGAGTTCCACTTTGGACCCAAAACCAACTGAATGACCTTGCACCAGTGGTGGGTTGCCCCCGGTTTGGACCGGCGGGAGGCCACGCCCACTGCCCCAGATGTCATCATCGGTAATCTGCGCATGCAGCAAAGCAAGCGCGAGCAAAGCGAGGGCGCTCACACGATCCCGTTGCGAACCAGTAGTAAAGGTAAGTAGAACCCACCCCTGCCTTGTACCAGTCACTTTCTCTCAGCCTTAGGAAGAAGGCAATGGCAAATCACTTCTAAAAAACCTTGACAAGAACTTGCCTAGGGGGTCTCCAAGAACCAATTCAACAAATCAACAGGTGGGGGAGGGGGGAAATCCTTGCATTATTTTTCAAGCATCAATGAATATTCAAATAATGTTATGTTCCATTTGTAACTTTCTGTATTACTATCACCTTTTTCTTTTCCTAAAAATTCCAAACTGGAGGAAAAATCTAAAAACAAGTTTCATTTGATAGGATGCACTAGGAGCCCTTTGTGTGGAATCACCCAGAAACCCATAACCAAGAAGGAGCTCCTACTTGAAGGCAAAAAATTTTCCATTAAACACATCTGGGAAGTACCTTGGATGATCAGATGGAGAGAGGAGCAAATTTCATCTATTACACCAGCTCCAAATTATGAGGAATTAATTGTTTTGTTTTGTAAACAGATTCTAAAATGTTAAGAGTCCCCAGTTAACAAAGAAGGGCTACAACCTCAGTACTAAGGTTGTAGCTAAGGAGTATTTTGGTCCTGAATTCAATTCCTCCCTTTGCGGACAGGAAGATGAGAAAATTTGGAAAACTACAGCATCACTAGTATAAATATCTATAGAATAGATTGAATTTTTTATTGGTCAAGTGTGACTGGACACCCAAGGAATTTGTCTCCAGTACATAAGCTCTCAGTGTACATATAATTAACAAGTGATAAATCATAATCATCATAAAATATATTCATCATAAATTATAAGATACAACACTTAGTGATAGTCATAGGATACTAAATAGGATAGTCATAGGATACTCAACATAAATCATACTAGGATACTAAATAAAACAATTAATATAAATCATAAGATACAAGCAAGAGTTATACTCATAAGAAGATAAGGAAATAGGAAAGATGAGAAGGATAACAGTAATACAGCCCTACTAGGTAGTTTGCTAGTGCTGTGGGAATTAATTGTTTAGCAGAATGATGGAATGGGAGGGGGGCTGTCCTTATTTCTAGTTGTTTTGGTGTGTTGCCCTATATTGTCACCTTGAGAAGTTGAAACAGTTTATGTCCAAGATGTGAGGTATCTGTAGATATTTTCACAGCCTTCTTTCTAGCTCATGCAGTATTCAGGTCCTCAATGGAAGGCAGGCTGTTTTTTTCTGCAGTTCTAACTATCCGTTAAAGTCTGTGTCTGCCTTGCCAATCCAGACAGTTCTAGAAGTGCAAATCAGAATCAAGATAGAGCTGGAAGGGTCCTTGGAGGTCTTGGAGGTGGCAGACTCAGTAATTCCTTTGTAGAACTATATCAGCAGCTCTTTGGGCAGTCTGAGCTTTCTGAGTTGGCGCAGAAAGAACGTTCTTTGTTGTGCTTTTTTGATGACGTTTCTGTTGTTAGGTGTCCATTTTAAGACTTGAGATATTATAGAACCTAGAAACTTGAAGGTCTCTATTGTTGATACTGTGTTGTCTAGTATTGTAAGAGATGTAGAATAGGAGAGCTTCTCCTAAGATCTGCTATCATTTCTACAGTTTTGAATGTGTTCAGTTCAAGATTGTTTCGGTCACACCACAAGGCTAGTTGTTCAACTAAAACAGCTTTATGTGGTTCTATTTTTTATTCTTTCACACAGTAACTGGGAAGACATGATTGAGAACAGTGAACATAATCTTGCTCCCTCAGAAGCATTCCCAGTGAATGATATTAGGGCTTATAGTATTTAAATAGAAAAATTTTTTTTGAAAAATACTTTTCCAGTATGATGGAAATTTTGCTTTGTTTAAGCTTCTTTACGGCAAAGGCTGCCATTCATAGCAATTTCTCATTTGAACTTTTTCTGCAAGTGAGCTAGCATCATCAGACTCAGCGTGGGAATTTGTTCTGAGAGGGAAGCTTGAAAAAGCCACAAAAGGCAAGCTGCTATTCCACAAAGATTGAGGTGGAAATTATCTTGCTTTTATCTATCCACAGTCCTGCATCCACAAAATTCCTTAGAATCACTTTCTGGCGCTACAAGAATGAATAAACTACTCCCTTTTGAGTCAGCCAAGAAATGTAGAGATACATGGAAGTACAATAAAAGGAATGCTAAGAGATGAAGTGTTTTATAAAAGTAATGCATGAAAAAAAACATTTGGTTTTTATCAATGATCATGTGCATGTGAAACTACTTTACACCACATTGAATTTTCAGTCCCCTAGCATGTGTCTTCTGACTTACGGTAACTAGTCCATGTTCATGGAAGAAGCCTTTCCAGTCCTTCTAATTAGAAAACCTGTGAGTTGAATTGGGATCAGCTCTATACAAAATCAGTGCTCTACTATTAAATCAGAGTCACACCTTAGTGAAAGTCCAGGAGCTCAAACACAGTTATTTGGAGAGATATTTAATTAATTAACTGGGTTGCTAATTTCCAAAGCTCTACCAGTTTATACAATGCCAAACCTAGGTTTAAATCATTCCAATTAACACTCAATGACAGTCTTAATCCTGGGAATAGGCTAAACTTCCACATTCCTAACAGGCTTCATCCCTGAAAATCCTGTTTTTTTCAGCCCTTCATAAACCCAATAAAATATAGGAGGACTGGATAGCCAGTCCTTAATCCAGGATTAAGATCCACAAAAGGGAGCCTATCTATAAAAATATTCCTCCCTGGGTCTCTATAGAAAGTATTCCCTCAGAGAAAAGACCTCAACAAACTTTCTCCTCTTGATTTTACATGGCAGGCAGATTTAGTCGGGGGGGGGGGGGTGTCTCATAGATATCCTAAGGCAGTGTTGAAGTCCACCCATCTTCAAGCTTCCAAGGTTGAGAAACACTGTCCTAAGGGCTTCATGTTAAATTTAATTGCAAATGGATTCCATTGTGGCATTCCATAATGGCACTCTTCTACTATTGATTAAATCTGGCTGGTCAGAGGAAGGAGAAACACTTTGAAATGATACCTCCAACTTCTGGAGCTGGAGGCAGGCGGGCCCGGGTGGAAGGTGGCCTTTTCTGCAGCATACCCCTCCCCTCTTTGGATTGCCCGGGGGGGGGCTCTGCCTTTGCAGAAACGGGGCAGGGCAGTTTGTACAGAGGATTGGCAGGGGGGATGCATGGCCCTCCAGGATGGGGAGCGGGGCAAGAGAAGGCTCCGAGGTTCGCTTGGGCAGTCAAGCCAGATGGCGGAGGGAAACTCAAAGCGCTGGGGGCTTCAGAAAGGCAGAATGTGCTTCAGAATGTGCGGCTCCTGGCTCTAACAGTGAGTGACGTGAGTGACGTTAAGTTGGCCACGCCCACCCAGTCACACGACCATCAAGCCACGCCCACCAAGCCACACCCACAGAACCGGTAGGGGAAATTTTTGGATTTCACCACTGGTCCAGACAATCTTTTCAACAGCCTTCCCGCAAAATGAGGTTGAAGACAGGACAGTAGTTGCTTATAGGCGCCAGGTTGAGTCATAGTTTTTTGAGAGGGATGTACCACTGTCTTTTTCCAGCTCAAAGACAAATATGCCTTCCCATCAAAGAATTCTTAATATTAGGAAGCAGGTGAATATCAAGAAATAGAGGCATCTCTTGCTGTATTTAAGGAAGCTCCACAGTCAAAATCAAAAGCCAGAGAGATGCAGAAGCATTGATTTTAAGAGATAACCCTCAGGAATACTCTGGTTGGAAATTTTGATGAAAATGCAGGAAAGCTCTCTACTTTAAGAGCAAGTAACATCTGTGCCAGCCCGGCAGTGTGGATATAAATAACCTGTTACCTAGTTCCTAATTAGATCTTTCAGATCACATCAAGTCTTAACAATTATTCTCTAAACTACTATTTGTATATATGAGAATGTCAACAATCCATGCTAACATCAAAAATGACCTACTTTTGACATATGGCTAAATGCCCTTCAACATTTTTCATCTATGGATGCACTGCATTTTCCACAGTTCCATATCTCCCACACCATATGTGTGGTAGTTTTCTCAATCAGTTTTAATTCTATAGTCAGAGTTTTTCTTTAATTCTCAGCAATATATAAATAGAGGACACCTTAATCCTATTGCTGGTCATATCAGAGATCATCTGGCTTCCATAGCTGATGACTGAGAAAAGAAGATATGGATAGATAAGGGATAATTTAATTACTAGATAAACCTGACTGTATTTTGAATATCTATGTGAAATTACTCTGTTTTCCCTAACTGGGGGTGCAAATTAGCAATTCAGCAACCTAGCATTTAATTAATTAAGCAATGTGAATTATTGCCCCTCTTTTTACTTCTGCTAGACTTTACTACACAGCAGAGCAGCTATTCCAGGTACTCCAATCTTGTATGCTTAGATCAAGACTGCAACAAGCAAGGCATTTATCTGTAGCTTAAAATATGATGACCCCTTGATGAATATGCATTCTAGATATATAAAACTCTATTTACAATAATAATGTTCCATGGCCTAAGGCTGCCATATACTGCAAATCTACTTGGGAAATTATTCTGTAGGGAAATCTTCTACCCGCTGTCAGTCAGTTATATTTTAGCAATGTTCAAGACAACAGTGTCATGACTTAGATTGATATCATCTGGGCTATTACCTAAAAAACCATCCATTTCTGCTAGAGAGATTAGAGAAGGGGGGAAAATCTCTTTTCAAATGAGATCAGAGGCTGGGAACCAGCATTGAGAAGAAAAATGGTTCCCTAGAGATATGGAGGAAAAATTCAGATATAATTGAAACCAAGAGAAATCTGTTTCACGAAACTATAATTTCTGGAATGATAGGTGAAATAATGTATTTCTGTGGTATTTATTTTCTCTGAATGAGCTCTAAAGTTGTGTGTTTTATGTAATTTAAAACCTCTTTAAAGCAGCACTGCCTCTAAATTTGGCACAGATCAACATAATATTACAGCATGCTTTAGAATTTTACTTTTTAAATATTTTTAAGTTCTGATTTGTAATTTGAACAGCTCAAAAGGTTTTATCTCTTGCTAATTAATGTTTTGTGTTTAGCTTTTTATATTTTCTGCATTTAGCTTTTTGCATTAAGTGAATTGGATACTTAATATAGGAACATCTTGTTTTACGGTGCTTTGCTTTATTATGTTTTGCAGATTTGGGGGTTTTTTTACAAGATCTTCCATCAGCAAAAAAATTACGACTCGCTGAAGGCTCAGATGCTGGTTAACATTTATATACATAAAGTATTTTTTAATGAAGATATGTACATTGTTTTGTAAAGGCATATGACTATAGCCGTGATGGCGAACCTATGGCAGGCATGCTACAGGTGGCACTCATAGCCATATCGGTGGGCACGCGAGCTCAGCTCCGGCGCGCAAGCTCCAGTGGGACCGGAAGTTGGCAAATGGGCCATTTTTGGCCTCCAGAGGGGGTGGGGAAGGCCATTTTCACCCTCCCCAGACTCCTAGAAAGGCTCTGGAGGCTGGGGAGAGCAAAAAACGGGACTTCCGGTCCCACTGGAAGTTGGCAAACAGGCCGTTTTCAGCCTCCGGAGGGCCTCCGGGGAGGTGGGGAAGGCAATTTTCACCCTACCCAGACGAGTGGGGGAGTGTGTGGGGGGGTTGTGCATGTATGCGCAGAGCGCATAGAATTATGGGCGACCACCACCACCCCCGCCCCTGGCACGCGATGCCAAAAAGTTTAGCAATCACTAGACTATAGTATACTGTAAATATAATTTTTATATGCATTGGAAAACCAAAATATTTATGTAACACTTTATGAAACCGAACCTGCAATATCTCTAAGGTATGCCTGTATTCTTGCTTTTCTTTTTTTTAAAAAAAAAAAAAAAAATAAAATTTCATTTTATTTATATCTTGTGAGATTGTCTTTGTCTCTCTCCATATCCCTAGCCACAAGCCTCAGTACTACAGGATCAGGAGGTGACACTATAAATTATGTTTGTGTGTGTTCATTTTTAATCTCTTTAATTTCCTCCTGAGAAAATCTACATGATTGCTAAGACTCAACTTCAACTGGATAGCACCCAATCAAATTGTCAGAAAAGCAGCTCAGTTTGTGGAAGCCCTATTGCTTTTACAGTAAGGGGTAGGGGGAAGCTGCCCTGCGAAACAGGCGGTGGCAGCAGCAGGTCCCAAGCCACTACACCAAACTAGGAGATGGAGCTACACTATGTAGACCAGGTGAGCTCCTGAGAGAGGAGGTGCAAGACATGCAACCTTTTACCATACTAACAAAGCTACGCTGTTGCAGACTTACTTCATATGGTAAGATCAATCTTCCTACCTATATAAGAGCTTATGCTGGGAAGGTGAACATTAAGTTCAAATAGAACTGCTGTATAAATAGAGAAGACATATAACTCTTCAAGGATGGGAAAGGGATCACTAAGAGTCCAACTGATTGTAAAAGGCAAGGGAGGGAGAATTCAAATCCTGGATATGACATGCATATCTACATGGTTTGATTTCCTGTACTCCACAGTAGACCAATCTTCTCTACATATCTGACTTTTGATATCTACATTAAAAGCTACATCTAGCAATATCATGTCCTTGAGGTTCTGCAGTTAAGTAAGGAATACAGAATGGAGTTTCTGGAGTGGAGGCTCATTGCCAGATCTGATATAAAGATGAAAGCACGATCACGCTACTCTTGCTCTGAATATTTTGGGGGAAAGCTACATTTTAACTATGACAGTAAACAATGGCTAAACTCCCCCTTATATCTTCACTAACTATGCATCAGGTCACTTACGCCTTGTTTCAGTATCACAATCAAACAGTAGCCCAGAGGGACCAGTTATGCTAGATGATGAACCAGCTAGCCATGAAATTAAGACAAAATTTGCCTCAGCCAGCAACTCCTATCCCAGCCCAAATCTAGATGCTATTGTTGTAACTCTCCAACACCAAACCGTTACCTGTTAAATACCATGGGCGCTTTGGCAAATGTGTAGTTTCCTCATTGTATCTCCCTCAGCTGAAGGAGAATTTCCCAAGCAGAATTAATAATCAGTCAACTGATAGAGGGAGCTCTACAATGGGCAACACACACACCCCTTCCCATTGCAGAGCAGTCAGGCTTGGACAATTCAACTAATTTTGTACCACTCCGAAGAGTGAACTTTGATGATCCAGTAAAATGAATAACCACCAATTACAAAATTCACTCTTCCTGGTCATGAGCACTCTCCGCACAACTATATTGCTTTCTTTCAATTGCTAGCTCAGGATGTGGGCTGAAGAGAATGGGCGTTGGTACTTACCTGATACGCCTCTTCTCGGACTGTCGGGCACGGCAGTCAGGATGGGTGGTGACTTGGTAGAGTTGCTATTGGACCGGGTTAACTTGAAAGAAGGAAGTCCCTCCTCCTGCCTGCTGACTGACAGTTTTGAGACGAGGGAGTAATTACAGGGAGACGTGTCTAGGGAGAGAAACCAACAACATTAGAAGACCCCAACCCCCTCCCGGAGGAGCTAGTGCCGGGACCGGCCTCCCCACGCAGGGTGGGGCTGACTGCCGTGCCCGACAGTCCGAGAAGAGGCGTATCAGGTAAGTACCAACGCCCATTCTCCTCCAGTCGGGCACGGCAGTCAGGATGGGACATACCAAAGCCATGTGTCCAGACGGGAGGGAGGAGGCCGGTCCCAAGCTAGGAGGTTGAATGGACGCCTTGGAGGACTCTACGGCCGAAGGCCGCATCCGCCGATGCAAACGTGTCCAAGCGATAGTGGCGCACAAAAGGGGAAGGCGATGTCCAGGCTGCCGCCCGACAAATTTCTTCAATGGAGGCTCTGGTAGACCAAGCTGCCGAAGTAGCCGCGCTCCTTGTCGAATGTGCAGTGATTCTGCGTGGCACCGGAAGATCCGAGGCTTCATATGCCGCCGAAATGCACGCCCGAATCCATCGCCCCAAGGTGGTAGAGGAAATTTTAGATCCCAAGGTAGCTGGTAAGAAGGATACAAAGAGGGCGTCCGAACGCCGGAAGGTAGCCGTGCGGGAAACATACACCTTCAATGCTCGACGGACATCCAGGGTATGCCATCGCCTTTCAAGAGGATGTCTAGGGTTAGGGCAGAAGTTCGGGAGCACCACTTCTTGAGCCCGATGGAAAATAGAATTTACTTTTGGGATGAAAGAGGGATCCAATCTCAGTACCACCCGATCCTGGTGGAAGATACAGAGCTCCTTACGAATGGACAGTGCTGCCATTTCAGAAATCCTGCGTGCGGAGGTGACCGCCACGAGAAAGGCGACCTTGAAAGAGAGGTGTTTCAAAGAAACGTCCCTTAGAGGTTCGAACGGAGGAGCCGTAAGAGCCCGGAGGACTTTGGGCAAATCCCAAGACGGATAGCGGTGGATTGCAGGAGGACGGATGTTGGTAGCGCCGCGCAGGAACTGGCGAATCAGCGGGTCCCGCGACATTGGTTCCGACGAGGAACCGGCCAGGACTGTGGAAAGGGCCGCTACCTGTCGTCGAAGCGTATTAGGAGAAAGGCCAGAGACAAAGCCATCTTGCAGGAACTCGATGACGGAAAGAACTGATGCTGATGGCGGAGAGATACGCCGTTTTATACACCACAGAGAGAAAGCTCGCCAGGTAGCGTCATAAATGCGGGTGGTCGAGGCCCGTCGTGCTGCCTGGATGGTTGAAATAGCGCCGGCCGAAAGGGGAAGTCTGGTCATAAACTCCCGCTCAATCGCCACACGGTGAGATGGTACCAGTGCGGATCTGGATGTACCAGCTGTCCCTGCTTGAGAACTAACAGGTTGTCCGGGATCCGCCAAGGAGGCGCCACCGACAGCAATCTGAGATCTGCGAACCAGGGGCGACGGTTCCAAGAGGGAGCGATGAGAATCAGTTCCGCGCGTTCCTGGAGTAACTTCCGTACCACTCTGGGAAGTAGATTGACTGGGGGAAAGGCATAAAGAAGTTGATTGACAGGCCAAGGGCTCCGCAGGGCATCCACCGCCTCTGCCCGAGGACAGGGAAACCTGGTGAAGAACCGAGGCAGCTGGTGGTTGGTGGCACTGGCGAATAGGTCCACCGTAGGAAGACCGAAACGGCGGACCAGTTCCTGAAATAGTCGAGGAGAAATGGACCATTCTGAGTGGTCGACTGGCGCCCGACTGAGAGAGTCGGCTGTGCGATTCAGAACTCCGGATATGTGGGCCGCTTGTATTGACGCTAAGTGGCTCTCTGCCCAGAGGCCTAACCGTCGTGCTTCCTTCATCAGAGCTTTGGAGCGGGTGCCCCCGAGACGGTTCACATGCGCCTTGGCTGTTACATTGTCGGTCAAGATTAAGACGTCCCGACCTAATACTTGGGATTCGAAGGCCTTTAGAGCCATGAAGATAGCCCGCAGTTCTAGCACATTGATGTTCATCCCTCGTTCGTGCGATGTCCAACGGCCCTGGGCCAGGTGGGGCCCCAGATGAGCTCCCCAGCCAGACAAGCTGGCATCCGTTGTGATTTGGAGACGGCTCGGTTCTCGGAACCTGGAACCCTTCAGTAGAGCTGCTGATGTCCACCAGGACAGGGACCGTATCACCGAAGGGGGAAGCACCAGTACCGTGGCCGAAGAGTCCCTGTGTGAGCGTTGGAAGGGCAGCAAGGCCCATTGTAAGTCCCTACTGTGCAAACGGGCCCAAGGGACTATCCCAAAGGTGGAGACCATCTTGCCAAGTAGTCGGGATAAGACTAAGATAGAAGAAGACCCTTTGCTCTGAACTCGGCCAGCTAACCCTCTAAGGCTGTCAACTCGTTCAGGAGATAGAAACACCTCCGATGACAGGGTATCAATCACCGCCCCCAGGTGAAGGATCCGGGTAGAAGGAGATAAATGGCTCTTAGCGACATTTACAGAGAAGCCATGAGACTGGAGAATTTGAAGGGTCCTGGATAGGTCAGACTGTGCTTGCTGTAATGATCTTGATAAGATCAAAACATCGTCCAGATAAAAGGACACTCTAATTGGGAGCATGGCCACATAACCCATAAGGGCCGCCATGATTTTAGTAAAGGTTCTTGGGGCCGAGGATAACCCGAAGGGCAAGGCCCTATACTGGTAATGTTTATTGTTGAAACAAAATCTAAGGTATTTCCGGTGATCGGGAATGATAGGGACGTGGAGGTAGGCCTCAGTTAAATCTACAGAACATAAAAAATCCCCCTCCCGAATGCCCAGTAAAATTGACTGCAAGGAGTGCATCTTGAACCGGCGGTAAGTTATGTGCCGGTTCAAGGCCTTCAAGTCCAGGATAGGACGCCAACCCCCCGAAGACTTTTGAACTAAAAATAACCTAGAGTAAAACCCTTGACCTAATTCGGAGGAAGGCACTGGTTCGATTGCTTTTATAGTTAACAAGTGATGGATCGCCGCAGAGACCAGGGGCCCTTTGGCACTATCAAGGGACACTGGACAACGAATAAACCTATTAGGTGGACTGGACAAAAATTCTAGGGAAAGGCCGAATTTAATGGTATCCTTTACCCATGCATCAGAAACCGTATCCTCCCAGGCCTGGGAGAAAAGGGCCAGACGACCCCCAAGTTCCTCTCGTGAAGAGCTACTGACGAGACCGGCGAAAGGGACGGCCCCTACCGCCTCTCTGACCTCTCTTGGGGGGATACCTGGGGCCTTGTCTGACCTGATTATCGTGAAAGCTCCCACGTTGTTGGAAGGCGCGATGGGACCTCTGCTGGAAATAGCCGTCTGAAGCTCGAAAGGGCTGTGTACGAAAGGAGCCCGACGAGCGACCCTCCGATCTTCGCGACATGGCTGGTAATATCTTCCGGTGATCCCGGGTCTCGATTAGAAGAGGTTCCAGAGCAGGGCCAAAGAGCTTGTCACACGAATATGGGGCTGAAGCCAGGCGCCATTTACTACGAACGTCGGCTTGCCAATATTTCAGCCAAAGCAGCCGTCGAGAAGTGACCGCGGAACCAATGGCCTTGGCAGAGAATCTGGCTGCAGACAAGGTGGCATCCGCAGAATACTCTACTGCGGCTAGTATCTTGTTAATGTCATGGTGTGTTCTCACCTCAGAGGCCGGAATCCGTTCCTGCAACTGCTTCAGCCATAGGATCGAAGCCCGGTTAAAAAACGATGCAGAGGATGCAGCTTGGACGGACCAGGCAGCCGCCTGGTGGCCCTTGATGAGAGTACGTTCTGCCTTTCTCTCCTCCGGACGTAGGGATTCCTCAGCGGGACCCGAAGTAGGAGAAGGGGAGGATAAAGCCGCCACCGGAGCATCCACAGAAGGGATCTGCAAAAGAGAAGCATACTCCGCCGCCAAATTAAATAAACGCCTATCCAGGCTGTTGGGGATTGGCCCTGTACTGGGATTCTTCCATTGCCTCTGCAAAACGTCTGTAAATAACTTAGGGGCTGGAACTATCTCCATTTGTACCTTAGGCACGTCAAATAAGGAAGAAGAAGATGTGGAAGTCCCAGGTTGAGGCTGGTCTGAGGCCTCAGGGAGGCCAAGTCCTGTGGTGATCTGGGCCTTGTGTAACAGAGATCGGAACATCTGCGGCCGGAACAAACCGACAAAGGAGGGTTGGTCAGGCTCTAAGCCCTCATCCTCCGACAAGTCATTATCTATGACGGCCTGGTCCTCCTCCCCTGACAGTGATCCCTGGCTGTCCCTAGACGGAGAAGCTGCCCTAGTAGGGGCCTGAGAAGAGGCCTGCAAGGGTTGAGAGCTGACTGAAGGAGCCCTATGGCTCAAGTACTCAGAAACTTTAGAAGATGCTCTCTCCTGTAACCCCTGGGCAATACCCTGTCGTATAGAATTAGCGATTAAGTGAGCTAAGGCAGGGGTAACATTCAGCTTCTGACTTTGAGAAGCCTGTAGCTCAGGATTTCCGGTTTCAGTAGAAACAGCCTTTGGATTGTGAGGCACTTGGGCCGGAGAAACTACAGAAGTCTCAGTCGGAAAAACTGTGGCTGTGTCAGGTACCCAGGAATCCTCCGTAACAGAGATATCTGGAGAGAGAGGAGGTATTGGGTCGGGTTGTGGTAAGGCCTCATGCCTGGAAGAAACCTGAAGGGACTCTGAATTTGAAGAATCCTCTGGAAGCCCTTTAGATGAGGAAGCTGCCTTATTACAAGCTTTTTCCATGGCCTTGTGTCTCCTCCGTTCATCTCTGGACATAGGCTGCCCTTGAGAAATACTAGCTCTAGATTTTTTAGATTGAGAGCCCGAGGAAGATTCCCCTTCAGGGCCTCGCTGTGGGTGAGGGCGTTTCCCCTTCTTGCCTTTAGTAGAAACCCTAATATCAGCCATGAAGAAGGCAGAATAAAATGGCCGCCGGGACAAGGCGAATGGCTCAAGGAAGAGACACAAAATGGAGGCTGAATAGCCCAGGGCTCCCAAATGGCCTGTCACTCTCAGTATGGACTGTACTCACTGCGCCCAAACGAGGCTCAAAGTTCAGGGCAATACAAAGGAAGGTGCTAGCCAGCCGGTCGTAGCACGTTAAAACAGCGCCGAGGCCGCCCCCACGCCTATCCAATTGAGCCGTTCTCTGTCTTCAGAGGCTCGCGCTGTCGTCGCTATCCCTGAGAGCCTCGCTCCGCTTCCCAGAGGCTCCTGATGAAGGTGGTGGGCAAACCGAGTGCTAGCCAGCCGGCAAAGCACTGGAATAGCGCGGAAACGCGTCGCGCTAGCAAGCAAGCCGCCCGGCGCTCGAATGCAGCAATTAGCGCTCCGTCGGCTGCAGGGCAGAATGGCCGACGCGACGGAGCGAACTCGTGCGCGTGGCAGGTGGATCGCCAGCCGGCAATTTCCACCAAGCGAGGAGGCAGCGGAGCTAAGCAGCTGCAACGCTGAGAGAAATTCAGACTCGCTTGTTTTTCTGCCTTCTGACGAATTTCGCCCTTTCTATAATCAATTTCTTTCTTTTTTTTTTTTTTTTTTTTTTTTTGGATAAGACTGACAGAAGTCTCCCTAAACACGACCGGTCCTGACTCGACCGAGTCGAAAAACTGTCAGTCAGCAGGCAGGAGGAGGGACTTCCTTCTTTCAAGTTAACCCGGTCCAATAGCAACTCTACCAAGTCACCACCCATCCTGACTGCCGTGCCCGACTGGAGGAGAAAGGGTCTTAACTGATCATTTCAGAAAGTAAAATTCAGATGAAATAAAGAACTAACTCATTCATTAAGACACCCCAGGGAATTTCAGTTTGGATATCAATAGAAGTCTCTAGGCATTACCGCAGAGTATGGAGGCAGAGGAAGCTGATCATTATTCTCTTCCATAGTTTCAGCCCCCAGCCCCTCATCTGAGATTTCTAATGCAGCATGAAACTATATGTCCAAGAAAACACATGCAAGACTTATGTCTAAGACCCCATGTAGCGAATGTGGAGAAATTCAATTGCAAAAGGTTCAAATCAGATATAAAAAGTTAAAGAAATTTAACCCTCTTCGAGATCGGTTGGAAGCCAGGGAGCAAAAGAAGCCATCGCAAGCAAAAACATGGCTGGAGTTAAATAACTTGGATGCAAGAATCAGTGAAGCTAGTTAAATTATAGATTTTGTTTTATTTTTATGGGCAAAAATCTAGGCCATGTGAAACTATATTGGTGTGTGTCTGAAAGGCAGAGATCTTGGGAGCAGCTGAGATGAACTTTTTCACCTTGTGATTATTTACTTCCTTTTTTTTTTTCCTTCTTCTTTTCAACTTTCTGCTAAATCTCTCTCTCTCTCTCTCTCTCTCTCTCTCTCTCTCTCTCTCTCTCTCTCTCTCACACACACACACACACACACACACACACACACATGATAAAGATGTAAATATCTTACTGGATCAATGGTGCTTATTCTGAAAAACAAATCCAGTCTTTAACCATAGAAAGAAGGGAGGGGAAAAGATTACCATTTACCTCCTCCAGATTAATTCACCAACACAGCATATTTTAATGGAGTAAAGTGGTTCTTGGCAACTTTCCTTTCACATGTCCCCAGGAGATATAGGGAGGGGGAAGCAGAGCCATGGGAAGAAGTTTAGGAGCCCCTCCCTCACTCCCCACATAGCAGAGGAAGACACAAAATTGTATGCATATTTATTGAAAGACATCCCCACTGCATCCTCCCCTTGAAGAATCAACTGAAGTGCTGTATGTATGGAGAGCAGGATTTTTCAAACAGGCACCCTAAACATTACAGATCTGGCCTGAATCTCTGGCAGCTCAGAAGTTGAGCACTTAATTTTTGAGCCCTGACTTACAGCATCAAACATACAGATTGTCCTAGAGTTACAATCACAATGGAGCTCAAAATTTCTGTTGCTAAGCAAGGCCAGGATTTGCCCCATTTTACAATCTTCTTTTGCCATGGTTGTTGAGTGATTCAGGCAGTCATTAAGCAAATCTGTCTTCCTCCATTGACTTTGCTTGTTGGAAGCCAGCTGGGAATGACCCCAGGACAATGAATCTGTCAAATACATGCCAGTTGCAAAGTACCTAAATTTTGATCACGTGTCCATGGAGATGCTGCAATGTTCATAGGCACGAAAACTGGTTATGTCACTCTTCAGTGCCGTCGTAACTTTAAACAGTCACTAAATGAATAGCTGTAAGTCTGAGGACTAGCTTTAATATGTATAATTATTTAATTTAATTTAATTTAATTTAATTTAATTTAATTTAATTTAATTTAATTTAATTATTTAATTTAATTTAATTTAATTTAATTAATTCAATTTATATGCCACCCCTCTCCGAAGACTCAGGGCGGCGTATAAAGCTGCCTGGGGAATTCTAGGCATCACTTAAAGTGGCTGAGGTAGAGAAACACTGATTTGCACAAACAGGCTGATCAATATGGCTGAAGAGCCATGGTGACACAGTTGTTAGAATGCAGCATTGCAGTGACTCGGTCTTCAAACAGAGAAGCAGAGTTACAACCCATTCCTGGATAATCTTCCCCTCCACTATGGAGAATGCAGCATTGCAGGCTGACTCTGCTGACTGCCAGCAGTTCGATTCTTACTGGCTCAAGATTGACTTAGTCTTCCATCCTTCCGAGGTGGGTAAAATGAGGACCCAGATTGTGGGGCAATATGCTAATGCACTACAAAGCGGTATATAAATCTATGCTAAGCCTCTAGTAGACTCTAGCATTTCATCAAATCCCCAATTGTACCTGAATATGCCCACTTAGCCTATTCATCTCCCTATCTGGGTTGAGATGATTAATGGCCAGCTCTTTTGTCTGAATCTACCACAGAGTGCAATGAACTTCCTCTACTCATCATCAGCAACTCTTGTAACTTTATCTGGCCTCTCAGGTACATTTCCCAATAGTCTTGGCTTCAGACTCAGCATCCATATATTCACTGGGACCAGGAGGACTTAACCTTTGATTCTCTGGCAAACAAAACATATCGCCTGCTGAGCTTCATATCTCCTCCCCACCATCCCACTGCAGGAACTCCCCCCCTGCCTTGCCTTAAATATGCAGGCTTTGCTGATGTGTTTGGAAAAGGAAAAGGAAAGTACAGTCTCGCCCCCCAATCTGAATTTTGATCGTACTATCAATCTCATTTCTGTAGCTCAGATTTCCCAGAAAATGCCATTTCCATATGTCACAGAACAAATGACCTACCTAAAAGAGTTATTGATGGCAACTTATAAAAAGGCTTTATCTGCCCGTCCACCTCCCCATTAGCGCTCTACTTTTTTATATGTAGGATGGCTCTTGCATAAAGACCATAAATTCAAGTTCTTGAACTCTATAAACATTAGGGATTTTTACTCCTCCCCTATTTCTGAATTCCTACAAAGCTCCCGAAGGCACACACTTTTAACCAATTGGATTTCTGATTTGCATGAAAGGGGATTATAAATATTTAACTGCATTTGGTTCTTGTTATAGGAAGTTTGAATGTGTAATAATAAATTATGAATTGGGCAATGAGTATGCCCTTGGTCACACATATTTTATGACCTTTGCACAATTTCTTATCATTTATTTAGACTATCTGCTTACACGCTGAGGATCCTGCTGCCACAGTCTTTATGCTAAATTAGAGAATCGTCCCTTTGATTTGTCTGTAATGGATTATTTGATCTACTGTATTTTTTTCAGAAGACAGCCAATTTCGTCTAGTTGTTTTTCTGTTGGAAGCACAAAATCCTTCTGATTTAAAAGGATTAGACAGTGACATCACCATTAACCAGGGGATGCCCACTTAGGACTCTTTTCACATCCCTGTTAAAGTGCCCACCAAAGTGGTACAGTACCTATTTATCCACTCATGTTTGTACACTTTCAAATGGCTAGGTGGCAGGAGCTGGAGTGAATGACAGGAGCTCACCCTATCACATAACAGCACTGGGGTCTCGAATGCTGATTGATGTGTGTGTGTGTGTGTGTGTGTGTGTGTGTGTGTGTGTGTGTGTGTGTGTGTGATATATATATTTAACGTTATATACATACATACATACATACATACATACATACATACATACATACATATATATATATATGTATATATGTGCCAATGTTAAATTCCCCATAGCAAGTTAATAGCAGATAATGAAATGGAATTAGGACTCCCTTGTTCATAAATCATGCTCTAAGCTATTACACTCTTTTAGTCTGTAAATGTCCCCTGACCAATAAAAGTATTGCTTCACAATAAACTGGGAAATCTTTTGATACACTTGCTTCTTCTATTTGCACCTAACAAGAGAATTCCTTTTTTAATTAGCATCACCATTGAATGCATTGCTTGCCAAACTTTTTATGTTGCAGCTTGTTATGATTTTAAAAGGCTTTTTATTTCCTAGTTTAAGACAAGAAGGAACCAGCTAAAGGATACTCTGTTTCTTTGATGAAAAAACAGTTGCCTATAATGGGAAATTCACAGTAATGACAGGCTAAAAGACCATATCCTGCTCTGTACACATACAAACAGAAATCTGGCATCCTAATTATGTTGATTAGGCGCCTACAATATACAACTGTTGTGAATTGAAGGAGAGTTACTATATAACCATGTTGCATATTAAGTAGTTATTACACCTACTGTGCTGCCATTATGTCTGACACCTGTTCTTTGTCGTAAGAAGCAATTTCCCCCTCCTATAGATAATTAGGGGTAGGTGTTGATTTCATGTCTATGCCATTTTATTTTTGCAATTCATGCAACAACTTTAATACATTCAGCAGGCTCTGGAAATACACTAACCTTCACTTCAGAAAGGTATGAGAGTGCTTTGCTGTTATCTGCTTCACAGAATTTTATAGCAGGAAGGAGACTGGCTCAGTGCACGATCCACTACAAAATCTCTGAATGATGCCCAGGCAGCCTCTGCCTGAAGACTTCCAGTGAAGGGAAATTCAGAACTTCATGTGGTAGCTTGTTTCAATGGCTGACATATCCTATAGTCAAGGGCTTGTTCTGACACCTAGCCTGAACCTACTTCCTTCTAGTTTTAAACTATTGGTTCTGATCCTACCTTGGGAGGTGACAGAGGCTAAAATCACTCCTCTATGTGACAATTCTTCAAGATATTTGAAGCCCATTCCCATGTCTCCCCTCAGTCATCTTTTCTGCAATCTAAACTTAGCCAAATTAACTGTTTATCACAGGACTTGGTTTTCAAACTGCTTACTGTCTTCTTAGTCCATCTTTGAATTCACTCCAATCTGTCTGTCACAATATTTTTAACTACATTTCTAAGAACTGGACACAGTGCTGCAAATGGAGAATGGACTGAGCCAAGTAGAGTGGAATAATTACTTTCCATGGTGTCTCTATGCTCTTTGGTTTTTGTTTTTGTTTTTTTGTAATAATTTTTATTACAATTTTCCTTTACACAACTCTAATACATAACCAACAGACTGTGTCATTTTCATATACTTCGGATCAACATTCCATACCATATATACATTCAGTATCTAATCCTCAATAGCCTTATGTATATTTCCAATTTTTATTTCTATTATCTATCCAGGTGTACCATTTTTCCCAAACTGCATAAAGTTCCGAATCGTCTTTTTCTTTTAATTCTAGGGTATGTTTATCCATTTTGGCACATTCATATATCTTCTGAATGATCAATCCCTCTGGTGGTGTATTGCATTCCTTCCAGTATTGCACGAACGCAATTCTTGCCGCTGTTAATATATGTAGAATCAAGTATCTTTCTATGCTCTTTCTTAATGCATCTTCTAGCAAGTGTATCACACTGCTGGCTCATGTTTGATCAACAAGAATAACCAGGTCTTTTTCACCAGCTCATTTTCAAACCAGGTTCCCCCTCCCCGCCCCAAACCCACACACACTATACTTGTACCATTCATATTTTTTTACCCAAATGCAGAACTTTGTATTCCTTCCCATTAAATGCCTCCTGAATAGTTCAAGCTGTCTATACCTTTTTCCAATCTTCCTTCTGTCTTCTTACCTTGCCTGACCATCTGTGTTTAAATAGAAAAAGCAAAAAAGTTTAAAGCAACTTGGTAGTCACACTTCTCAAGGATGTTTGGCTATTGTCATTTTATGAATGTAATTGAATTCAATTTGGATTTTCTTGGTTTCTCAAATAACACCTTGAAGGAAAGCTACCCTGACTAAAAATATGTTTAATAATAAGAAATGGGGATGTATGTCCATATCACCTTCATCACTTTGAGTAGTATTTTCACACATATGGTGAGTCTCCAGATTGTATAATATGACAGAGAGAAAACAAAGGCCTAAGCTGTATGTTTCTATAACACTTTTCAGTAAGAGTGGACTTTAACAGCCCAACAAAGAGTATCTTCTAATGAAACCAGATCAATTTTATGATTAGCAGAAAGGGTTAAAATATATTGAAATCTGAGAAGAAATTACATCATTTTTTTAATTTTAAGAAGTGTATCATAAAGCTGAGGAAAGTGTAGAAGCAATGAAATAATAGGAGACTCCGGGAAAGCCTAAAACTTCACTTTGCTACAAAAGACAGCTGGAATATATCTGAGATGTTAGATAATTTTCATTCTACCACATGACTTTTGGCATAAGACAGCTTTGATGTATGTCAATTCCAGCTGTTGACATGAAATCTAATTTCTGAGGAACAGAGTTCTGCATTGCATACGTCCTCCTCTGACTGCTTTGTGAACTAGCTTATTTAATTTTAATCAATTTAGCTAGTTTTTTGTAACTTAATATTCCATACATTTGGTAAACAAGTGTAGGCTAAGTCATTGGTTTTAGGCATTAGTTTGTTGTGGAAACCCAGCAAAAACAATTAATTTTGTAATCAAGTTAACAGTATTACATAAGCTTAGCTCCAGTGCTTGAGAAACTCTTCTTGACTGAGCTTCTCCAAAAGCCACTCCTCTGGACCTGCCTCTTGATTAGTCTGTACTTATATAGAAGAGATTAGACAACCATTTGTCTGAAATGCTATAGGATTTCCTGTCTAAGCAGAGGGTTGGACAAGAAGACCTCCAAGGTCCCTTCCAACTCTGTTATTCTATTCGAACTTGTCAACATGTACCATTTATTTTTGGAAACGCAATACTCAAAGAAAACTTAAGTGTGCTGGTAGATATGAGTGGCATGTCTTCTTAATGGTGGCCCTTCAATTAAGAAATCTCTTTCTAAGTAACATCTATTTTGCCTCCTCAGAATGTTTATTTGGCTTGTTTCCTCTCACAGGTTTGTTGTACAGTAATACAGATCTGAAACCATAGTGAGAATAATCTTGAATAGGAAGAAGCGCTGTAGCCAAGACAATCGTCAGGAAAGAGAAATCCGAATCCAAAGCAAGAATGTAATTTGAGGAAAATGTCTCAGATAATTCTTCCTAGCTCTCTTTACGATCATGCCAGGGATGAGGTATTTGCATCTGATTCCGTTACCTTAACCCTTTAATAAAAGTAGCTTTGTATTCATAACTTGGGTGCCCAAGTCTGGTCTGCCTCAATGGGTTGACAGAAACTATTTTAAGTTGTATGTTTCTAACTGTTTGGCTTTTCGCTAATTTGAGAATGGCTTGATATTGTGTTTAAAATGGGGCTGTTTTTATCAAGACATGACATTATATTCTTTTATCAAATTAGTTATTTTAGTTTTTCTTCCTAATGGATAATGAATGAGAGTTAAACTAAACCAAACCAAACCAAACTAAAAGCAATAAGAGTTTATAAAGTCAAGTGTCCCTCAGACTAAATTTATTCCTGATGAACTCATAGATCTCTATAATTATCTTGGCAACAGAGAGAAGTGGTTTCTGTTTGTTTTATTTCCCATAGTCTATGGACTGCCATCCAAGGACTAACCAACCCAACCCTTAGTTTTCAAGCCCAGACAAGTTAATCCAATGCTGTCATTTCACTGTTGATATTACTTACAAAGATGTGAAGAGCAAATTCTTTTGAAGGCAGGTAGATCTTCTTCTGCATTAATTCTGCATCATTCTGCATTAATGATAACCTATTTAATAGGTTAGGTAATGCAAGCCAACAACTAAGCTCAGAGAGCACAAAAGACTCCACAGTCCTATATATTCTCTTCTATTGATACCTATTTAATAATATTTACAGCAGATTTAATCTTTTCTCAGGAATACTTGTATCATAGCAAGATCAATAGTACTTAGTCATCTTTATGCTAAATATTTGGGGTTTGCTGTAGATTGTAAAGATAAAATATATGTGCATAAAATAACAAAAAAAAAAACCTGTTATTTTAAGGTAGTGTTTCTCAACCTTGGCAACAGGAAGATATATGGACTTCACACTAGTTGGGAAATTCTAGAAGTTGAAGTCCACACATCTTCAAGTCATCAAGGTTGAGAAACACCATTTAGAAACACTGCTCTAAAGCATGTTGTCTGGGAATGATAGTATTCATAATCCAAGACTTGCATAGAGTATGATAGGCAAAGTCTCTCCTACTTAAGCCAAACTATCATTAAATAAATCAGGATCTTTCTTTATGCTGATGTGAAGCGTTAATACCACTTTATAATGTCTTGGTAAGGCCACACTTGGAATCCTGCATCCAGTTTTGGTCACCACGATGTAAAAAAGATGTGGAGACTCTAGAAAGAGTGCAGAGAAGAACAACGAAGATGATTAGGGGACTGGAGGCTAAAACATACAAAGAATGGTTGCTGGAATTAGGTAAGTCTAATTTGATGAAAAGAAGGACTGGGGTGACATGATAGCAGTGTTCCAATGTCTAAGGGAAATTGACATCTGAGGGACGCGGTGGCTCAGTGGCTAAGACGCTGAGCTTGTCGATCAGAAAGGTCTGCAGTTCAGCAGTTCGAATCCCTAGCATGCATAATGGAGTGAGCTCCCATTACTTGTCCCAGCTTCTGCCTAGCAGTTCGAAAGCATGTAAAAATGCAAGTAGAAAAATAGGGATCACCTTTGGTGGGAAGTTACAGCGTTCCGTGCACCTTTGGCGTTTAGTCATGCCAGCCACATGACCTGAGACGTCTTCAGACAATGCTGGCTCTTCAGCTTTGAAACAGAGATGAGCACCGGCCCCTAGAGTCAGAAACGACTAGTACATATGTGCAAGGGGAACCTTTACCTTTACCTTATTTCTTCTACCATACTCCTTCTTAGTGTGTTCTTGACTTTAAGTTATATTACTATTACAGTACCAATTCAAAATAACACATATGTATTTTATTTACAGCATTTGTTTAATTTTTAAGAATTTCTATACCACCCAGCTCAACTGGCTCTTGGAAGATTTATTTCATGGATTTATTTTTCACAGCATGTACTCCGCATTGGTATATGATTTGAGACTTACTTTTATGATCTTCAGAGCTATAGCTTTTGCATACAGTCACTAATTAGAAGACAGTGGGTGGGATAGCAATTTCTCAGTCATTTGTCAAAGATGTACAAAATAATTGGCACTTTGCTTCACAACGGAGGTAACACTGATACCAGCACAGCCTCAGGTGACAGCAGCTCTGCCTATTCAAAGACTATGAAAATCTGCAATCAAGGCTTCTTTCCAATGATGAGGGCTGCATAATGAGAGTTTTCCTAATTGTACAAAACCTCCCAATAAGCTTAAGACATTAATGTATCAGACATACAAAGGATGAGATGTGATCTATTGTTGAAAGAGAAAACCACCAGAGAGTAAAACAATATCAGATTTGCTTAGGCTGCATGGCCACTTCCCCTTTTCAAAATACAAGCAGGTCAAGTTTACTCCTAGAACACCACAAATTAGACATCTGTACAAAAACACCCAGGGATATACATGGCCTTGATTTAAGAAATTCTGTAAGAATTAATGCACAACTACAATGTGCCAACGGCAAGAAAAAGTCAGGAAAGGACTGGTTTTCTGGAGAAACATACAGGAGACGGAATATCTCTTATTTCCTTTCTGCCACCTCATCAACCCAACCCAGATGAAGCTCCCACATTGCTATTAGGAGTTCAAAGATGCACTTTAAATCACATGTAATTTGACCCTTTGGAATCACTTTTCATAACCTGGTTCTCTCCAGATGTCTTTGATTACCATTTCTGCTATCCCCTTAGCCAGCGTAGTCATGGGCTACGCCAGCTGGGGATTATAGGAAGAGAAGGCCAACACATCTGGAAAGCACCACACTGCAGAGAAGACTGCTTCCAAAGGAAGATTTAATTTATCTTTGTAGAATGATTCTCCAGCTCTTGAGTATAGGCATGAGAAATCTGTTTCATCCTTGATTCCTCCTCAGTCATGATCTACACAGCTAACCAGATTATGGAGGCAGCGGGAGTCTGCTTCAAAGCTTTGAATAGCCGCCGACTCGAGTTCAGTATAGATTATTCTCATATGGATTTGGTAGCATGGAGATTGGAACCATCCAGCTATGATTTTTCAAATAAGATTTTATTTGTTTATGTGTGCATTGTTGATGTTGTGAACTCAGAAAAAATACGACGAGACTCTGTCCTTGCCAGGAAGAATTTCTTGGATTTCAGTAACCTCAGGGAAGCTTCCAATATCTCTATAAATGCCTGGTATCACCAGATAAAACAAAAGGTTTCGAAGTATATTTTTATTTAAGCTTTTAACAGATTTTTAGAAAGTTAAAGATACAAAACACGGAGTAAGAGAAAGCAACTATAGAATAAAAATCCTTAGAGAAGTCTTTTTTAGGGATTGTTTCTCTCTTTCTCTTCCATTTGTTTGCCATACCGCTAACCTAAATATTTGTAGTTTACATTGAGAATTGAGGATAATGGCTACAATATGTTTAAGCCATTTCATCTGTTATTTTTGGTTGGTCAAAATAACTCTTTCGCTAGAAACCATGCATTTTGAGCACCACACATCCCATTATCCTTCTACACAACACTGTTTGAAAGTGGTTGTCTATGTGTTTTTTGGAATTCCACAAGCAATATAAAAAATACAGCAGTTCTGATACACATAGATGGACCTGAATTTTGATCCTGGCTGGCTCGGGGTTGACTCCAGAGGTGGGTTTCATGTAATTTTACCACCAGTTCGCCGCACACTAAAAATGTGAGCACACATGCAAGCACACTTGCTTCACTCGGGTGAGTGCCTTCCACACACGTGCACAGCCTTCCGCACATGTGCTTTGCTCGCGCACATGGCTTGCACACATGCACACAGCTTAGAAAATGTGGCTAAATAGGACGGCATAGCGCCTGGGCGGGTGGTCGGGGCGGGTCCACTCGCAGGTCGCCATTACAGGTTTGCCCTCACCCGCAGGTCACCACTACTGGTTTGCTCGAATTGGTCCAAACCCGCTGAATACCACCTCTGGTTGACTTAGCCTTCCATCCTTTCAAAATCAGCAAAATGAGGACCCAGATTGTTGAGAGCAATATGCTAATATGATAAACCACCCAGAGAGTGCTGTAAAGCACTATGGGAACAGTATATAAGTCTCAGTGTTATTACTATAAAAACTCTTGCTTAGAGATTAGTGATGTAGAAGAAAATACTCAGATGAACTATTTTTTTAGTTGATTTCTAGCACACCTTTTGTTCAGGACCATTCCCTCCGCCTACATTTCCTCACAATAACAAACAACTGTGACAGGAAGGCTAAGGTTTTGTGGCTGACAGAGCATTACATGCTGGGTCTTTGCAGTGCCAGTCAGGCACTCACCTGCTAAACCACACCTGACATCAAGATGAAGGAGCTGGTTTGCTGACAAGGCAGCCCCTATTTTACCTAGCCATATTGTAAGGCTTTACAAGTCAGCAAGGCCATTATCCTAGTAATACAGGCAAGTCCTTGACTTACAGTATAGCCAATTTTTTAGCAACCATTTGAAATGATGACCAGTCCTTGCACTTGCAACTGTTGCAGCATCCCCATGGTCATGTGATTACAATTTGGGATTTCGGCAACAGGCAGGTATTTATGATGATGGCAGCACCCCAGGATCATTTGACTGCCATTTGCCATCTTCCCAGTCAACTTCTGACAAGCAAAGTCAATGGAAGAACTGTGTGATTTGCTTAATGACCTTGTGATTTGCTTAACAACCATATGCTTCGCTTAACGACCATGGTAGAAAAGTCAATAAAATCAGTTGCAATCACATGATGCCTTACTTACCTACCACACTGTTTAACAATAAATTTTCCAGCCCCTATTGGGGATTTAAGGACTACTTGTATGTTGAATCATTTGCCTTAACTTCATGTATTCCTAGCAACTAGGGTTTGGAAACAATGATTCAATGAACTGTGTATGCCTAGTAACTCGTGGCTTATTCAGTACATTATGAGTAAACTATGAGTTAAAGCAGAGGTGGACTTCACATAATTTAACAACTGGTTTGCCCAGAATTGAAAATGTGCGCACATGCACGCTGCGTCAAAAACATAGCAATTGTATAAGACAGGATAGCGCCAGGGTAGGTGGGTGGGCCCAGCCGCTGGCCGTAACTATCGGTTCACCTGAACCATTCCGAACCGGCTGAATCTCACCCCTGAGTTAAAGTGATTTGTGAACTCAGCATGCCCTAACCATTGTTAGCTGCTATCCGAACATTCACAGTGCTATTTGTTCATCTAATTCATTTTTTAAACTTTTTTTTTTACTTTGATTGGCAGAGGTTCCCAAAGCCCAAACCAGATTCTGCTCATCATTTGCTACCAGATACCGATTCTGAATGAGACAGGTGGTAGCACACAGGTGGTATAAGAGGCAGCAACTCAATTTTTTAAACTAGATATGCCTAAATTGAGTATGAGATCTTCTACCTTTAAAGAATGTGTTTAACCACGGAGCTACTCTTTTCTAAAAAAAATGTATTTATTCACTTTCCAAGTTGCTCCGTAAAAACACAGTGACTAATGAGAAAATTATAACTGTCTAATTGCAGGGGTACATAATCTCATGATGGTGGACTCCGAAAGATTCGTTTGCTTTACATTCTAGTATCATTTACACAAGGAGAACAAAAGACTTACATCTTTAATACAATTGAGTAACCATCTGGCATGTTTGCTTTCATGATGGAAACTAGATTTTAAAAAAATTAACTGCAGTTCATAGGCTCTTACTTCATCATAAGTAAGTTACAGCCAGACACATTCTGCAGATAACTCTCAGGCAACTCTAAATAGGCAACAAAGCATTTCCTCTGCAGAAGTAAACTGGCTGGGTGAGAATTTATAGCAATCTATGTAATCCTTTCTTCCTGATCCCAATAAAAATATAAAAGAACAGAATTTTCTGTAGCTCTGTTCTGGAACCATGTCAAAAGCATTGGCTCCAAAGTTTACAGAAATCGAACGTTGTCTTACCTGAACGTTCCTTCTCTGCGCGCTGATGGAGAATCCAAATAATGGGTAGTTCCTCAGCTTCATTGCTGGACTGGGTGACTGTTTCTTTAAGAAACATCCTTGGCCACTCCTCCTTTGCCTGGCTAATCTCCAGTTCATTCGCGAAGTCAACAGAGGATGGTATATTCCTGAAACAACAGAAGGAAAGAGAAAACAAGGCAGTCCTGGCCGGAAGCAGCCCAGGGATGGGTTGGATTCTCCATCAGCGCGCAGAGAAGGAACGTTCAGGTAAGACAACGTTCGTTCTCCAGCGCGCTGCCTGGAGAATCCAAATAATGGGATATACCCAAGCTAGTTAGAAGAAGGGTGGGAGGCTGCGTCACCCCGGTGAGGAACAGCCAGGACAGACTGCAGTACTCGACGTCCAAAAGAAGCTTCAGCCGAGGCAAAGGAGTCAATTTTGTAATGTCTAACAAAAGGAGTCAAGGTAGTCCACGTGGCAGCCCTACAGACATCAAGGATGGAAGCCTGAGTAGCCCAAGCCGCTGAGGTGGCTGCGCTCCTGGTGGAGTGTGGAAGTATCTTCCCTGGCAGAGGAGCCCGTCTTGTGCGATACGCCATGATGATGCAGGCCCTGATCCAACGGCCTATCGTGGATGAGGAAACCTTCATGCCCAAAGTAGAAGGATTGAAGGACAGAAACAAGGCTTCGGATTTACGGAAGGCCGCAGTCCGTTTGATATAGCGGCGGAGAGCCCGTTTAACGTCCAGGGTATGCCATTGCTGTTCAAGATGATGGCTAGGAGCCGGACAAAAGTCAGGCAGAATTAACTCCTGGGCACGGTGATATAGAGAATTTATCTTCGGCAGGAAAGAAGGATCTGTACGAAGAACCACCTTGTTGGGATGGAACACGCAAAGGTCCGGCCGTACCGAAAGCGCCGCCAACTCAGACACACGTCTTGCCGAAGTAATTGCCACTAAGAAAGCAACCTTAAGCGTTAGATATCGTAGAGATATAGATGCCAAGGGCTCAAAGGGAGGTGACATGAGAGCTGATAGAACCAGTGGCAAGTCCCAGGTTGGGTATCTATGAATAGTAGGAGGACGGAGATTGGATGCGCCCCGTAAAAATGTCCGTATACTGGAATTCTGGGTCAAAGGACGATCGTTCCCAGATGACAGAACTGTGCTAAGGGCGGCCACTTGTCGCCTCAGGGTGTTAGGAGCAAGGCCACGGTCCAAGCCGTCCTGTAGAAAGACAAGCACGTCAGAAGGAGAAGCAGTAGTAGGGTCCTGATGAGACTTGGAACACCATGTGCAAAAGGCACGCCAGGTGGCGTCGTATATACGGTTAGTGGATGCACGTCTGGCAGACTGCATGGTGTGGATCACACAGGCCGGGATGTTGTCCTTCCTCAATCTGATCCTCTCAAACGCCAGACGGTCAACTGCAGCCATTGAGGATCTGGGTGCAGTACGACCCCCTGGCTGAGAGATATCCGGTCGTTGGGAATGTGCCAAGGACGTTCCACCGAGAGGTTCCGAAGGTCCGCGTACCAAGGGCGACGCGGCCAATTGGGGGCGACCAGGATGAGGTCCGCTTTCTCCTCCAGCAACTTGCGAATCACTCGGGGAATGAGAGGCAATGGGGGAAAGGCGTAGAGAAGGCCTTGTGGCCATCTGCTCCGAAGAGCGTCGCACCCCTCTGCTCCTGGACAGGGGAACCGGGAGAAGAACCGGGGAAGATGAGTGTTCAGCTGGGTTGCGAACAAGTCGACCGTTGGAAGGCCGAACCGCTTCGACAGCTCCCCGAACAGCGCCGGAGCTAGACGCCACTCCGCCTGATCTATTGGAGTCCGGCTGAGCCAATCTGCCGTGATGTTCTCGACCCCGGATATGTGTTCGGCTGCTAGGGAGAGGACGTTCCTCTCTGCCCAAAGGAGCATTCTGGTCGCTTCCTCCATTAGCTGTCTGGAGCGAGTTCCCCCCTCTCTGTTGATGTGGGCTTTCGTTGTTGTATTGTCCGTTAGGACTAGGACATGATGCCCTCTCACAGACGTCTTGAAGTGACGGAGAGCGAGGTGGACCGCTCGTAGTTCCAGCCAATTTATGTCGTGCCGTAAGTCCCGAGTGGACCAGCGGCCCTGGACAACTGACGACTGCAGATGGGCGCCCCAGCCGAATTGACTCGCATCCGTCGTCAGGGTTAAGCGACAGGGTTCCAGGAAGAAGGAGCCCTTCTGTATGGACGGGGAGATCCACCACCTCAGAGACAGCCGTACCGTCGTTGGAAGGACCACGGTGATGTTCGAACAGGCCCGGTGGGATCTCTGATAGGGCAGGAGGAACCATTGGAGGGGGCGAGAGTGTAGACGAGCCCACGGGACGATGGAGATGCACGAAATTAGCTTGCCGAGTAATTGGGACAAGGTGATCAGGGACACGGACCTGCGGGCAAGAACCTTGGTCACTGATGACTGAATGCTTTGAATCCTGTCGGGGGATAGGAAAACCCGGCAGCTGATGGAGTCGATGAGAGCACCCAGATGGAGGATGCGAGTGGTAGGCCAGATTTGACTTTTGTTGAGGTTCAGGGAGAACCCGTGTTGTCGCAGGACACGAGAAACGACTTTCAGATCGACGACAGCCTGATGACGAGAGGCAGAAAGGATAATGATGTCGTCCAGATAGCACATAATCCTGATGGGGACTTGTCGCAGAGAAGCTGCTAATGTAGCCAGCAGTTTCGTGAAGGTCCGAGGGGCGGACGAGAGGCCGAACGGCATGGCCCGATACTGGAAGTGCCTGTTGGCATAGGCAAATCGAAGAAACCGTCGATGACAAGGACGGATCGGGACATGCAGGTAAGCCTCCTTGAGATCGATTGATGTCATAAAGTCGCCTCGTCGGACGCCCTGCAGAATCGATCTGAGCGAGTGCATCTTGAAATGGTGGTATTTGACGAACTTGTTCAATGCTTTTAGGTCCAAGATCCCTCTCCAGTCCCCGGAGGACTTGGGGACGAGAAACAGGCGCGAGTAGAACCCGGAGCCCCGTTGTTCTACTGGCACTGGCTCGATAGCGCAGATGTTGAGTAGGTGTTGAACCTCTGCGTCCATTAACGCCCTCTTTGCCGGATTGCTCGGAAGAGGACACCGCAGGAAGCGGCTCGGAGGGCTGGAGAGGAAGTCCAAGGTGAGACCGAAGCGCACAGTCTGAAGGACCCAAGCATCCGTTGTGGAAGAGATCCATTGGGGCAAAAAATGGAGAAGACGACCACCGATAGGAAGCTCTGCGGAATAGTCACTTGCCCCTCCTGAAAGATCGGTTGGATGCTCCGCGGTACTGGCGTCTGGAGGAGGGTTGGCCTCTGCCTCGATCACGGTAGGCGGGCCGATCAAAGGCCCGATCTGCTCCGTAGGAGTAATGTTGTCTTGGAAAGTAGGACCCCCTGGGTCCGGAATCAGTCCGAAAAGGCTGACGCTGGCCATAAGGGGTAAACCGCCTATCGTGGCGCCTGTAGGAGGATGGCATGATTTTACGCTTATCCTTGTCCTCCACAAGGATAGGGTCTAAAGCGTCACCAAAGAGGAGAGACCCCTTGTAGGGAGCAGATGCCAGCTTCCACTTTGACTTGAGGTCCGCCTTCCAATGGCGGAGCCAAAGAAGACGCCTGGTGGTGACATTGGAAACAAGGGCCCGGGACGAAAACTTTGCTGCATTTAAAGAGGCGTCCGCACAGTACTCAGTGGCTGCAATGATTTTATTAATGTCGTGATGCAGCCTGCTGTCCTCGGGTGGGAGCCGCTCCTGTAATTGGCGCATCCAGATGAGCGATGCGCGGGCAAAGAAGGAAGTCGCAGTAGAAGACCTGATGGCCCAAGCAGCGGCTTGGTGTGTCTTACGGAGAGACAGCTCAGACTTCCTGTCCTCGGCCTTGAGGCCATCAAGGACGTCGTTAGATATCACCGAGGAAGACGTAAGGTGGGCCACCGGGGGGTCAACAGCAGGCAACTGGATCAGGTCCTGGAAGGAAGGATCAGAGCAATACAATCGTTTGTCAAGACCGGTGGGAGCCGAGATATAGGCCGGCTGAGACCAGGACCTTTGAACCACATCGGTGAATAATTCCGGACATGGGATAAAATCCTGGTCCGGTTTCTGCAGGAGAAATAAGTCACCATGGGGATTGGGATCCGAGGTCTGAGATGATTGAGATGGAGCAATCCCCATGTTAGTTGTAACCTTGGCCTTGTGGAGCAAGGACTTAAACATGGAAGGTCGGAAAAGTCCCATAAAAGCAGGCCTTTCCGGAGTTAGATCCTCATCCTCGGATAATTCCCCTTCCTCGAGCTCGTCTTCCTCCCAAGGAGAGTCCTCCATGATAAGGGGATCCGGATGATAAGAATAGGCAAGTCGCGGATCATCACAGACATGAACCAAGGGAGGCTGAGCCCTGGCCGGGGCGTGAGGCACTTGGTGAGGATCCGAAGACAGGATGCGAGACATCGTCTGAGACACGAGATCCTGGATGTCCCTAGAAAGCGCAGGCTGGAGGCCCTCAGATGTGCGAAGACCAGCTGCAGTTGGCGTAAAGGTAGCCTCTGGAGGGGACTTTCCCAGAGGTCGGGTGACAGGTGCACTGGGTCCTGGGTCCACAGACGGGAAGGCCGCAGCTCTCAAAAGTTGAACATCAGAAGAGCCGTGAGGCGACCCAGATGTAGCTTGAGGCTCAGGGAGTGGCCTGGCTGGAGACAGCTGGCGATGACAAGGTTGAGCTCTTTGTTGGGCAAGAAGATATTGCCTTTCAAAGGCCTTACGCTTCCTTTCCTCAGCTCTGTCAGCAGCAGAGGAGCGTTTAGAAGAATGAGGGCTGGCAGACCTAGCCCTGACTTCACGATTTTTAGGACCCTTGGATGAGGTTTTAGCTCTCTTCCTGGTCTCAGGAGGACTGTAGACCTGCTCAATGTCGGAAGACATGTCCGAATCCGCCATAACGACGACACAGAAAAGGTAAGCAGCTGAAACAAGTCAGAGATGCAAAATAATTAATTAATTCGGTTTTTTTTTTTTTTTTTTTTTTGGTATTATAAAGATTCCTCATCATAAACCGAATATTTAGAGAGCTCCACTTCTCCTATCATTTATTATTATTATTATTATTATTATTATTATTATTATTATTATTATTATTATTATTTTATATATATATATATCCAGGGATAAGCCAATCAGGAGGAAAGAGCAAACTTCGGAAAAAGGAACCAATTAATCAGGGCAAACAGGTGTCACAACACCCCCAGCCTATTGGCCACAAAGGAACCCAGGGTTGCCTAGGAGAAAGGAGGTTGGAGTGGCTTCAGCTTTGGATATCAAACCATAGTGGATCAGCCCATCTTCACCACACTCTGTGGCAGATTCGTCCCGCCCAGCAACAGAAATGGCGGGAAAACTGCAGGGCTGACAATAAACGGGCGCTAGGCTGAATTCAGCCCTCAAGCGCCTCAGCTCCCAAGCGCCGAAGATAGGACAGGAGAGGGAAGCTGCTAGGCTCCCCAAAACAGGCGCACACGGCTAGCAAAGACCTATGTAGCCGAAATCACGAGAAGCCTGAGAAGCGCTGAGGCAGTTTAAAAATGGCGCGCGGCTAGAATTTTCGCCGCCAACGCCATAACGGTCGAGCGCCGAAGCCGTCAATCAAATCCAAACGGCGCGCTCAGCTCAGCCTAGCCGCCGAGCGCTGCCAGCAGAAAAAAAGGGGAATCGGCTCGCTCTTTGAATTACGATCGCTTCAGACCTTGAGGAAGCGATCAAGGGGGTTTGCGGGGTAATGTAGGGACCCCCAGCCGCCACAGAGATCGTTGGAGTGGTGTGGGAGGCAGAGGGGGGGGTCCGGCTATCCAGACCCCCACGCAGCACCCCGGCGGCAGGCCAATCACTCGGAGTTGCCTTCAGGTAGAGCTCCGAGGAGTCTGTTACATAAAGAAATAGCGGAGAGGAGTCCCCTGGAAAGAACCCCAGGCTAACTCACCCGGCGCAGTAACAACAGGGCCGTTCGTTGTGACACTGAATCCACACCACTCTGAAGAAGTTATTAGAAGAATTTCAAATGGAAAATCCAAATAATGAGGTATTTCACCAGCCAAATTGCTAGAGCCAAGGAAAAAACCCCAGTCTCTCACTTGACTGAGTGAATGAACTGGGGATTAGCCAGGCAAAGGAGGAGTGGCCAAGGATGTTTCTTAAAGAAACAGTCACCCAGTCCAGCAATGAAGCTGAGGAACTACCCATTATTTGGATTCTCCAGGCAGCGCGCTGGAGAACAAGGAAGATACAGTATGGTATAGTCATTAAACTTTAAAACCATTTCTCTGCCATTTGGTTTTAGGCAATAAGTAGGGGTTTTCACTCCCCACTGAAGCTGAAATTACAGAGTCTATTGATTCTTAAAAGATTGGATAAAGGTAGTCCTCAACTTGCAAACACAACTGAGCCCAAAATTTGTTTCTAAGTGAGATAATTGTTAAATGAATTTTGTGCCATTGTATGACCTTTCTTGCCACAGTTGTTCAGTGAATCACCGCAATTATTGTTAAAGCTACACAGTTGTTAAAGTGAACCTGGCTTCCCCATTGACTCTGCTTGTCAGAAGGTCACAAAAAGGGATCATATGACCCTGGGACACAGCAACTGTCACTTGTCAAGTGTCTGAATTTTGATCATGTGACCATGGGGATGCTGCAACGGTCCTAGGTGTAAAAACGGTCCTAAGTCACCTTTTTCAGTGTCGCTGTAACTTTGAACTTTGAACTAAAATCTGATCTGAAATGAGATTTTAAAAATAAACTGGTCCACTAAAATTTGTTAAGAAACCAGTGAGAAAAAAAGTTGTGCATGGATCTGAACCAGTCCTAAACGCTGGAAGCCACTACAATTCCCTCCTCCAGAAATATTTTTTTTATATTTATATTTGTATTATGTTTTTTTATCAAAAAAAAAAACAGGAGCAGAAGGAGCATGCTCTGTTCTGGCAGGGAGAGGTGGGGCGGGGCGGGGCGGGACAGGAGAGGAGAGGAGGGAAGGGCTATTTAATTCTTCAGTCCATCTTCTTTGTATTTGAATTAGCATTATATTTTGGAAAACATCGAATACCTTTAAAAAAAATCTTAATTGTTCTGGGAAATTCAGAAGACTTTTTGGCAGTGTCTAAAAGTTTGTGCCTTTTCAAGTGAAAGAACCGGAAAACAAGGTCATGCCACTGGTTCCCAAGAAGTAACAATGAACGTATCTATTCTGATAGAGCTTGAAAAGAATCTTTGAGAAATTCACTCCTTAGCATAAGTCATGATGGGCATATACAGTTCTGCACCATGATGGAAAGGGTTAAGTCTGAACTTTCACCTTCCGACCTAAATCAAAATGCAACAACATTATAAAGGAGGTTTGTGACAAGCCTGTTAAATCATAAGACTATTCTTTCAAGAGTCTCCATCTCATGGAGGAAATAATAAATGGAATGGCAGTGGGATTAAAAAAAAGGAACCCATATCACATTGTGCATGTAATTTTCAGTAACAAAAAAAGGAACCGGTTAAAGCTATCTAGGCAAAAGATCAAGAAAAATTCAAGCTGCAAACAATGCACTTCCAAGCCAAACAACAATCAGACTTCACAGAGACTCCCAGAGCTTGGCCTGGGGAAGGAACCCCCTCTGTTCAGGAGAAAAAGGGGCCTGCCAGCTTGGCGGCATGAAAATTGAATAAAGCTTTCCTTTGTAGCTCTGTCCAGCAGAGAAGGACAAAGAGCCTCTGCCAATGCAACATTTCTGAATGATGGAGACCTCGAAATGCCCCCCCTCCCACAACCCACAACAGCAAATCCCAGGAAACGGGAGTCTTTATTCATGACTCCAGCTCAGTGGATTTCCCAAGTTTCTGCCTTCATCCACCACTACAGAGTCTGACAATATCGTCTTTTACCACTCCTTTTGTCTGCCACTTCCACATTTAATTGCAAGTTCATGGGTATTAACTAGCCTGTGCAGCTAAACTCAGCAATCTTTATTTGAAGGGTTCCTTCCCTTAGAAAAGGAAACAACTCTTCCTTCTGGTTTTATTTTGATTCCTTGCCTTTTTTTTTCTCCCCCTAATATGCAGGCATGCAGCTTCTTCCTCCTTCTGCTTTCTTGTTTTGGATACTCACTCATTTAATTTGTCCCATAAGGGCAAAGCTACATTTGTTGAAGGATGTTGGTGCTCTGAAATTTTGCGCCACTTGTCTCAAAAAATACTTTGCTCCAGATTTTCAACTAGTATTTTCTTTGAGGGCAAAATTTTGGCTCAAAGTACAATTAAATAGCATCCTTGGATATACACTGAGATAAGAAAAAAATGAACCATCACCTTAGCTATGAATTATTCAGTATAATGAAAGTAATATCAAGGAGACATTTTAACCCGCTTTAAAAAAGTGGAAAATATACAACTGTTATTCAAGGAAATGCTACAAAGTAAAAACTGAGAAACCTCTGCAAGCCACTTCTCATATTACAGTTTCGTACTGAATAAGAGACACTCCCATAAACTAAAAATAAATGCAGTCACATGTCTGAATTACAACACACAACTAATTCTGCAAAGAGATTCCATTTATTAATTCTAAAGAGGTGATGTTTAGATAATACATTTGGAGATTTGATTGCAAGTTGCACAACGGTCCAACAGCAAAATTAGGATGCAAAAATTAGAGCTGAAAGTATGCAATGAATGGTTTACAAATCCTACCCCCCAAGATTGCACCGCTGAAATTCAACAGCAAACGGCTGATTTATTCACTGCAATTTGGCAAGTCCAAAAAAGAGAAAAGAAGTAAAATATGCATAGTAAATCTCTGGAAGATTTAAAGCATATATTTTACACTAATCTCCTAAATCTCTAAATCTCCCAAACATAAGAAAGGCTAAAATTTTAGCTTCACTAACTCTAGTGAAAGCACCAAGTCCAGACCTCAGACGTTAAAAACAATAAAACGGTTGTCACCTCTTTTGGAAGTAATTGCCCACTCCTGGTATATACACTATTTAATATATAAAAGAGCCTTGGTGGCGCAGTAGACTAAAGCACTGTTAAGATAACACCAGCTGCCTGCAATTATTGCAAGTTCAAATCTCACCAGGCTCAAGGTTGAGTCAGCCTTCCATCCTTTCGAAGGTAGGTAAAATGAGGACCCGGTTTGTGGGGGCAATAAGCTAACTTTGTATAAAAAAGAACACCGCTTGGGGGGGGCGAAAGCCCTACTAAGCAGGTATAAACAAAAGTTTGAAGGCTATTGTTTAACACATTGTAAGCCGCCCTGAGTCTCCGGAAAAGGGCAGCATATAAATCGAACCAATAAATAAATAAAATAAATATAAACATGAAAACCACTCACGCCGTAATCACAAAATCTCCAGAACTGTAAAGCCTACAAACTTGAAATTTGGCACGTATGTTCCGCTTGGCTTCTAGATGCTCACTAAAAAAGGATTTTTCGAAATGACCATCAGAGCATTAGTATTTCCTATATTATTATAACATGCTCTGATGCTAATTAGTTAGATGTTCTACTCCCCCTCCCAACTTGAAAATAACTCTGGAGAGAACGGGATAGCATAGGACAGGCTTCTGTGCGGCAAGCCTGAGGGAGAGAAGGGGATAGGATAGGAGACATTTCTATGGGACAAGACTGAGGGAGAGAAGGGAATAGGATAGCGGAGGCGTCTGTGGGGCAAGGCTGAGGGAGAGAAAGGGATAGGATAGGGGAGGATTCTGTGGGGCAAGGCTGAGGGAGAGAAGAGGAGAGGAGAGGCCGATCACAACTACTCATTAATTTTCAAGCTGTAAGTGTAGATTTATCAAGCCCCATTACATAGTTTCGTAGCGAAACAGGGGTACCCATCTAGTATAACAATATAAGTCAGTGTCAATTAAGTTTTCGGTGGCTTTTTTTCTGCTTTTCTTTCTCCTCCAAAATAATCCAATCAGATTTAATCAGTTTTAAGAGATACACATGAATAGGCACCTTGATCATGTTATTTGAGAGACATCCACAATCCATAGCCCAAGGCTTTATAAATTCATGTTTGTTATTTCTTAATTGGTAAAGCACTATCTTGAGGCCTACAGAAATGCATTACTGAAAAATCGACCCAAAGGTGCTTTTTCAGAAAGCAACTGGACTTTGTTTTTCTTTGAAGACGTTTTGCATTTCATCCAAGAAGCTTCTTCAGCTCTGACTGGATGGTGGGGAATGGAAGGATTTATACTCCTTGCAGACAGCTGATCATTTGCATTCTTTTAGAGAATGAGGCCACTTGGAGGTTTATCTATCCTCAGGATCACCTGAATAATGCAAATGGGTGTAGAGCCTTCTTGGCTGTAGGATGTTTTCTGCCCTGTGTCCCAAGATATATATATCTTGGCTTTATTTTGATATCTGGATAACATGCTTGTATCCAGTTATGAGGGAGGTGGCAGTTGGATGCTCAAGTGGCGGGCAGTGTTGGTCTTGGTAAATGCCAGTCCATTCCCAATAAGTGAAAGGCCATTCCAATTGCCTGAAGCAAAAGTAATTATTTTCCCCAAACACAAAGTTAACAATTGTCATTAGAAAAATCGCTTTTTATGGGGAATTAATTTAAATGTAATTAAATTTTAATTAATTGATTTAGTTCACATCTTTGAGCCAGTCACTCACTTTTAGTCCAATCTAACATGCAGGTTTGATACTGAGGGAAAGACAAGAGGAGGAGGAGGAAACATTAGGCTCCTGTATAAAAGGTGGAACAAAAAAAATAAACACTTAAAATACTGTTGTACTTCTGTATTACCTAGATAAAAGGAGATATCCAGAGATGGATTAAAATATACTTAAATATTTTTAAAATATTTATGTTCATGGTGAACCGTTTATGGATAGTTCCAATATTCTTATTTTTAAAGTATATTTGTTAATGTCAATAAGATCCTATGAAGATACTGAATATATACCATTATGATCCTTGGAACATAATGAAGTGCTAGGTTCCATTTATAGTTGAAATGCTGTTATTTTTTTTCCAGACGTTTTAACTATATGAACCTTTTTGAAGAAAGAAATTAAAATCTGATTGTACTTCTTATGAGAAATTGATGCTTTGGAATAAAAGGGCTGTAGCTCAACAAGTGAAGTATTATGTGGTTCAGTTTTCTGGAATAACCAGATGAAAAGGTCCAGCAGCATATAACAGAAGGTATCATTTCTGGATGAAATCCTGAAGAATTACTGCCAGTAAGAATAGATAAGACTGATCCATATAGACCAGGGCAGTGGTAGGTTGCTCCCGGTTCATACCGGTAGTAAAAATTTGTAGTAGTTCAGAGAACCGGTAATAACATTGGCCATGCCCCCGAACCGGTCCCCAGCCCGGTCGCCGCTCGCTTACCCCACCCACCTCATCAGAGGCCTTTTTTTTTTTACTTTTAAAAGCATTTTTTCTACAACTCTTCAGCTGAAAATATGCTTTTAAAAGTTAAAAAAAAAAAGACTCTGATGATCACGTGGCTCAGCTGGGATCGTTACAGGCTTCTACAAGCATTTTTTCCTGCAACCTCTTCGGCCAAAGAGGTTGTAGAAAAAAAATGCCTTTAAAACCCTCTGGCGATCCCAGCTGAGTTGCCTGATCATCAGAGGCTTTTAAAAGCATTTTTTTCTGCAAAGACTTAAGGTTGTAGAAAAAATGTTTAAAAGTTAAAAAAAAAAAGTTGGCCACGCCCACCCAGTCACATTACCCCCCCACCAAGCCACGCCCACAGAACCAGTAATAAAAAAATTTTAGAACCCACCCCTGGACCAGGGGTGTCAAACTCAAGGCCTGTGGGCAAATCCGGCCTGCGGGGTGCTTAGATCTGGCCCCCAGGGCCACCCAGGAAACAGCGAGACAGGCCCGCGCTGCCTCTGCCAGTGAAAACAGAGCTCAGTAGGGCCACACGCAGCCCTCCCAGGGTCCGTTTTTGACTGCAACGGTCTCCTGCAGTCCTCTGCCAGCAAAAACTGAGCTCGGGGGGGGGGCCTGCATACGCCCCCCAAGCTCCATTTTTGCTGGCAGAGGGTTGCAGGAGGCCATCATGGCCGAAAATGGGGTCTCAATGAGTGACATCGAACTGACCATGCCCCCCCAGCCACCCCCCAAGGTCAAACACAACCCTAATGCGGCCCTCAATGAAATCGAGTTTGAGACCCCTGATATAGATCAAATTTGATCTTGAACAAGAGGGACGCATAGATAAGGCAAAGAGTCTGAGCTGCTATAAAGCAATAGCAGCTAACTTCCCATTCAGGAATGGCTTGATAATAAGCCTGGCAAATGTTAGAAACTGTCAACTGAACTAATATTCTTTCAGGCAAAAAGACTGTTGGAACTAGATACTGAGAATACTGTAGTAAAGAGACACCAACTTGGCTTTCAGAGGAATTGGCATAGGGCACTGAAACAGATCTGCTGTGAGCTGATAGCAGCCATAGAGAATGCAGGGCAAGGGACACCTGAATGGCTGAGGATATCAGAGCATGCATTGTTGAAAAAAATTACTTTCTTTCGGAAACAACATTCAATACAGTAGTCCATTCAGCAAAGGCGTTTTTTCTAACTTCTGACACCCTTGTGATGCAATCTGCTTATTGACAGAATGTTGATTCCTTGTTTCTTGCACAGCGTCTGCCCCTCTGTCTTCAGGACTTCTACTTTTCTGTAGAAGTGCCACATTTTCCTAATTCAAATATTGAGCAGCTGGGGGGGGGGGGAAGTTCCCTAGTTAAAACCGCAAGACTCATCCAGGCCAGTCATCAAAAGTTAACACTAACTTGAAGGTACACACAAAACATGCACAGGTTTAAGTCTGCAGAGAAAATCCAGAGAATCAATGATTTCAGGGATTGGAAATTAGTGATTACTCTTCCTAATGACAACAATAAGGTTGTGTTTGTAATAGTGGGACTCTGGGAATCAGTTCAGTAAGTAGATCCACGCTAGGAACCCTGGAAAATAACAATGCAATTGACGCAGCTGTTATGAGGACCTCATGAAAAAGATGGGTGAATTTGAAGATGTATCACTAGATACTCCTCTGAAATGTGAGAAATCTCCAAAGCCACCAACTAAGCATCTGCTACATCAGATCAGATCATGCTAACAGACTTCAGAAACAGATTGTAGAAAATAGCACCATCTGGATCAGCTTTGTAACCCCATTCAGGAAGATTGGCTGGTAATCATACAACAAATGTGTTGTGTATGTGCAGACGTACTGGCAAAAAGAAGGGAGTTTAAGAAAAAAAATGCAACCTGCAACTTTCCCGTTTGCAGAACGACAAGGACAATCTTGTGTGAGTTTGCTCTTCTGACCTACGGTAACTTTGCTCACATGAGCAGACTATATGCATGAATTACAAGAGTCCATCTGCAGCAACAATATCTCTCTAGCTCTGGGAACCTGAGAATAGTAAGTAACAGTATAGTAACAGTACAAAATTACTAATTAGGCTTTATGGGACTGTCAGAATACAGTACACTAATGTCTTGTAATGAAACCTTTCTTTATATTAGCTCTTCCTTGCTTGGTCCCTTTCAAAAGTAAATAAAGGCCACAATTGCTAGATCATGACATATCCTGAAGCACAGTATAGACATATAAAATACAGTGTGCTGTATGTCCTTGCTTACAACTGTCTCATTTAGTGACCATTCAAAGTTAAAAGACAGTATTATTATTATTTTTTTGCAAACAATGCTGCCGTTTATGACCAGTATTCCACGATTGCATGATCACCATTCAGACACTGAATGGTGGTATGTTCCCTATTTGTATGTTTTGCAACCAATTTTCTACAAACAGAAATAATAGAGAAAGTGGAAGTAGAATCATAAATAATATTGTACAATTTTTCACTTAACAACCATAACTTTGCTGCACGATTGAAGGGGAAATTACTGTTCCCGATTGTGGTTGTTAAGCAAGGACTACCTATAGTAACATAACAACACACAGTCTTGCTGCAATTTTTAGTAGGATATGTCATTATATATTTTACGGATGGATGGATGGAAGATAGATAGATAGATAGATAGATAGATAGATAGATAGATAGATAGGTAGGTAGATAGGTAGATAGATAGATAGATAGATAGATAGATAGATAGATAGATAGATAGATAATCTGAAGCCACTTTAAATACATATTATTTTCTCCAGCATTATCTAGCTAATAAAATATAATCACCCTGTTTTATTCTATGACACATGGATTCAAACAGCTTACAAACAGGATGTAAAATTCTACATATTTATAATAAAGGAAGACATTACTGCATCAATTTTTCATTACTGTACAAATGCTTTACAATTCCCCCTTTGCATTATGATATGAAGAACATCTATTTTTAATAGCAATTTAATAATGCAAGAATTTATTGAAATAAAAATGCCAAAACGTTAGTAATCTGAATCTGGGGCTGAAAAAATGTTCTCGCAAATCAGAATACATCATAGCCATTCACCCTGTAATTTTATATTACTTTTCCTAGCTTCCTTCAATTTTCATTTCTAGACAATGGCTTATTTAACTGACTCATTTGCCATCTGAATTTCCTATCAGCCAATCTCAGCATCCTTCAAAATCCTTCCCTTTCCCTTTTTCTTGTCTTGACAATTATAATTTATATATAATTATATATATTATATATATTTTTACCATAGTCCCACAGACTACTTTAGTTGCTCTGCACGCAGTGACGGAGAACTGGGCCTGTGTGCGTGCATGCACGCCGGGATGGTGTGGGCGGGACTGAAGTGATGCAGGCTGGACCCTTACAGTTTCCAGGATGGCCACATGGGCCGGATTCAGCCTCATCGCAGGCCAGATTCGGCCCATGGGCCTTGAGTTTGACACCCCTGGAATAGATGGTTAGTTCCTGAATGGCTGATAATTACATAGAACTATCATAATTCCATAATCAACAGTCCCCAGAGAAGGTCACTAGAGAGAAATTTCAGAGCAAGTTTGCTGTTTTAAAGTAAGAGTATGCTGAATCCAAGCAAAGCCTGAATGCTCTTTCAGTGGGGTAATTTATTACCAAGGGCTGGGATTCCAGAGGGTTAGGGAGATTTTGTGATGGTTCTCTTACTGTATCTTTTTAACTTTTATTTTAAAATTTGTGACTTTTTTATGTATTTTTTTTTAGTTAAGTGCTGTACGCTGCCTATAATCACTTTCATGTGTGATAGGCAGCTATACATATATAATAAACTAGCTGAATACCTGTGCTCCGCTATGAAACTATGTGATTGGGCTTGATAAATAAACACTTACAGCTTGAAAATTAATGAGCAGTTACGATTGGCCTCTCCTCTTCTCTCCCTCAGCCTTGCCCGAGAGAAGCCCCTCCTATTCTATCCCCTTCTCTCCCTCAGCCTTGCCCCACAAAAGCCTCCCCTATCCTATCCCCTTCTCTCCCTCAGCCTTGCCCCACAGAAGCCTATCCTATCCTATCCCCCTTCTCTCCCTCAGACTTGCCCCACAGAAGCGTCCCCTATCCTACTCCCTGCTTGCTGCTGTGAAAGTAAAACTGAAACTCCTCTCCTCTGCTTGTGTTTTGCATTTGGAACAGATTTCTTTTCAGGTGGAGAGGGGGAGTAGAACTCCTTAGGATCAGAGCGTTTTCAGGTGGGGAGGGGGAGAAGAACTCTTTAGCATTAGAGGGCTGTTTGGAAAGTGAAACAGTATTTACTGTGTGAGCAAGAAGGAGACAGGAAGGAGCCTGGACATGGCTTAACTCAATTGTTCTGTAGTAAATCTGCTTGCTGCTGTGAAAGTAAAACTGAAACTGAAACTCCTCTCCTCTGCTTGTGTTTTGCATTTGGAACAGATTTCTTTTCAGGTGGGGAGGGGGAGTAGAACTCCTTAGCATCAGAGTGTGTTAACAATAATATATTGCTCTGATGGTCATTTTGAAAAATCCTTTCTTAGTGAACACCTAGAAGCCAAGAGGAACATACAAATTTCAAGTTTGTAGGCTTTACGATTCTGGAGATTTTGTGATGATGCGTGAGTGGTATTTCGCTTTTATATATATAGATAAATAAAAATGAAGCTTCTTCACAAAGTTGTAATTCTCTTTCAACAAAAAATTACTAGGAAGAGGAAGGGAGGAAAGTCTGTGGGGAAGCAGACAGAGGAAGTTACAAGCAATTGGAAGAGGATTGTAAGAAAAGAGGAGATGATTGTGTCTACAGCAACTTTCCACCTGCCAATGCTTTGCTAACTGCAGCTGTTTAAGAGAAGTGGACTAAAATCAAAGAAGAGATTTCTCCTTTTTTCATGATTTTGGGGAAAGAGAGCATTCATCTCCAAAAGTAAAACCAGATTTCAAGATTCATGCAAAAGGTTTTAAATAGTATTGGGATTTTTTACTTTATTCTAATAAAACAGTTTTATATTATAAGACTATGTATTATTTGATGTAGAAATGAAGATATTAAATAGCAATAGCACTTAGACTTATATATCGCTCCATAGTGCTTTACAGCACTCTCTAGGTGGTTTACAAATGTCAGCATATTGCCCCCAATAATCTGGGCCATCATTTTACCAACCTTGGAAGGATGGAAGGCTGAGTCAACCTCAACCAGTCAGGATCAAACTGCAGTTTGTCGGCAGAGTGAGCCTGCAATACTGCATTCTAACCTCTGCGCCACCAGAGCTCTTAAATGATTAAGTGATATTCATGATAATAATTTAAGTGATTACATGATAAATAAATAATAGTTTCAATTTATTTAGTTCAGCTGATAAGCTACCACTTTTGCTTTCTGTAAAACTGCTTAATCTGTTTATGAATCTTCTATGGTTACCATAGTTAATGTATTTTTTTTTTAAAAAAAAAAACAGGCTAATAATTGAAAACTCATTAGTTTTAAACTCCACTAGAATAGTTTTCCAGGTCTCCCAAGGCAAACTATCTTTTGAACCACTTCTCAATTAAACAACTCAAGAGCACTGGCAAATTTTCAAATATTGGGAGACAGGAATGGAGGAATTCCCCACTTCAAACTTAGAAAGGGGCTACTTCTGATTGAACTACAAGGCAAGCCTGTCAGATTTACTTATAGTTTTCAGCAATATCGAAATGTAAATCCAAGCCAACTTTGGGAAGAGAGCTGGCTACTCTGTCAAATTGTGGCTTTTATATTCTCTAAGGAAAAATTTGAAGAAGGAAAAGACAGGGGAGTACTACTGTAGAAACAAAGAAGTGAGTTTCTACATAACTAAGATGGTGAGTTAAGAGGCAACATATGGCAGCATTTTTGTGGCAAAACATAATGTATCTTCTGCTGATCTATTATTATTAAATAATGTATTAAGCCATACAGGCAAGATGATTCATCTTGTTAATGCAGTTTTTCTTTATGCTTTTTACCAAAGCATCTGTCCCATTAAGACAGTGATGGAGATGGGTGGAAGGATATTCTCCAAGTAGTTTGGGGGCCTGATGCTTGATTAGATAGTATGATTCTGATATTCACTTTATTTTATGGTAAGTTAGGCAATCCTGAAAAACCGCTTAAGAAATAAAATTGGCACCTGTCTGAAATTGTTTCAAGTAGCTGCATCTTTTCCTCTTAGCTGTCAACTTTTGGAAATCAAATCCCAAACACTGCACAGCTCTAGTGCTTTCAGGCTACACACTATGGGTTTATCAGAAGGAAATTAATCTTCCCTACTTATAACAGTTTGCCATGCTCTTAACTGTTAATGCTGCATGGAAAGATCAAGGGAGCTATTATCCAGCTGTTGGGCCAAGCCAGTAATTTAAGATACCGCAAAACTAAAAACAACCTTTCATTATTCAGAATCAATATAAGTTGAAAATCCATGCAATCATTAATTTTATTTATCACTATGTTTTTATTACTGGCTTTTACATCTCATTCTTAATTCTTAATTTTTAGGTTTTAAAATTAAAAACCTAAAAATATGAATGTTTTCTTTTGAGAAAGCTGAAGCCAAATAAAGCATCTGGCAGCAAAAATCCCAATAAACTGACTTTAATCAGTTGAATCTGTAGTCCCAAAGCTTTTCTGAACTCAATTGGATTTAGCTCCCAATTCAATCTGTGTAGAATCTCCTTGAAGAATAAATTTGCCTTTGCCTGACATCTAAACAATAGGAAAGGCTCTGCACAGAGCAACATACTCTAGGATAGAAATTCACAAATCTAAACTATTTATCTTCTGATAATCAAAATAGGAAAGGGGATTATTCCACTTTGATAGCTACTTTACCACGTATTAGGATTATCAACTCTTGATATACCTAAATAGAGTTTCTAAATAAAGTTTCTTGGCTAGGTTACTGGCACTCTGGTATTAAAAAGGATGTTCAACTCATGGTTCACACAATACATTAAACACTAAATTGTCAAAATAGAGATGAGGAACCTCCTGCTAGGTAACACCAGGACATGCTAACAAATAGAATTGGGAACTGTATACCAGTCCACAGAAGAGGAACATTAAGTGGGGGATTCCTAGGGAGATAGAATGTTTATATGTTAATAATTATTTACTGACTGCATTCATGCATTACAATAATCTAAAATGTTTATTTGCTTGTAGCTTTGCATATTATTTGGATCTTGCTCCCATGATTTAGTCTGTATTTAACTTTTGGAATGTTAAATTGTTTTTATATTTGTAATTGTGTGTGTATGTATGTATGTATGTATGTATGTATGTATGTATGTATGTATTTTTCTTCAACCGGGTATTTTCCTACGTAACCAAGTTTGCAGCCATAGCTCAGTGAAATCACATCCACTATCCTAGGCTTCTTCAGACAGCAAGCAAGCATTTTGCTGCCTATTTCGATCTATTCCGATCTATTTCGGACTGATTGGTCCTCATCAGTTAGATATAGATATAGATATAGATATAGATATAGATATAGATATAGATATAGATATAGATATAGATATAGATATTTCTGTATTGTAAGCCATCCAGAGTTGCTCTTCATAGCGAGATGGGCAGCGTATATATTTAATAAATAAAAATAAATGATCTGTAAATAATTAATGGTTTAGCATGTGCAAATCAAGCCAACTGTTTATTGATTATTTAATCAATTATGATTAAACAAGTCATGGTATTGGGGCATTAAACTCTCTTCTGGTGATGCTAAATGTAGTTTACTTTTAAGATTAATAAAATTTGTGAAATTGGTTAAATTATTAATAGCAGTTTTAAAATATCACTTTCTGCCATTTTCAGAGATTGTTTGGAGGCATCTTTTAGAGATGCTATATGATGGACGTGGCAAGAGTGTGTCCAAACGGGCAAGTCAGCTGCTGCAACCACACAATCAAAGTCAGACTGCATTTTGATATGCATCACATGAAAAAAAAATATTAAAAAAAAAGGAGGGGAAGGAAGGCCTTTGATCAGAAGGTCACAACCATCTCTTGGGGTTTTTTGTTTTTGTTTTTGCTTTGAATGCCCAACTAATCTCTAGTGGAGCATCATCAAGTATGCATACTGTATATACAGTATGTATATTTGTAGGTATGTATTTATTTCACAATATTTTTACAGTGTTGCAAACTCACTTGGGGCCACATGTAGACTTGCAGTCTCTGTTGGCCACTCTTGGCTTAGTGTAGCATATAAACACAGGAAATGCCTGGGTTCACATAAGAGATAATACTGCTAACTAACTGTAACATGTTAGATCTCTACTTCTCCTGCTAAATACACTAAACGATTTGTAAGAATAATAAATGGGAGATGGATGGATGGATGGATGGATGGATGGATGGATGGATGGATGGATGGATGGAGATACATTAGACAGACAGATTCTGCAACACCTATGGGTTACAGGGGGATAAAGTTATACAGACACAGAAAGAGAAGCTTCTGTTAAAGATTCAAATTAGCAACAACTTTAAATGTGCCTAGGCTTTAAGTAATCACTTTGAAGTTACAACTTGTCTGCCCTTTCCCCCACAGCTTGATATGTATCCTCCAGAGGACATATTGAAACAACTGCATTAAGAATAGGGACAAAATTAGGAGATTTGTGAAAAGTTGGAGACCGTGATTGATGTGTAAATCAACACTTTCATCATGTTCTTCCAGAGGGAAAGCAAGCTTTATTAAAAGAAAGGAGTAAGACTGGCTCTAAGCCATTATACTCTTTTGTAGGGAGAAGATGGATGATACAATCTCGGAAAAAACCCACAATTTTTCAGAAAAAAAAGGAGGGAAAAAAACCACAATGTATTTCTCTCATATTTTTTTTCTTAAACTACAAATATTTTGAACTATCCAGCTAAGATCACGAAGAGAGAAAAGGCCAATATGCAACCTATTCAAATCTAATCTGATTTAATATTCTAGTCCTCTTTTGTCTACAGAAAGCACCACGTGCTAAATTAGGTTGAGGCATGTGCTCTGCAATAAAGCCAAAATATGATTTGCTTAAGTTGCCATGACATGTACCGTACAAACTCAACTCTAGCTTTTAAATCATTATTTAATTATTTAAGATGGTTATGTACAAACATAACCCATTGTAGCATATTCAAAAAACCCACAGCTTAATGTAGTGCAGGAACCCAGCTACCATGAATGTCTTAAATAAGCAGAAAGCCCTGGCTACATTCATAACCTTGTTAAGCAGACTACAGAAATGCCCCCTTTATGGAAGAGCACTTGAAGATCACTGGAAACTATAACTAATGCAAAATGCAGCAGGCAGCGTATTAATTGGGACAACCTGGTATTGTCATACCAACCCTGAGGGAGCTGCATTCACTATGGGTTTCATTCCAGGCACAAGCTGGAAAGGTGATAATGATCACCTGGGACACTGTTCCAAAGGACTAAAACTGCCACTGAAGAACAATACCTTGACTGCCCTACTTCTCCTGTCTATGGAGATTCTCAGCCATCCAGGCTGTCCTAAAGGTGTTATTTTCAAGAGGCAATTGGACTTTCTGGTTTTTCTTTGAAGACCTTTCGCTTCTCATCCAAGAAGCTTCTTCAGTTTCTGACTAGATGGTGCGGAATGGAAGGATTTATACTCCTTGCAGACAGCTGGCATTTGCATTCTTTGAGTAGTTAAGGCCACCTGGAGGTTTATCTGTGTCATCAGAGTCACCCGAGTAGTGCAAATGGGTGTGGAGCCTTCTTGGAACTATGGAAAGGGCTGTATTGTAGACTGGAAATAGATGTCGTATCCCTCCCCCTCTGTTGAGAAAGGTCTGTACAATTTTGACATAGATGGTCTCTTTTGCCCTCTTTCAAACCAGCAGTCCTTTCTGTCCAAAATGTGGACTTCAAAGAGTGCCCTTTGTCTTTTAAATGCAGATGGACTGCTGAATCTAGTCCTGATGGGTTTGTTCTCCTATATTGTGCCATGTGTTTATGATGTGGTTGTTTTGTTTCCCCAATGTACAGATCTGTACATGGCTCACTGCATTGTTCTGCATATACCATGTTGTTCAGTTTGTGTCTGGGTGTTTTATCCTTGCGATGGACAACTTCTGCCTTAGTGTATTCTTGGGTTTGAAGTATGCACGTATGTTGTGTTGGCTGAAGATCCTCCTGAACTTTTCCGATATTCCTGCAAAGTATGCAATGACAACATTGCTTTGTTTATTGTTCTCTTTGTTGTCTGTTATGGAGGAGCTCCTGTGGCGTCTTTTTTGAGATTTGATGAAGACCCACTTGGAATAGCCACACGTTCTAAGTGCTTCCTTGATGTGTTTTAGTTCTTTTTCTTTCCTTCAGCTCGGTGGTGTAGGGTTCTGATGACTCCCATTTTGTGCTCCAGTGGCTAGTGGGATACACTGAAATGGCTCAGCCAATTACAATTTGCAGGACAATGAGATCCTGCAGATAATATGCCAACCATCCCATATAGATTAGTTATCAGCACTCTAGATTGCAGTTGAAAGCTTGCTGGTGAGCATTGTAAGGCCTACCACACTGGCATAATATGTTTCTACCAGATAGGTTGAACTTTGACCCTACTGCAGCCTCTCTCTGACTGATCTGAAGGGCAGTCCCTTGTAGAGCATGTTGCAATAGGATAGTAACAATATTCAAGATTAAAAACCACTGGTCTTTAGATGTACATTGAGAATGGAAAGTGAGATGAATCTGGATGTTCTGGTGTTATAGGGCACTATAGTTGTTAGGACAATATGAATACATTGAAGTTATGTTAATACTATTTATTATTAGTATTATCTGATATATTTGAGAAAATTTTGAATTATTGTGTCTTGCTGTATGCTGCTTAGTGTTAGATGACTACACTGGCATAAAAACATTTGAAAATAAATAAACGAATATAACATTTTTAGACTTTATTGTGCAGCTACAGTTCTCCTGCATTCCTTGGAGAAAGGACATTGTCCAAGTGAAGAAGAATATTGCTTCACATTTCTGAGTATTTTACAAAGCCCAAGGTGATGGAAGGTTCATTTGTCCACTCTGCTACCAAAGAGGTTGCTGACTCAAAATTAGCTCTTCTGGTTACACACTGAACTAGAAACCAACCAACCACATTTTAGACTAGCACACTACACTGTGCAAACCCTCCTCATGTGTTTATTTGTGTCTTAGATTATCATGCTGATTCAAAATGTTGGCTGACTGTGTCCACCTGAGTAAGAATAAGATAAAAATAGAGCAACTAAATATATGTGACCTATAAATAAAACACTTAGGTATCATTCTCAAGTAACACAATCGAGAGTTGCAGGTATACACATATCCTATGTTTAGCTGGATACTCACCTAATCTAAAGAAAACAAACTTTTAGTTCTCATGAATTATATTACTCTTTATTGTGTCCATCTAGAAATGGGACATATGTCAAGCTAATAACTTTGAAGAAGCAGCATTCTACCAGTTGAAAAAATAACTTGCTCACTCTTTCCTACTCATTTTTAGTATTTCTAGTAGCACAGTGTATAAGTGCAGTATTGCAGGCAAACTCTGCCCACAACCTAGAGTTCGATCCCGACGAGGCTCAAGGTTGACTCAGCCTTCCATCCTTCCAAAGTCAGTAAAATGAGGACCCAGATTGTTGGGGACAATATGCAAATGATGCTTACATTGTAAACTGGCCAGAGAGTACTGTAAAACACTATGGGGCGATATATAAGCCTAAATGCTATTGCTTTTGCTATTTTGGGGGGAAATGTAGACTTAGGCTACTGTTTAATATTAATCCTTATGTCCATACATGACTCATTAATTGCTTTGTCAGAAAGTAGCCGGAACTGTGAATTAAGATTGCAGTCCAATTCACACTTGCTTGAAAATAATAGAATTTGCCTCTGAGTAGGACTAAATTAAGATGCATCCTTTCATACCTTCCAATTTTTATTCCAGGGCTATGGGCAAGGGTTCCGTCCAGTTCTATTTTTACTAAGCAATTTTTCCAGCATGCAGAGATGCAAACATCAAACCTTATTCTTCTCTATCTTACAAACAATGCCCTCCAAAATATGCACTGACTAGGTTTGCACATTGTGTTAGGCTTTTGTTTGTTTGTTATTGGTTTAACAGATTATGGAAATCCAGCCACTTGTGGTCCGTTCAATAAATGTTTAACCTTAGCTGATTACAATATAGAAACATGGCCATCAAGTCAGTGGTGAAATTCAATTTTTTTTTACTACCAGTTCTGTGGGCGTGGCTTGGTGGGCGTGATGTGGCTTGGTGGCATGGCTTGGTGGGCATGGCAGGGGAAGGATACTGTAAAATCTCTATTCCCACCCCACTCCAGGGGAAGGATATTGCAAAATCTCCATTCCCACCCCACTCTGGGACCAGCCAGAGGTGGTATCTGCTGGTTCTCTGAACTACTCAAAATTTCCGTTACCGGTTCTCCAGAACCTGTCAGAACCTGCTGGATTTCACCCCTGCATATTCTACAGAACTTTACTTCCAAGAGATATTAAACTGTGGTCTTTCTTTTCAGGTACTAATCCAGAGCCACACTGCAAAATAAGCTCTACCTGGAATTAGAAGAGAAGTCAATTCGACATTTTTAAAAATTAAAACCATGCAACTTTATTTCCACAAATTTCAGTTCCTCTCTCTGATGATGACATCCAGTAAGCTTTGATTCATACTTAGCTTACTTCTTGGTTGTGTTTTGCAATGTCTTGAGAAAGATGCAAAGTTTCTGTCTTGGACAAAATCCTGCTTTTAGAACAGGAACATAAGACAAGCTTACCTAAACAGCTTTTGCTTTTTCTATATTTAGAAGTAATGAAAAAAGATTAAAAATGTAATAAAGTTGTCAGCTGGAAAGTTGATCAGCTCTTAAAAATTCCACGGTGCCTTGATCAAAACAAGACAACAGTCCAGGATCTGTTCTTCAACTTCTCCTATCGCTCAAAACCCTTCATGGTTCTTACGGAGCTGCTATAAGGTTTTTCTCTTTATTTCAACAGCAGAGAGGTTCACAGACTATAGTTGATCCAGGCCAGGGGCGTCAAATTTGCATTGTCATGGCGGTATCACATGACGTATCAGGACTTTTTTTTCCCCCTTCGCTAAATCGGGCGTGGGCGTGGTCAGCACATGATGCATCCAACCCGCGACCTGCAAGTTTGACAACAATCAGTCCAGGCAATCGGTTTAGTCCCCAAAAATCCTGCTGTTTGGGGCTAAAATTAATCCTTTCCAACTATGGCACAAAATAGGTGTTCATATAATATGCTAGGGCCCACTTCCCAACTCAATTATTTGTGTCTTGTGAACTGAACCGTTCTCTGTGTCTGATAGCAATACTAATTCAGCAATGCCATGTTGTGTCCAAGTCACTCAACTCACTGTGCCGAGTTGCAGGCCCCAACCTTTGGCTACAGCTATCAAATCAGGCTACAAAATACAGACCACCGGTACATGGTGGCAAAGAAATTCTAACTCTATCCTTAGTTGCTATCTAGTTCTTGCTCTTTAGAAGGCCAGATCCTGAAGATGAAACTCAAACACTTTGGCCACCTAATGAGAAGGAAGGACTCACTGGAGAAGAACCTAATGCTGGGAAAGATTGAGGGCAAAAGAAGGGGATGCCAGAGAATGAGGTGGCTGGATGGAGTCACTGAAGCAGTCGGCGTGAGCTTAAATGGACTCCAGAGGATGGTAGAGGACAGGAAGGCCTAGAGGAACTCTGTCCATGGGGTCACGATGGATCGGACACGACTTTGCACCTCACAACAAAGTTCTTGTCCAGATTTTTGCAACCACATTCAACACTCCCATTCTTAGGTTTTATATGCTTACTCCTCCAGGCCAGGCTTTCGATTCCTTTCCCCACTTCCCATTTTCTTCATTTCTTTTTTCCCCTGCCGGAAGGTTTATTTTTTTAATCTGTAGTGGTGGAAACAGGGTTAGTGCACTACAAAAGTAGTCATCCTCAACTCACCCCATGTTGACATGGCTAGCCAGCAAAATTAGTTCAACTTTTTTAGGATTAAATAGTTGGGTCCCCTGACCCACAGTTTTTTTAGTTCATTCATACTAACGAAGCCTCCATAAGCCAGTACCTGTCCTAAATAAACATGGCCGTTATGTCCTAATGCAGGGGTCACCAACCTGTGGGCCATGGCCCACTAGTGGACTGTGAAGGATTTGTAACCGGGCCATAGAAATAGCCAGTGAGCTCACGCAAGCACATCCTCATTTACACAAGCAGCGGGCGAGCGTTCCCATGCTCCATTTAAGTGAGCGGCAGGCGCACAGGCGTGCTACTCACACAAATGGGAGATGGGAGATGTGTGTGCACTTGCTGGCTGCTCACAAGGAACCATTCCCTCCCCCTCAAGTTGCCAAGCATCCTAATTTTATTCACGTGACTGTGGGAATGCTACAAAGGTCGTAAGTGTGAAAAATGGTCATATGTCACTTTTTCGAGTGCCATTGTAACTTTGAATGGTCACTAAACAAACTGTTGTAAGTCGAGGACTACCTGTGTGTGTGTGTGCGTGTGTGTGTATAAATTTTTTATTTATTTATTTGTCATGCATATATAAGATAACAGGTAAAAAGTATAAACATAATTTGAATACATGAAAAGAGTAAGAGTAAAAAGGAATATTAGGAAAGGGACGATAGGCACCCTGGTGCACTTATGCACCCTTACAGACCTCTTAGGAATGGGGTGAGGTCAACAGTAGACTTGCAGGTTTTAAAGTGATAACTGTACTATAGGCATATGACGATAAAAACTAATAGACTCCCAAACTGCACTTATGGTTCCACCAATTTTGAACTGAACCCAAAATATTAAGTTGTCCACTCCAACATTAAGTGATAGCTTTGTTTGATTTTGGCTTAGTGTGCTATGTGCAGTAAAACTAGCCATTCTGGTTTGTGAACCATGTTTATGGTGTAACACAATGTGAACACAAATTACAAATTATCTGACAAATCACTGTTAAGGTAAGCAATGAAGATCCAACCATAACTGTATATTATGACTGAGTGGTTTGTAGTCAGCAAGCATTACTGACTGAAGAGATACCTTAACAAAGTGACTGATCTTCATGGCTCATTCACACATGCAAAGCAACAGGTAGTGCTGTAGTTGTGAAGCAATAAACACCCATATGACAAATAATTCCTAACTAAAATCAGGAAGGCTGGAAACAATTCTCTCTCCAAATTCCTCACTCACCCCCAACACTCTACTCCTCTGAATAAATGAAGATCCTTGAAACACTTTCAGATAAAGGATGAATATCTTCTTGAGCAGAAAACAACCATGAAGTCAAACTATCACTCTTTAACTTCAGTTATCACTTCCTTCCTAGTTTGGGAAGGAATATCAGTTAAAATCACAATATTTTAACTGGAGCCAGGTTTATCCAATCTTGAATCATTATTCTTATTTTTTATTGGTTTTTTTAAAATTTTGTGTTATTTATTCTCAGTGTTTTACTTCGATTGTCATGAGTCATTCTGAGACTATTTTGAGGAGCAACCTAGAAGTCAGTATATAAACAGCCACCCAAGAAGTAGCTTATCTTCGTCAAGACATTACTAATTTCTGTTTAGTGCCCAAGAATCTGCCTGTCTCCTCTATCTGATTGCACATCCCTACACACTAGAATGCATTTAGTTCACAGATCAATACACAATACATTCAATCACAGCACTCATCTATGTGGCATGCTATTGCTTTCTCTGTTGTTTTATTGTGCTTGATACTGTCTGACCAAGCTATGTACGTGACACTAAAAGTGTTACTTTAAATTTTATTAGTGTTTTTACATCAGCAAAGAAGTGAGCATGATTAGAACCAATGAGTAAAGTTTAACTCTTCCTCTTCTATCATGGCTAGCAAAAATCTCCTTCTCATTCAAATACTGGGAGAAATGCCAACTGGATTTTTATTCCAGTGTGTAAGCACAGTTTTAGATGGAACAATTTCCATCTAAATTGTAGAGTCACTTAGGTGAGATGGAATAAAACCATTTCCACAAAGGGCAACTAAGAAAATCAAGTTAAAATTTGTCCCGTGAATCCTTTCCCTTGAGAGTCCAAATCCTGGTCAGATTTCCCTATAGCAGATCTTTACATTTGGAAAAACATATGTTATAAGATTATGGTGATATAGTATTGATAAAATAAACCACTATAGGCTCTGTTTCATTTAACAGACTAAACTGTAAGCCACAGGTTGAAAACAATAATAGCCACGTTCATTATATATGCTAAGACCACATTTGTGTGGGCTGCTAAGAAATGGGTCTTCCTTGTGGCCTCACTCATAGTTTGATACCTGGAAAACTAATTTTCTCTTGCTAATTTCATGAAGCAAAAGTAATTTCTAGGGGTTGTAAGCTGGAAAGTTCTATGTATTGAGGAAAGACATGAGAGAGATGGAGACATGGAATGTTTCTTATTCTTATAGTTCTCCTATAGGGCATCTGAATGAAAGAAATTGCAGCCTGACTGGCAATATTATTATGGAAAGAGTAGAATTTTTGGAAGTAATGCAGAAGTACCAAATCTGTGGTATCTCAGTAATTATTTGAGTAAACCAAGTAAAGATGTTGCAAGGAGAAATTGGGGAAATCCAAATTTCACATGCACAAGGAAAGTCTGCTGCTATAAGAAGCATTTTAAGAAAGTTTTCTTGATTAGGGACCTATTCAAATCACTCTTGCAAATAACCCTCCAATGAAAAGGTCACCATCTCTTACTTGTGATTTATGGTGGATTATGTCTATGATTCACGATCCCTGTGACATTTACTCAAAAGATGGTTTAAATTATGCACAATGATAGCAATTGCACATCTCTAACGTGCTCTTCAGCAATGCTCACAGGGAAGTTACATAAAGTTAGTTTACTGTTGTTTGTGTCTCACTACAGATTCAGCCAATACATTTCATTTATGGCTCAAAATGTTGCATAAATCTGTGTCACCGAGTTAACTGAGGAAAGTACAAGTCACCAAATGAAAGCCAATTAAGCAGGGTGTTTTTGGTCAATTTACTTAACCTAGTGAACCTTTTACCCAGTCTTAGCAACTTCTTACCGGATCTGGCAATCCAGCAACTGTGGCAATGGATCTCTTTGTTTTGAGAAATGCAAAGTCCCACCTACTTCCTCAAATTTTGTCATTTATCTCTGTAAGCTTTTCATTACATTATGGGCCTCTTCCCCACTGACAAGACAAAAGTCAGTGGCAACAGCTTGGGCAATACAGCAGATCAGTTTGAGACACATGTTCTGTCATTGTCAGGCTGGGTCAACAAGCTTTATAATGGAGCACCTTGAATTCTCATTTCTTTGGAAGACTGACAAGAGGGTAATTACACTTCTGACCATGGGAAGGGATTGTGGGATTAGAATGGTTTTATGTCCTAAATTGCCTAGGATTCTAGTTTGCATTCTAGTATTTAGACCTATAAATGGCCTGGTTAAATAAATTATGCCCATCACATTTTAGCCTTACGTGCTAGTTTATGGAATTCGCTCACGTCAACCACACAAGAATAAATTTAGGAAGCCAAGGGTAAAGTATATAATGCAAACACAACCTACAATCCAGGAGTGGGTTCTACTTACCTTTACTACCAGTTTGCAGTGGGGCCACGCGCATGCGCTCGCTTTGCTCGTGTGCGCTCTCTTCTGCGCATGCGCAGAAGCATTTTAATGACGTTGGGGTCGGTGGGCGGAGCCTCCCACCAGTTTTACTACCGGTTCTATAGAACCGGCTCTATAGGGGCAACCCACCACTGCTACAATCAGAACGTACGGTAACTTATGTCAGTTTATCTGAACCCTAGAGTAATGTATCATCTGATTCAAAACAAATTATTATTTTATATTTGTAAGCATTAGTTATTCTTTTAAGGAAATGATAGGAGTTCCAGAGATACCCAAAATTAGAAACGGCATTCTTGCAGCTCCCAGACAGACCAAAATCCAGCCTTCCCCCCATCCTACACTGAACACCACAGATTTTCTCACTTGGTGTGCTTAAAAAGAAAGTCCAAGCCATCCATTGGAAAGGGAGATGATCAAGTACTAACTAAATGGAATGACTGAGAAAATAGGACTACTTGTTTATATGCTAAGAAAGTATCTTATCCACTGTTAGTCCTAAACCACAATGGTATTTGATGCAAATACACTCCTCATGTAACAATTCAAGTAATGCTACTTGTTTTTCCCCATAGAAAGCCAGGCCAATATGTTATATGTAATAGTGCTCAAATTTCCTTCATATGCTTTTGTTTTGCTATACTGGCTGTTTCTTGTAGGAAGAGAAGTCTACAGCATCAGGAAATCAATTCACACACTTCTGCAGCTTTACAAATAAAGGGAGAAAAGGAGAAATGAATCTGCTGTGGTAATTATACTTTTTTGGTAAGTAGTGGTCAAACTACATTTTACACTTACTGCCTAGCACAACACTTTGCTTTTTGAATTTCTTTCATATCTACCCTCTAGTGATGAATTTATGGTTTACAGCAAGCAAAAGATGTCTTGCATCCTTAGAAATATACCCCATCCCCAATAATCTCTGCTGATCAGTTATGAGTAATATAAAAAATTAATCACAGAGCAATTTTTAGGCTAATTGCAGTTGTTGGCAAAGAAACGGATAAATATATTCCCCACAACCCACTTTTCTGCCCATGAAAACTCTTTCATTGCCTGTAAATTTCTTTTTTAAAAAATCAAAAGGCAAGGTTGCCTGGCATACAACCTTTAATGTTTTGTAAACATGATAACTGATATCAAAGGACTGCATGCAGTTTTAAGTTTTAAAATAATTTTGATGAGAGTTAGATGATAAATACTTTCTAACAGACTACCATATGAGTTAGTTAAGATATGATAGCAAAATATGGTTCATCACTACAGAGAAACACCCTGTATTAACCTTGCCATATCCTGAACATACAGTGCCTAAACCTATATACATTTCTGCAAATATAGATTTGCCCCAAAGATAACATTCAACTCTTAGGTTGCCTCTGCAAACTATGCAGGAATTAACCACCAGTGATAGCTTCTCTTCTAATTTTCTTAGCTATAAAGTTCCTCTGTCAAATTTCTACCTGCAAATGGGTTGTGGTTAAGACTGAAACTGTTACTTGTATACAACCCTATTTAACCTATTTTTAGTATGCATATCGGGGTGTGACCAGGAACATATGGTAAATTAAACTTGGTCAACAGGACTTTGTTGGTTTATGCATACTTTATAAACTGCAGATAATACTGAGCATCACTATTACACATTTTACAAAATATTTCTAAACATTTTAATGTCATATTTAGCTATTAACAAATCAAGTATGGCAAATAGAAATACATATTTATAATTATAGGCTGTTTTATTTATGGTTTGTTTAATAAGGCCCAGTGGCTGACTTTACCCATTAGGCTAATATGCAACATTAAACCAACATCAAGCACAATGCATCTGGAATGTACAGGCAGATGGGTTACTATACGCATTTATCTTAATAGAAAACCCTTGGATCTCTGAGATTAGGATCCTGTCATTCTCGTGTTATCTAGCTATAGCAGAACTGCAATTCTCAGAATTCTTAGCCAACCCCAACACATTTGGGATGGAATCAGATTGAGGAAAGTTGTTCTGAACCACTATTTAACATTATGGATGCACATTGCAGAAAATCTGAGATCGCAGTCTTGTATGAGAAGAAATCTTTAATAAGTTAAAAAAAAAAAAAGAACACCCTAACTTGCTTTTTAACCACAGCTGTCAATCAAATGACAGTTCTGGCTCCTAGACTTATCAAGTCATTTAAAGAAAACATCTGAGGAAAAATTTTTATTTCCTAAACAAAATATCCACATATTTGCTAAATTACCACCATCGTTCATTTATAGATAAAAACTAGGAACTGCATTTAAATTGTGTTTATAATTTAGCTTGGAAAGCAAACAATACAGTGTCTACAGAATACTTAATTTGGATATCGCCATTTGTGATGGAGAAGAGCCGTTATCACAAAAGCAAGGGTTATCTCAATCTTTTAAGTCTGGGTTGAGGTCTGGTTTTGGAACAAAATCCTATTTAGTTGGTCTGATAGATAATCTCCTGCAGAAGAAAATACAGGAAGTGTATCTTGATTAATGCTAATGATCACTTGTACTGGTGATACTGTTCTTATTGGTGGGATAGTCTCAATAGCAAATTCAGACAACAAGCTTAATCAGGACAAGCAAATATTTAGTAATTTCTGTATTAAAACATGCTAACTAAGTTAATATTAATTTGGGTTACGTTTTTTATTCTTGGTTAATGAATTGCATGAATTCACACTGTTCATTTAATTCAAGGTAGAATATATTGCACAATCCAGAAAATAAGTTAATTCACCAACCTTGTTAAGTTTTCTATATGAATGCAAGAGGGGATTCATACTGTATGTTTGTGTCTCTGCACCCTGGCAGCCATGCTATGAGGTGCCACAAGACACTATATGTCCCTTATGACTTTGTCTACAAAGCTGCTGGGGAAGATCATCAGGCAATAGGCTGAAAGCAATTTATCTATCCATTACTTCAGAATCAAGAGAGGTTACATGTGTGCTGAATCATGAGAATGCAGAATAGGGGGAATTGATAGAAGTCTTCTGAGTGGTTTTTCCCAGGTAGCATGGTCTAAAATAATTTTTTTTTCTTCCTAGAGTTTTCCTGCAAGTATACGCTCCATTTATTTATTTTTTTGCTTCAACTCAGAGTTGATCCTTTAGTTATGACAGGAATTGACTGACCGGCCTTTTACCTGATCATGACATCATGTCCCATAGTCACCCAGTCAGCTTTCATGCCCAAAGCAGGACTAGAACTCACAATCTCCTGGTGTCTAAATCATTAGACCAAATTGATGCTCTTTGTTCTAAATGGATTGTCCTTACTCAAAAGAGCAAGTCTGGGATATCCCTAGAGTCATCATGGTCACTGGAGGCCCGGGTAATATTTACAGCCAAAAACCATTACCAACTTTGGTTGGTACCTCAGCTATACCCTAAACTGGAAAAAGACAACTCTGTTCAGAGTTTGGAAACCTCATGTTTAGATCACTCTAATATTCTCTATGTAGAGCAGGACTGTCAAACTCGATTTAATTGAGGGCCATATCAGGGTTTTGACCTCGGGGCCCCGAATGGGTAAGGATGGTGGGCATGGCCAGCTCAAGTCCTGCAGCCCTCTGCCAGTGAAAATGCAGCCTGGGAGGACCGTGCGTGGCCCTCCCGGACTCGGTTTTCATTGGCAGAGGGTTGCAGGAGCCAGTCGCAGCCAAAAACGGAGCCCGGGAGAACAGGGCAATGCCCTCGCGAGCTCCGTTTTTGCTGGCAGAGGCACTGTGGACTGGTACTTCACTGTTTCCAGGGCGGCCCTGTGGGCCAGATCTAAGTACCCCGCAGGCTAGATCCAGACTGCAGGCGTTGAGTTTGACACCACTGATGTAGAGCCACAGGCACTTGTGATGTGGTATCACATGTGTTGTGATACCGACACATGTGATGTCACTTGCATTCCATGTGTAGAGTGCCTCTTGCACCTGAATCACAAGCTGCAACTGGATCAAAATGCAATCAGATTGCTTATTGCAGGATTTGCCCAGGTACCCACTACATCTGTATGAACCCATGTACTATTACATCTTTTAACCATCCATTAATTTATTTCTATATTTATCTCTTTCCTATATTATGGATTATTTGCAACCCGTTTCAACCCAACTTCTAATACATTTGGTTTTTTTTTTTATTTTGCTTTGTTCATTGTATTGCATTACATTTCTTTTACTCTAACCCACTTTGAGATGCAATGGCAAGAAAAAAGGTATAGAAATATAAGTCCACAGCCCATCCAGAATTTGCCCATGACAAATGAGCTAAGCCTGTAACATTTTTATTGTAGACATAAGAAAGGACTGAACTAGAGCCAGTCAGCTGCCCGTTGCAAACTTCATTTATGGACAAATCTCAGAGTCCCACAAATTCTTTCTAAAAAAGTTAGGGGAGGGGAGGGGTGAGTGTTGATAAAGGACAAATGTTAGGAAAAACATTGTGGAATATGTATTTGTAGAGAAAAAAAAGAGCAGATTTTTAATGATGTTAGTTACCCTTGTTCTTCCTTCAAAAAAAAAAAAAAAGTGGCAGAACTTTCTGTACTGAAGTTAGGAATAAACACAGAAACATCTGAAGCAAAAGGCTCCTAAAAGGAAATGACCCCATTGCCATCTCTAGCAAGGGTGAAATCAGATCTTTGGGTGATTTGCAATCCACTGAGAGGGATTGCTGACCATCTTTTTCGAGCAGTGTTTCTCAACTTCGGCAGTGTGAAGATGCATGGACTTCAACTCCTAGAATTTCCCAGCAAGCCACATGCTGGCTGGAGAATTCTGAAAATTGAAATCTAGACATCTCCAAGCTGTCAAATTTGAGAAACATTGTTATAGAGTGAGTGTAAGACATATAGAAAGAGCATCCATCCTCCTCCCTAAAACAATTTGATGCATGTTTACAAAGAAATGCATTCCAGTGGTCAAGTGCAAACACTGCACTAACCCATAATGTGATTTGTTTGGCCTACCTAGAAATTTGGAGATGAACATCCCAAAATATTTGGAGAACACCTGTTTGGAAAGGACTATTTAAATCAGGGGTGTCAAACTCAAGGCCTGGGGGCTGGATCCGGCCCGCAGTGTGCTTAGATCAGGTCCGCGGGGCTGCCCTGGAAACAGCAAAGGACTGGCCTGTGGTGCAGTGGTGGGTTGCACCCGGTTCAAACCAGTTCACAAGAACCGGTAGTAAAACCGGCGGCAGGCTCCACCCACTGACCCGGATGTCATCAGAAGTGATCTGTGCATGCCGAGAAGAGTGTGCGCATGGACACAATGTGAACCGGTAGTAAAGGTAAGTAGAACCCACCCCAGCCACGGTGCCTCTGTCAGCAAAAACGGCCAAAAACAAAGGCCTCCCGAGTTCCGTTTTCTCTGGCAGAGGGTTGCAGGTGGCTGTCACAGGCAAAACAGAGCTCAGGAGCCCGTTTTCACTGGCAGAGCACTCGGGCCACCACAGGCATGCCCGATACTAGTGACACCGAGCTGGCCACGCCCACCCTGGCCACGCCCACCCAAGGTCGAACATAACCCTGATGCAGCCCTTAATGAAATCGAGTTTGACATCCCTGATTTAAAGGGATCATAATGCTACTTTGTGATTGTTTGTTAGCCTCTTAAATATTTGTAAATGGGAAAATGGGAGATATATATATATATATATATATTCCCTGAAATAAATTTTGTAAATTAGAGTCTTTTTCATTTCACTCATCCTGTTGCAGCAGTATTATTTGGAGCATGGTAGTAACTTATGTGTGATTTTTATGACAGGCAGATGCACTTGATATTCCAAAATCTCTGAGCACAAAGTAAGTTGGGTGGCCAGTAATAAGGAAAAGAGTGGGGCTTACTTGTTAAATCAAGAGGTGACCTAAGGCCACATCATGGAAGCTTCAGAGATTAACTATTTGGTCATGCTGCTAATTTAGTTCCAGCTGCCTGACAAGACAGCTGTTCAACTCACTAAATGCAACACAAACTAGGTCTCTAACAGGTGGAGTTGGCAGATGCCAAGTGCAACTGAAGCACTGATTTTCAGCAAATGAAGCCGCTGTCAAAGTTGCAGGAGTGGCAGATGTGGCAGAGTGCTAAAGATCAAGTTTACACACACACACACACACACACACACACATACACATATTCCATTTTTAAAATAATAAACAACCATATATAATCCTCAGCAATTTTTCATCCGGGCTGACCTCCAAAAAAACTAAACAGGAATAATAATTGGATGAGAGATGCCTGGTCTATGAAGATAAGATTTAAAAAAAAAACCTTAGATGAAGACATTGCCAAACAATTTACTATTGTCAAAAACACCAAAGTTGGACTAAGGGTTGCGCAAGGAGGATAGTATCATTACATAACACTTAGTGTACATGTAATATTTGGGTTATTCAAAGTGTTTTACAAAGAACATCTCAGTAATCTTACAAGTTTGTAAATTGGTCTGGTCCATACACTGTGCCAGACTTTGTTCATGGTTTAGCATGCTGTGGGAACACAGTAAAATACAGCTTACGTAATAGACATGGTTTAGCAAGTAGTATTAAGTATCATGTACGGATCCAGTTTTATTTCCATGCTATATTGGGGGGAGGGGGGGGATAAAGCCGAGAAAGAACAGTTGCCAGAGCCAAGTTAATTAATTCACATCCAAAGCAATAACTAAACCCAGAATAGCATCACAATCTTATTTATTCAGGTATCAGTTTGATCAAATAAAGTGGGTTTATTTCACCACGATTACACTCAGAGCTACAATCATATGGCCCTTATAGATTACTGGGTTTGAAAATAAAAGTTGCTGTGGAATTAGAATCAGCATACAGATACCAGTAGTGCCTGTCAACAACTCTTTAATTCTAACACACCTTTTCTCAGGCTGATGCTAAGCTGAGGACATGGGGGAAAAATATCGTTGCTTTAAGAACCTGCATTTGAATGCCAGATATACATCACACAGATAAACATCAGCTAATGCTAGATAAACATAGCACACAACCTAAAGTACCTTTTTTTCCCCCTTTGAATTCAAAATGATGCCCAGCTACTGTTTGGAACACAATAGAACAAGTTAACATAGTTTAGCCATTTCAGTTTGACTCTCACCATCTGGAGATTCTAATTGTGATCCCCTTTGAAAACAACTCATTTTTACATCAAAAGGTACATTATGACCCTAACCTGAGTAGCAGCCCATATGAATAAGGAATTGTGTGGTGTGATCTCCTTTTGCTGGAACTTAAGAACCTTCCAGGGTGAGCTCCCATTACTTGTCCCAGCTTCTGCCAAACTAGCAGTTCAAAAGCATGTAAAAAATGTAAGTAGAAAAATAGGGACCACCTTTGGTGGGAAGGTAACAGTGTTCCGTGCGCCCTTGGAGTTGAGTCATGCCAGCCATATGACCACAGAGACTTCTTCGGACAGCGCTGGCTCTTCGGCTTTGAAATGGAGATGAGCACCGCCCCCTAGAGTCAGGAACGACTAGCACATATGTGCGAGGGGAATCTTTACATTTACCTTTATAAGAACCTTCAAGACACATGAACAGATCAGGAGTACCTTACTTCTGAAAAGGAGCACCTCTATGGGCTCTTAGTAGGTCTTCCCCATTACCTAATACCAGACCCTTAGAAAGGACTATCTCAGATTGCTACTCTAAATTCATATGCCACTGATGTTAAGATTTTGACATTAATCAGATTCTACATGGCTACCAGCTCTTAAATAACACAATGCTTTGCACTTAAAAAAAAACTTAAAATCTTTTCCTATACACCATATTTCTATAGAATCTTCACATTTTGGAAAATGCAATTCCAATACAACTAGAGAGGGTTAGATTGAAGAAAAGTATTTATACTTTTTATTAGACAATGAACCAGGCAACTCGCTGTCTGAAAATGAGAAAAAAACCCAAGTTCAAAAATGATGCTAATCTACGACACATCTCCTTGAATGTTTCAGGTTCAATCTGAAACCAGAAAATAAAACATTTTAGATACCAACTATAGGAAAATATCTCTCCCAAAACCACAATAGTCCCTATGCAATTAGATGGGCTATTCAATTTAATATAAAAACATTCCCATGTGTATTCTGAGTAGGCGGTCTCAATTAAATAACACTCCTGGTTCCTGGGAAGGACTGCAAACCTGTTACAATTCAGCATGTCTTCACTTGAATCTAGAAAATAAATTATGCTATGCATATTCACAAGACACTGGGCTTCCATTCGAAAGTCAGGTGTTTGAATCATCCTGCAGGCAAGCTAACTGCCTATCCAGCCATACCTAACTCTTTTTGGATTTTCCCAATGTTTGCATATCTTTGTTACTGAGTGTGGATATTGACTGATTGATTATGCACCATCAAGTTGGCATCAACTGTTAGAGACTACATAGATTTTCTACATGATGATCACTCCCTAATCTGGTCCTTCAAGTCTTCCAATTGTAAACCCATTGCCATTGTAACAGAGTCCATCCATCCTGCTATTGGTCCTCCTTCTTCTCTTTCCTTCCACTTTCCCTAGCATTAGAGTCTTTTCTAGAGAACTATCCCTTCATATAATGTATCCAAAGTAGGATCATGTTAGCCTCATTATTTGTGCCTTGCGTGAGAACTCTGGGATTATTTGCTTGATCAACCATTTATTTATTTTCTTGGCTGTTCAAAGTATCCTCCTTCTCCAACACCAAAGTTCAAAAGTGTCAATTCTCTTCCTGTCTTGCTTCTTTAAAGTCCAACTTTCCCTTCCCTAAAGACTCACATGGAACACCATATCTGATCTTTATATGTATAGAGATATCATGAAATTTGAATATTCTTTCCAAGGCTTTCAAGGCTGCTCTACCAAGTTGTAGTGTATTTCTTGTTCCTTTAAAGGTAAAGGTTCCTCTCGCACATATGTGCTAGTCGTTCCCGACTCTAGGGGGCGGTGCTCATCTCCATTTCAAAGCCAAAGAGCCAGCGCTATCCGGCCACATGTCTCTGTGGCCATGTGGCCGGCATGACTAAAGGCCAAAGGCGCACCGAACGCTGTTACCTTCCCACCAAAGGTGGTCCCTATTTTTCTACTTGCATTTTTTTTACGTGCTTTCAAACTGCTAGGTTGGCAGAAGCTGGGACAAGTAAGAGGAGCTCACCCCGTTACGCGGCACTAGGGATTCGAACCGCTGAACTGCCAACCTTTCGATCAACAAGCTCAGCATCTTAGCCACTGAGCCACCTTGTCCCTGACATCTTGTTCCTTTACGTATTACAAATATATAAAGACAACCTTTATGAGGTTTACTTTATTTATTCATTTATTTAGTTCAAAAATAAAGTCATCCAGCATGCATGATTGAACCACCTTAAGCTGTAATTATAGCAAATAACTATTTCATGTAATTAGAGATTTATCTGTCACATTGCTCTGTATGATGTTTGGCCATTTCTTATTAGCAAAGTCAGCTGTATGATTTTTCTAGCATGATCAGTTCCTTTCTTGTCACACCATGGGAATTTAGCTCTGCTTTTTGGCTTGGCTATTCCAAACAGTCTCATAGAATTCATCCAGTCTCATAGAATTATTTATATATTTAGGACTATTATCTTTCTTCCTATGCTCCATTCACATGCACGTCAGCTGATGGGCAGAAGACATGATACCCTTCAACAGAATCCATGGTTCCTATAATGATAGCAAGTCACCCAGGTCCTGAGACATCAAAGCAAGATCCCTGGTGATTATTAATAGAACCTTTGTACTATTTAAGTGATATTATTCTAAGCATTTAAGAGTGATTTTTGAAAGAATGATTGGAAAGATTTATGATTGTTTCAAATCTTTTGCATTTCAAGGTATGGGTATGATTGTGGATAGGTGGAACTCCAGATCTTTGGAAAAGAAGTTCAGAAATGTTTTTGTCTAAGGCATAACATGCCTCTAGAATCTATGTAATGAGAACCTTGTGATGTGGGAAGTTAAAATCTGCGAGAGCAGGATTGGCTCAAATCAGTCCCAATTGTTTAATGAAATATTCATACAACTGGTTATAGTTATCTCTTTAACTGAATTAATTGAACTGGGAAGCCTATTGGTTTTTCATTCTGGCAAATTATGTGTTGGATGATTTTGTTTATGGAATGAACAAATGACTAAATTAAACAAGCCTCACATTTTGATGCTATTTTTTCACTCACGCTCTCATTATATATTAGTAGGACCCACGTGAAGCTGTGACCACATTTGGGGACAAAATTCAAAAATTCAGAAAATCCTAGCAAGAAGAAATTCTTTTTCACAGAAGAGTACATGCAAGAACTCAATTTTTCTGTCTAATTCCCTGTGATCTACCAAAGGCTAAAGATCAGTTGCTGATACTCAGCATCTTGTAATTTGACACCTACCCCTTTTAATTAGCAGGGGTCCACATTTTCCAGAGGGAAAACAAAGAAGAAGCAAAAGCTATTTATAATAACTATGAAAACATTCTTGATTTCTAGCTTGTGTGTTAACCACTAGACCAAACTGGATCTGGTTGAAGGTTGTCCTCTCCAGGTCAATCTTTTATTCTTCCCTTAACTCGTTTTTCTATTGTTTTAATTGTTACGTGGCCCCCAGAATCACCTGTGGTCAGGTACCCTTAGAAATATAATTTATAAATTAATAAATAGTGGACCTACAATTTGCTGCTTCATCCTCTTTCTCTTTGATTTTTTTTTAACAGAGAAGTCTTGTTTACTTCCTTCCTTATGATTTCTCTTCTAGCTCTCTTTAATTCAATTGTTTGGTTGAGCTTTCTCCTCCAGCATCATGTTCCATTATAGGTACTCATACCATATCTCACACCATATAGTACTTGCCTTTCACTTCTTATAGTCATTCTGTTTTAATGTGTTTTTCTACTTTCTCCACAGTATGTATATATTTTAGGTTTTTATCTTGCCCACACACTTATATTTGCCCACACACCTTAAATTCTAATTTCAAACCATATAATTTTTCTTGCTTCAAGATCCTGAACTTATTAGTTGCTTTGTTCCATATTTTTCCCATTCCACAATATTTTTTTGAGGTATAGTTGAAACTCTATGAGACAAGAGCAAACAAATCACTGTGCAGAAAATCTGGATAACCACTTAATGGCAACTTAAAGGAAGGAAAATCTGATCCTTTACTGCTATCTCGTAGTTCCCCAGAATTTTGCACTCCACATATGATAGCTTTATTTCAAACTTCAAGAGGCACATGGATAGGATGCTGTTTCATGCCTGTTCCACTTTCTTCTCTTTGCATCTACATAATACCTGTCTGCACCTATATAATACCTGTATTTTTTTCTCACATTGGGATTGTCCATTGAAGTCAAATGCCCAATGAATAAAGAAAGCCTAAACAGTAAAAACAAAACAAAACTTTTGAAACACATTTCAATCAATTTGTGCCCTGATTCAAAAGTAATGATCGGATCAGTTCAAATTCTCCATCAATTTTTACATTCCTTCAACTATCTGACTCCTGGCAATTGCCCCTATTCCCTCTTCTCCAAAATGCTACAGTTCAATGACCAAACTAAGTACAATATTCCAGATGTGGCCATGCACTATATCATATCCTCCGCTTTCTTCCTCAGCAAAAGGGCCACCTTTGAAATGAGATCTGCAGTTCTGTTTATAAAGCTGACCTTGAGAGGGGCTCTTGTGCCTGTCACAGGCTCAGTGTAGTAATGAACAGTGTTGCTGGTCCAACCAGATTTTTCCCTACTAATTTGCAAATAATAGAAGCCAGTTTTGGCAGCACAGCAGGCATAAATGTATGGATTTTTGAGCAGAAGGAAGTGATCTATAGCCAAAAGTTACAAAAGAAAGGAAAGCTATCTGCAATGACTGCCACACAAGAGGAAAAATGGATGTGAAACTCACAATGGCAGTGTACATTGTTTGTTTGTTTTTAGCATTTTAGACTAGCCACTCCATATATACCCTGAAACTCTAATACTAGGTGAATATATCCATCCACAGATCTTCTTGTCAACCAAGGTCACATAACAGCACTATTGCTGTGTAAACACAGATTAAGTGTTCCATCCCAGTTCAAGCAATCACCAAGCACTAAATGAACCACATATTCTTCTCTGACACGCACACACACACACACACGCACACACACAACAAAAAGGCTCTGGGTTTTGTGTGACTAAACCAGCACTGTGGAAGGGCTTATCCAGACTCCCCTTGGGGAAGGAAATGACCCCAAGTGCTGTGAAGAAAGGTCAGCATCATGATGGACATTTTTATAACAAGATTAAGATAGACAGATTCAGAAATATGAAATAGGATTAACAGATGTTTAACAAAGGGGATCTGAAGACTAGTGTAATATTTGGGCTAATCTGTTTAATGTTTTTTCCTTTTATTATATATTAGATGTTGAATCAATTTGATTATTAGATAGAGATCTCCTCATCTGAAATACTTGTTTATATATTTTTGTTGTTAAATAAGAACACAAAATTGTATAATTATAACACATTATGTAAGAGGAGGAGAATTTATCAGGCTTTTTTATTTTTCTTTTCAGCATCCAGCCAAGATGATTTTTTTTAATATGTTTAATGTCAGATGTTTGTGTCACTTTTTTTCCCCTTTATGTAACATTTTTTCTTCTTGTTGTTGTTACTGTTCGATCTTTTTTTTCCTGTTTTGTATTTTATTCCTATTGATAAAACATTATACCATATTTTTCACATCTCTCCCCTCCCAAAAGTGGAAATGTCTGTGCATCTTATAGAACGAATGTTTCTGAAGCCCTGATCACCCGCCAGCCCCCACCCGCTTGGCCTCTGCCTCCCAGCATTTTGCCTCCTTGCAGCAAACAGTCTGGTCAGCTTCAGCACAGCCTGATTTAGCACAAGCAGCTGATTTGCAGTTGGATCGGCTTCCCATAATACCGCCAATCAGCTGTTCCAGGCTGTGAGAATCACCGCCGCCCACCGCCGTCGTGGCCGCCCGTCGCCTCTGCATGCTCCTTTTTGGCTTCCGCGCATCCCGTTTTCATCCCATTCCAGGCAGCAGGGATCACCATCGTTGCTGCCGATTGCCGCCGAATGGCAGTGGCAATAAGCGGCAGGGATGCCTGCCACCTGGAATGGGCCAAAAACGGAATACACAGAGGCCGAAAATGGGGCGCGCAGAGATGGCAATAGGCAGCAGTGGCGATCCCTGCAGCCTGGAACAGCTCATAGGCGGTATTCCAGGAGGCCGATCCAACCGCCAATCAGCTGCTTGTGCTAAATCAGGCTGTGCTGAAGCTGACCAGGCTGTTTGCTGCAAGGAGGGAAATTGCTGGGAGGCAGAGGCAGATTTTTTTTTTCTTGTTTTTCTCCCCACTTAGCTTAAGTGCGTCTTATGGTTCAAAACATCTTATAGTGTGAAAAATACAGTACATTAAAAAAAAAAATAGGAGAAAATAAGAGACGAATTCCAGATGTCAGGCAGAAGAGAAGCATCTCAGTAGCCTACTATCCAATCCAATGAACTAGATTTCCCCAAGCTTGATGGGTACTTTCTGCATGCAAAACATGGATCCAATTACAGAATAAAGGTCCTTTCCTAAAATAAGAATGACATTTAATATTGTAGAATAGTATGGTACTACATAGTAGTGGTGGGCATCTTCTCATAGGAGGAGGATCCCACTTTGCATTCAATGGGAACAAGTTACTTTGAAACAAATATGGGTGTGCCCTTAGTATCTTCTCTGTAAGTCCTTATATCAAAAATATTTCTCTCTTGGATTACACTGCTGTTGAAGAGACCCATACAACCCCAGGAAAAGGTGCATTTGATTCAAGAAGTGCAGACAGGTATTATGTATGTGGCCTGCATGCTCTGAAGCACCTTTGATGCTCTGAACTGAACCTTTGACTATGAAAAACAATGCAGACTTAATGGATAGTATCCACTAGTTGTCATAAAGGTCATGAAGTTGACTGGCTTTTAAATGGAAAAAAATGATGTCTATTTCCAGTAGGAATGTAGGTATTGGTGGGCTGTCAGGAAATTAATTCCGTGGAATTTTGTATGAAAGACTGGAATATATTTCTGGATATTGCTACTCTGGCTTTATATGCTGTGGATCATTAAGTTAGGAGAAAATGTATTTCGCTATTTAGGGTCAGAAATGTGGCTTCTCACTTAAAGTCATAGCAAGAATGAACTGCAATGGTGTTGCGAGCTGAGCTTAGCCCTGGGTGTGACAACTTGCATGAGTCTGGCAGCTGTGCCAAATCTTGTTGATTTGGTTAAGCATGTTTTATGAACACAGCCAATTTCCAATCTTAGCCAAACCAGGGAATTTCTCTTTCAAAATAATCTTGCCTGGTACCAAAGTCTACCTTCAATATTTCCCAATACTGGGATTCCGTGGAAATGTTTGTACTTCAAATCCAACCTATGGGCTGCTGGATCAAAGCACATTAAATAATGCTAACTACAAAAAAGAAAGAGTAATATTAATTCAGCTAAAAGACTGAAACCTGCCCCTTCCATTTTTTTTACATGATACTCAGCATGTTGAATATTTTAATGATGGGTCCCTGTGCTTCCTGTGGAGTCTTGATGAAGCTTCTGCAAAACAACATCCACTGCATTGGCAGCAGGGTGGCAGCAAAACAGCCAATGACTGAAGGGAAGACAGAAAAGAAACAAATATCAAGCAAATATCAAAGGCTCAAAGTTTTCTAAAAGTCACAATCTTTTACTTGGGAGGAGCTTTTGCAGCAATTTCAGGTAAGGAGGAAACAGATTAAGCCTTGATCACAGTGGCATAAAACTGTGAACAATCTCCAACATATTCTTGTTATAAGTCATTGTTACAGGGTGGAGATTTCCTGTGCACTGTTTACTCGTTCTGTTACACATTATGTAGGTTCAAAACTGCATTAAGCTATTGCTTGTATTAACCTCATTTGCTGAAAGAATTGCAATGGCGGATAAATAAATGTTATTTATATCCTGTGTTTATTATTTTTACAGATAACTTAAGGTGGCAAACATACACAATACCGCTTCCCACCCCCCTATTCTCCCCACAACAACAATCCTGTGAGATGGATTGGGCTAAGAGAGAGTGACTGGCCCAAAGTCACCCAGTTGGCTTTCATGGCTAAGACAGGACTTGAACTCACAATATCCCACTTTCTAGCCTGATATTTTAACCACTAGACCAAATGGACCAAAAGGCATGGTTTATCAATCACAACTGCCTCTTCTTACACTTCATACTGGCCCACAATGTGATTTAGCTTAGTGTATTATTCAACTCCAGGCAACCTTCTATTATTTCAGAAAATATAGTTAAGAAAACATTGGCCTAGCACACAGGTGTCAAACTTGCCACATCATGTTGCCATCACGTGACGTTTCACAATATTTTTCCTATTCAGGGAGCTGGGGTGGGCGTGGCCCACACGTGATGCATCTGACCCGCGGACCATCAGTTTGACACCCCTGGCCTAGCATAACATATGAACTCAGCTACTGAATCTTCATGAAAGGGCAAATGGACAACCATTTTATACTGGGAACAAAGAGGAAGTGAAAGTTGGATCCAACAGACTGACCCAAGAAAAATTTCCAAACTTTGCCCCTTATTTAGCCAAATACTTCCTATCCAACCCAAAGTGAATATTTTTTAGTAAACTGCAGGTCTGAGATTTCATGCTCAATTTCCAATGTTTCTAATTTCTAATAGTACCCGCCAAACACTTCAAACCACTTTTAGGCATGGATTTAGAATTAAATGACAAATGAAAACACAACCTATAACAAACCAACCTCTTTTGAGTCAAATTTGATTTATAAAGGCTAAGATGAAAGTTTTGAAAATGAAACTCACCTTGTCTTCCATGCTAATTTTTATCAGAAGCCTCAAAGCACATCAACATACAATATCTCTAATTACAGCTGGCCCCAACAGTTTAATCTTTGGTGCATACGTTGTTTTTCCTAGCTGACTTTGTCTAATATCAAAAAAATCCTGAGCAAGCTCAGGCTTGGTTAGTATTGGGAATGATAATCAGGAAATCCCAGGGCTATAGGTTGGATTAAGAATTGAAAGAATATTCCAGAATAGGGAAATGGCAAAGTACTTCTGGATTGCTGCCAAAGAAAGAACTTGGACACGTCCATGAAGTCACAGGAATCTAACACAATTCAAGGGGAATTTTACCTTTAACCATTTCTCCCTGTTCAAAATGTTAATTCAATATGTCCATTTATTTTAGTGTGGCTAGTTATTTCCCTGAAGACAGGCTTTGGCCTGAATAGTTGTACACTCATTCAGGACAAAATAATAGATTGCAAATTTGAATTAAATAGATGCCTCTCATTCACATCAAGTGTGAACACTAGTTTAGCAGGGGTGTCAAACTTGCGTCGTCATGGCGTCATCACGTGATGTATCGGGACTTTTCCCCCTTCGCTAAACTGGGTGGGGGCAGGGCCAGCACGTGACGCATCCGGCCTGTGGGCCATGAGTTTGACACTCCTAGCATAAAGTGTTATGGTGCTGGACTAGAAATCACAACTTCAATGTCCTACCTTAGACATCAAAAGTTGGCTGGGAAATTTTGGGCCAGTCATTCTCATCTCATCTGAATCTACCTGACAGGTTGTTGTTGTTGTTGTAGAAAAAAATAGAATGCAGAAACATTACATACACTACCTTGAATTATATAAATTAAAGGCAGAATGTACATCTAATAATAAAATTGCATTGTACATCAATAATTGATAAATTACAGACTAGAGCTCAGTGGTTTTTGCATATCTGCAATTTTAGCCTTTCTTTTTGAGACCTAAAGCATGATCAAAATGGAGAGTGGGTGTTTGCATATCCATATAGTAAGTTTTTTCAAAGGTTACAGTTAGTTCATCGGGGCAATACACCTGTATTTTCTCTTCCTTCCTTCTTCACAGCAAATCACTTGGGTAAATGATGGAGGGAGTAATCTATGAAAAAATAGCTCATGCTGGATCCTCTGCTCCATGGAGCTTTTTCACAGTGGAGGAGTCTCTTAATCACACGATCAAATGCTCATGCTGCCTACAGGTATCTCACTGACTAGAGTACTGTGGCACAAATAGGAGATTGCCATGAGCAGGCACAATGCTAGTACTGCGCACAGCCTCTCAAGAACACACTCTGGTCACCACACAGACGGCAGTAGCTGTCACACCTCCAAGTTAAGAAGTCACACCTCCAAGTTCATAAAAGAGTGACCCAGAAAGAGAAGCCAGCATGAGCAAATGTGATACAAATCAGAGCAACTCTCTCCATCACCAGCCAAGTGAATTCATCTGAAGGAGCCTTGGTGGCGCAGCAGACTAAAGCACTGTTAAGTAATACCAGCTGCCTGCAATTACTGCAAGTTCAAATCTCACCAGGCTCAAGGTTGACTCAGCCTTCCATCCTTTCGAGGTAGGTAAAATGAGGACCCGGTTTGTGGGGGCAATAAGCTGACTTTGTATAAAAAAGAACACCGTTTAGGAGGGGACCAAAAGCCCTACTAAGCAAGTATATACAAAAGTATGAAGGCTATTGCTTAACACAGTGGTCCCCAACCCCCGGTCCGCGGACCGGTGCTGGGCCGTGGAGTACCTGGCACCGGGCCGTGCAGCGGCCGGGGGACATGAACGCTGCAGCGCAAAGGCTCCTGGGCCGTGCGCAAAAGCTCCTGGGCCGTGCGCAAAAGCTCCTGGGCCGTGCACAAAGGCTCCAGGGAAGAGAGCCCCGCACGTGTGGCCCAAAGTCCCCACCCCTGCGCGCGCTCAGCGGGCCACGGTAAAATTATCAAAGGCTGATTGGTCCGCGGCGATAAAAAGGTTGGGGACCACTGGCTTAACGCATTGTAAGCCGCCCTGAGTCTCCGGAAAAGGGCGGCATATAAATCGAACCAAATAAATAAAATAAATAATAAGATTGGTAGCTGCTACAAGGACTCTCATAATTCGGCTGACCCAGGGAGATCCACCACAGCCACACAAGAAGGAGAAAGAGGTACCACTATGGAAGGAGGCACTCATGAGAGGAAGACAATGACATGGGCCAGGAGTCTCCAAACTTGCCAACTTTAAGACTCGTCGACTTCCCAGAATTCCTCAGCCAGTCATGCTAGCTGAGGAATTCTGGGAATTGAAATCCACAAGTCTTAAAGTTGCCAAATTTAAAGACCCCTGACAGACTATGGAACCTAAACCTTTAATTCCCCTAAACTGTAAGTCTCATTATTCAGTTTCATTGTCTACCATTTCTATCAGAACCTCCTAACCTCTGAGAATAAAAACACCACCGGTATAACATTTTCCTCAAGGAAACCAGGAGTGACAATTTTACCACTTAAACTAATTTTATTCCATCATAGATATGGCTTCCTTATGAAGTCCTTAAGTAATTTACTACAAGTCAAAGGCTAAACAAGAGCAAAGCCTTTTCAAATAACTGACAGCAACAGAAATAAATTATGTAATGGGGAAAGACCAATGAAATCTCTTCCCCAGGCTTTAAAATATCATGGAGCAACCTGAAAGAAAATTGTCAAATTTTACAAGATGGTTCTACTGTTGCTTCCCTACATATCTACAGACACATTTATGCTAAATATCACTCGTTCTAATTTAAGGCAACTTTTAGGAAAAGGTCTTGTTACACACAAGGACACAAACAAGAATTCACAGAGGCACAAGCTGAAAGGCTGAATAGAGCTCTGAGCAGATCACTATAAAACCACAGGATGCATCACAGAGTTATACAGATAATTATCTTGCTTGGAACGAGGCCTTTTGCTTGTTGTGAGAAGGCAGTTATACGAGACTTTATTAGAGAACAGTAATTACCTGACTCCTCTTTCATCTGGATAACCTACAATATTTTTACAAACCCTAATGAACAAACCCTCATAAACCTGCATGAGGTAGAGATTATAATCTATCCCATTTGGCAGATGGGGAGGAAATCAGCTCAAGTACCAGGAGCAGATTCAAGAATGAAGCCCAGGACTTCTGCGTTATCTGCTTTCAGAAGTGCTCAGATGCCTTCCGGCCAATGCGGCAAAGAGAAGGCATGAGAAGTGGCAACAGCACTGGAAACCAAAACTGTAATTATTACTTAGCCTTGATCAATCCAAAAAATGCAAAGCTCCACGGTGAATGCAGAGGTCAAGGCCATTAACATCCACATGGATTGATTGGAGCATAAACAAAATGAAAGCTGTAGCACTCAGGACTGACTACAAAGGATATGCTCCCTAATAGGAAGTAAAAACATAAAAGGCATGGAAATACCAAGGGAAACCTTTATTCCAGTCTAAGGAAGGGGAAGAGGCAGGCATGCTTGCTCAGATAGCTGATTTGCATTCAGTTTCCTCTGCTTTCTCATTAAAACAACAACAAATCATCTTTAAAAAACAGCTCCAGAATGTCAACACTCAGTTCAGATCTCACTGAATCAACTGGACATAAATACTACACACCAACCTGAATTTCAAAGTCATTCATTTGATTCCTTTAATATTAACCAGTTTTATGGTGATGGTTTGATTATTACAATTATTTTAATTCGTTCATTTAAGTAAAGGTGGCATTGACTGGTTTTATGTACTATGTTAAGCCATAATATGGCTTGATTTGACACAACATCTGGTTTATTACAATTTACAGATTATGGTTTAATTCAGGGCCCCCAATGGACAAGCATCACTCTGGAGGTGGTTAACAGACTAAGATCCCACCTCTCCTTTTATGCACCTTGCTCCCTTCCTCCTCATCTTTGTCAAATTTAGGTTAATGTTGCTGTTTATTGCTTTGGTATTTTAATGTTTTTATTAGTTTAGTTTTAATTATTCTAATTTGCCTAGTTGACTCCTGGTAAAATGGGTAGCATATATGTTGAATAAATAAACAATATAGCTAGTATGTTTGCATGATACATGGGCCCTAGAAAACTGGTTTAATTAAATTCAGGTTAAAACATCATGGCTTATTATGTGTGAGATCAGATACAAGCCCCTAAAAACATGACATGATATGCAAGATAACATCCTCCAAACAGCTTTCAGCATCCAAAAAACATGGGCTAATCTACAGAGACTACAATTCTGCTTATGTTGTTTTAAGAAATCTATGAGTGTCTTTAAAACACTAATAACCTGGTTGATCCACAGGAAGAAAAATCCATAGGTACTATTTGGGGGAAAACAAAAAACACACTAAAGAACATGCAAGCATTCAAGAGTTTGAGGACAAGTGTCAAGTGTTCATGATAATTAGGATGAACCAAGATGTTGAGGGATACATAGGAACATAATTGTGTTTCAAGAGCTCAGGAAACAACCATCTGTTTTCTTCCCCAAATACTAGGTATGTCCACAGTTATTTTCCTATGGCCAACTTTGAACTCCAGATACCATGGCTGAAATATCTGATGAAGCTGTTGGACTTCCTTGCTTCTTCCTCAATCCCTGTTTATTGTAGTATCTTTTGTTACTAACAGCATGACGAACACAAAAACTTACATACGCTGGTATGCCTTTCCAGATGCTCCTAAAATATCCATGCCAGAAAATCCTATTTCTAATTAAAACACAGAAATAATTCACTGTCCTCCATAACATCATTATCATACTAGTAACACATCCCTCAGCCATACAGCAGAATCACATCAGTAATAGTGGACTGAAGCACGAGGTTGGACTAAGTTGGAGTTGATAATTTCCAAGATACCTACACTACAAGCCTTTGTATTTACGATTGTATGACAACCCTTAAGACATTTATACATTGGATTGCAGACATTTTAATCTCAGTGTTCATCAGAGACCTACAGCATCAATAGCTTCAATGAAAGAATGAGCTGTGAGGGTCACCAAGTTCTCAACTGATCAAAATTGAGATATTTCAAAGAAATTCCCACCCAACCTGACGTAAACTGTAAATTGCCTGCTTTCATTTCAGTCTATATCCAGGTTACTTTCCTATTGGGGAAATATAAATTGTATTTATACAATTAAACTGTTTTCTGGAGACACCCTACCTTTGGACTGGATCTTTGTCTGTTTTCTTGAGTACTTAAGCAAGACTGCTCTGGAAGGGAAGATGCTTGTAGGAAATCAAGCATTTTGAACAAAATAAGCCACGCTTTCAGAATAGGAATATATGGTCCAGCTGCCTTTCAGATAAACGCCCTGTGGCAAGTGCCAGGCTCATGCATCTGATCTATACTTCAGCAATAACAAAAACAGGAAAGTACATTTCAACCAGCCCTTTTCTATATTTTACTCTCCTTTCCTCCCTCCTAAAGCCACCGTGCACACTTGTTTTATACCAATGTTTTTCAAACTGGCAACTTTAAGAGAAGAATTTTGCTGACTGAGGAATGCTGGGAGTTGAAGTCCACACTTCTTAAAGTTACCGAGTTTGGAAAACAATGTTTTACAGAAACCAGATGGTTCGCCTTCCCTGGACAAACAGCTTTATTATCAGCACCTACTGAACCTAAGAAGAGAGACAAGAGCTGTAAGGCAGGACACAGGAAATCACCACCAAGAAGTGACCAAGACAAACATTCCTTGTAATGGTTCAAAGGCCAATTGCAGCAGCTAATCGCAGATGGGAAAAAGAGCATCGGGCCATGCACAGAACAGCTGCTCCAGATTACATAGCATCCTAAATACCAAGAAGCTAAATATTCAGCCGAGTTGCAGAACAAAATATTTTTAAGGCAACGGATGTGGTTTTACTTTATCTGATAGTAGGCATGTGTGCTAACGTTACACACTTATACAACAGGGAATGAAAGAAGTCAGGCCCGTCTAGCACAAAACGTCCCAACAAAATAAACTGGCAACAATTTTTTTTTTTTTTGCTTTAATTTATATGCCGCCCTTCTCTGGAGACTCAGGGCGGCTTACAATGCGTTAAGCAATAGCCTTCATACTTTTGTATATTTATACAAAGTCAGCTTATTGCCCCCACAATCTGGGTCCTCATTTTACCTACCTTTGAAAGGATGGAAGGCTGAGTCAACCTTGAGCCTGGTGAGATTTGAACTTGCAGTAATTGCAAGCAGCAGATGTTAATAACAGTGCTTTAGTCCACTGTACTACAGGCTCTTTAATTGATTTAATTTAATTGATGCAAACCAAGATTTCTGTGAATGCTAAACTCAGCGTTATTTACATCAGTCTAACGTGATGCTTGGAAACAGGAATACATGAAATGATTGATTACGTATCAACAGAATTGATGAACGTTTGCGTGGGGAACAGTGTGATCATTTTCATATCCCAGATCTTTCATATCTCTATCTTAAAATATCGCCTGTCAATAAATTTTGCCAAATAAAGATTAAGTTTAACCTTTCATGTAATAATCGCACACAGGGCAATAGTCAGATGACCATGATGAAGTGCAATCCACCCTGCTTTAGCCAGAGAAATGTTTGCCAGAATAAAATTCACTGCCCTTCTTCTGTCACAGTAACACAGTTGGCAAGTAGTGCTCACTTTTAATATCAGACAAGCTAAGGAAAGCATTGCCTGTTGGCAGAAAACAACTATCATTCATTCTCCCTAATTGGGCAAGTGTAGGTGGGTTCTTGGCAAAAATTGTGAAAATATTGTTTTAATACTGGAGTAGTTTTTTAAAAAAAAAATCAAACCGTTTTTGTTGTGAGCTAGGAAGGAGACAAAAACAATGTCATAAGGCCAAAGCATTAAAAATAGGGGTAGGTTGCAGTTGTAGCTACAAGTATAATTTTTTGGCAGCTAGGGACCTTCAATAGCAGGCAGTAGCAGGGCAGTAATGCAAATGGGCAGACCCAATACAGCTAGTCCTCGAGTTAAAATGATTCATTTAGTGACCGTTCAAAGTTACAACGGCACTGAAAAAAGTGACTTATGACCGTTTTTCACATTTACCACCGTTGCAGCACCCCTATCGTCACATGATCGAAATTCAAATTCTTGGCAACTGGTTCATACTTATGACATTGTTGTGTCCCAAAGTCATTGATCGTCTTTTGCGACCTTCTGACAAGCAAAGTCAGAAAGCCAGATTCACTTAAAAACCAGGTTACTAACGTATCAACTGCAGGGATTCACTTAACAACTGTGGCACAAAAGGTCATAAACTGGGGCAAAACTCACTTAACAAATGTCTCACTTAACAATAGAACCTTTGGGCTCAGTTGTGGTCGTAAGTCAAGGACTACCTGTATTTTGTGCTAGTTTGGGCAGGAAGGATCTTTCAAGGGTTTTCAGAGAGTTCTAGTTTAGGTATTTTAAGACTGCAGATTGCTAAAAAGTTCTGTTAAATTTTGGCAATGTAATCCTAACAGGCTTTGGCATTTATAAAATACAGTAGAGACTTGGGGCATGTATACAGGCCAGAGGCTATCTTTAAAGATATAGATTAGATTTTTGCATTTGTGTGTGTGTGTGTGTGTGTGTTTGTGTATTCCAATTGTTTTCAGCTTTCCAACTTCTGCTACAGTTTTGTACTCACTGAAAATCTAGTCCTGAAATTTAGCAATTGGAAGCAAAAAAGTTTGGGGAGATGAGTATATATACACAGTGCTTCTCAGTTTGTTCATCAGACACTAGAGATCCCAGCCACTGAATTCTTCAGAATCCATCAAAAAAGAATAAATAAAAATGGGTAAAGGGTAAAAAAGAAAAAGAAAAAAAAAGAATGCTGCAACTTTTTGAAATTCTGTGATTTCATAATCCAAAGGAATCTAGCAGCCCTGGATTCAACTCAGATTCAAAGATGCAAAGCAGAACACGGTCATTAACCAAGAAGCAGCATTTTATAATGCGTTATTGTAAAATCGTGCTAATGCATGGAGCTAAAATTGCATTATATTCCACAGGCTCAAGAAAGCGGCTGCACAGCTTTCTTGCAGGGAATATGGCAGCTTCCTTAGGGAACTCAAAAAATGTTGTGTATACTGTAACTTTCAGGCTGCCCGCTCCTACCACCCCACCCCCACACCTCTTGCTCCCCCTTTTGACCCACAGAAGTAAAATAAAAGTGGTGGGATCTGCCCGACAAAACAAATAAAAAAGGGGCCTTTTGTATCTGCAAGAAGACCCCCGCTCAGCAGAGGGGAAAAGGTCTCCAGGCATACACACAGAGAAACCTTTCCCTTCGCTGCTATATGGCCACATGCTATTCTTCTAAGAAAAGATTTTTTTTAAAATCTGCAATTAACACAGCCTGATTTATAGGCAAGTCTATAGCATCAAACACAGAAAAGGATTCTTTCCCATTACCACGGGAGCCCGGAAGTCCTTGGAAAACTCCTGACTCCCTACTTATTGAATTGGGCTCTTTGCTCCTTCGGAGTTATTTATGGAGACAACGAGACAAAATCTGGGACTTGTATGGTAAATGTTTAACCAGGGGGGCCCAGCCCCAAACGCAAAACACCAACTCCTTCGTTCATCCCTGTGGTATTTTGTTGTCACAAGTCGAAAAAAGCTTTCTGGTGTTGTGTAAAGCTTTCTGGCATTGCGCTAACATCTATGCTTCCCCCCCACTCCAAAGTGGTTTCCTTTGTTCCCAATTTCAAGCATTGTGATAAAAGGAGGAGTTTCTAGATAATCTGAGGAAGGAGCGTCCACAAGCTAAATCTGCTTCCTACCAAGTTGAGGGCAATGTCACATTCTCATGTATTAAACCAGGCAGAGTAATATAAGCATCAGTGGTATACTTGGACAATTTTGAATAGTGGACTTGGTGTCCAAAGGTGCTTTTCCAAAAGGCAACTGGACTTTCTTGCTTTTTTTTTCTTTGAAAACATTGAAAACCAAAGAAGTCCAGTTGCCTTTTTAAAAAGCATCTTTGAGTCAACTATGACCTGGATCAGGGGTGAAATCCAGCAGGTTCTGACAGGTTCTGGAGAACTGGTAGCGGAAATTTTAAATAGTTGAGAACCAGCAAATACCACCTCTGGCTGGCCCCAGAGTGGGGTGGGAATGGAGATTTTGCAGTATCCTTCCCCCAGGAGTGGGGAGGGAATGGGGATTTTGCAGTATCCTTCCCCTGCCACACCCACCAAGCCACACCACGTCCACCAAGCCATGCCCGCAGAACTGGTAGTAAAAAAAATTGGATTTCACCACTGACCTGGATGATTGAGAATGTCTGTAGACAGCGGACAGGCAATGGCTCTCAAGATCTCATGAATTTCAGTCAATTTATAATTCCAAACTGAGATCTGTGCTCTGTGAAAAGTGCTCCAGAGAAGAGGGGAGAAAGAGAGGTTTCCAGCATTTATTTCTCTTTCCTAAATTAGGCTGTGAGCACTCAAAAGAGTTAAATACTGATAGTGGGTTTTGAAAAAGCTGTCTCATACTGTTTCTACCATTTTCTGTGGAATACACAGAACATAAAAATATGTCCTTGAGGAACTGGTCTGGTCAATGGATTTTTGCTTTACAGCTCCAGGACACCAAAAAACAAATCCCTCCGTGAGATCTTGTCAGCTTTGAGAAAATATTCTACTCTAGAGTCTTCCAATTGAGCAGTAGCAAATAGCATTTTCTTGGATTCCTTCTCTGCCCACTGATACAAACTTCAATTTTGTGAGACTCGGAGTATAACCTGACATGGCTTGTGATTTTTTTTTCCTGGAAACTTATCAACTACAAACTTAGGACACATGATTTTACTATTCATAGGCAGAATTAGCATGCTTGAACTGCATTTCCCAAGCTCTTCATTTCTGGTAGGCTAAAGCTACACACACAGGGCTCAATTGGTATAGCCAGGTATTTAAATACTGAAGGTATACACAGCCCTCTGAAGCAGGATTACCATTAGCCATCACCAATGTACCCGTACAGCCATGTACCAGTATAGCACTACTGGGCTGCATCTGCATGACATGCTGAATTACAAGCTAACCAATCCTATTTTAGCCTAATAGGTTCTGTAAATAAAGGCACTGTCTATAATTTCTAGTTCAGTATGTCTTAGGTACTCAGGATAATTACTGTAAATGTGTAAAATGTGGCCTAGTTAAAGATGTGAACACAGCCACAGATCTGTTCCCCAACTCTCTATTTTTTTCCACCAATTCTTGAATGATAACATAAATGTAGGTTCGTGTTCAGTACCCAATGATATTCACAATATATTGTGGAATCAACCATTGGCTGGACTCCCACATTATACTAAGGATAAGTTGCTTGAATTTGGCTATTTACACAGACCCAGAAACACAAACAAAGGGAGCAAAGTGCCCATTCTATTCACAACAAGAAGAACGATTCCATACAATAAAAAACAGACACTTATTAAACTATGATTTGTCAAAACCAAACATGCTGCTCACATTACTCCTGGCAAAGAACCAGTGGCAAATAACCTGATCTGCGAACAACAAAACTCTCTTCTTCAATAACCAGAATACTGACAGATGATTGATTTGTTTTGTCTCGGCAGGGCAGAATAGTGATGGTTGAGTAACAAGTGCTTTTTATAGGAGGACATTCCACTGAAACAAAACATCAATAACTTGAAACCAAAAGCCACTTTAATTGACAGTTTTGGAAGATTACATACTCTTGATGTCTACAAAAGAAAGCCAAGATTTCAGTTGCTATTGCCCCTTCAAACAGCCATATCCTTTTCAGCCAACAATAATACTGCTGAATTCATGTATTGCACTTATAGAAAATATGTATAATATTTTGCTTTGTGCATGGTGGAATAAGTCATGATTTAAACTACTATTAGCTAGAGTCACACAGTACCTTTAAGCCAAAACATACCATGTGATATTGTGACAATGTACTGTGCAAATCAGAGAAACACAAAAAATAAAAATAAAAAGAAGAAATATATAACCTGCAATCTTCAATAGACACAGCCATTCATTTTAATTTTACCCCATCTTATTTCAGGTTCTCACAGAAAAATGAGGGATTACACAAAAAACTTTATCCAATTTTATGCAGTTAATATTTTTTCTGAGAAAAACACGTATTTAAAATATTCTTATGCCACATTAAAATTATCTGAAGATTAACAACATTTGTAAGTTTTCCATCCTTTTTACATGTTTATATTGTTGTTATCCTGTATAATGAATAGTTATTTGTATGTTGCATGTTTACTGTTCTTGCTTTTATGGTTTTGTTGATTGCTTGATTTATCAAATCTGTGAAACTGCAACTGTTTCCCCACAATCTTAATAGTTTCATTATAGATTGAAGATAATTATGTAAATGATTCAAAGAAAATGGGAAGATAATATCAAAACAGGGGCTACACACTGTCATATTATCTATAATCATACTGTGATGGAATCATATTCAATTGTTACAAATCAGCCTCTGATGAAAATGATCGGGGAGAATTGCCTTCTGCACTAGCTTGGAGGGTGTACTAAAACTGTAAACTGGAAAGCATAAACTGAAACTACTATATTGGATTGCAAGTTACTGAACAGTAAAAGGTTTATCGTCACAATTGATATCACTTTAAAAGATTTTCAGTATAACAAATACTAAATTTAAGAGCCAGTTTGGTGTAGTGGTTATGACATCAACTAGAAACCAGGAGACTATGAATTCTAGTCCCAACTTAGACACAAAACCAACTGGGGCCATTCACTTTCTCTCAGCCCTAGGAAGCAGGCAATGGCAAAACGCTTCCAAAACCTTACCGAGGAAATTGTAGGGACTCATCTAGGCAGCTGCCAGCAGCAAACAAAACAAAACAAAAATGACATGAAGGCACACATACAACCTCCTCCCAAAATATAGCTTTTGAGAAATGGAAGTTCCAAGAATAAGTTTCTAGCTCTTATGATTGCAGACAAGTTCAAAAACACCTGAGCAAAAACTAGAGAAAGTTATGAAACCAGATACAAATTTAGGCAGAAGATATATTCCAACATAATGAACTCATTGTAACTTAGCTGCAAATGAGCACCATTGTGCATCTCTTGCAAATAATAATGGCTTGCAAATTATGGACAATGGATAGAAAATTGTTCTTGTTATAAGAATGTTGAAGTTCACTTGAATATTTGAAGATAAAACAAAGATTTCTTTGGTGTGTCAAGAAGACAATATCCCTATTTTTTTAAACCACAGGAAAGATACACTACCTCCCTACTCGTTGAAACTGGAATGGGTCACAATTATATTCATTTGATGCATGGACACAACTGGAACCAGAAAAAAGAAATGTGATAGTATGTACTCTTGATAAGCTGCCACTTTGTCCATGCTACCAGGAAATACTGTTACTATTAAGAAAACAAATATTTTATTTATTTATTTGTCCTCAATATACAATACATTTGACAAATGCAATGCAACAATATAGTATATAATAGAGTATACAATAAAAAGAGGGTACGATAAAATTAATATTGTATTACAAACTACTGTGAAATCCATTTGCTTAGGAGTAGCCAGAATTTTAGACACAGAATTTCAAAATATTAGGCCATGGTTTCCACAAACCTGATCCAACTTAAAGCAAGCAAAGAACAGAGCTTCTTCCATAATTTGTAAAGATTCAGGTATGTTGATATTGATGGTTCTTCAGACAACTTGATCTCTTTCTGGGCTCTAAGTAAGGTAACAGTAAACTCACCCTTGAGTGAAGTATGATTCATGATGACTACATAGGCGCATGTAATTTTTTGGGCTCAATATAGAAATAATCTGTCAATGCCTTCTCCTCTACAGTGCTTTATTGACTCTACAGTCTATCCCAGATATCCTGGAATTTCCTGGTGGTCTCCCATCCTAACTAAGAATTAGGTCCAGTCCAGCTTTCTAGCTTAGCTTTTTGAGAACAAACATATCAGACAGCCAAGTGTCGTGATCTGCAGTAAATTAAAAAATTAATAGTGGGAGGGAGGCAGTAACAATGAAAACGAACGCAATAGGAAAAGATGTCTAGCATTTTAATGACTAAACGTTGCACCTGACTTGTTATGGCTTTAAAAGAGCTCACTGTAGAAGCTTTACCAATAGTTAGTCTGAACAGAACCAGACAGTGTATAAATGCAAACATCGCAATAAATGTTTCCTTAAAATTATTCCTTAAGGATGGGTTGCTTTTGCAGGACATATTGTTAATTGCAGATGAGCCACACTAATTCCAAATACACTGTTGTTGCTAATGAAGAGGCTTTACAAAACTAACACCATTATAGATGTTTTTAGGCAGTGCTCAAAGCTAGCTGTTTGTTCCCACAGTTTTAGAAGAGCATGAGGATAGAGTTAGCCACAAAGCAATTGGGTGCAAAGACAGAAGAAATGTTTCGGAATGCTGATGAGTTTCAACTGCCACGGCTGCAAAACTAAAAGGGAACGGGTCACGGAAGTACTAATCTGGCCAAGAAATAAAAATGACCCTGACATGGATACAAATAGCTAGACTAATCCAATAAAAGTACATAAGCAATCCAAAATTCAAGCAACAAAGACCATTTCTAGGGAGACTACAAAGGTGCCTGGAATTACTTTTAAAATAAAAGGCAAAAGAGTCTCAACATAAGCCAAGATTTTACTGCTGAAAAAGTCGCCCAAGTCTAAACCATGCACCACAAGCTTCTCTTGGAAGGGAACAAAGTCAGGGGGGAAAAGACAGCGCTTTAAAACAACCTTCAGACAAGAAAGGGTTTTATCACTCCGCTTAAATTTTTTTTTAAAAAAAAAATCCATTAGTAATTCTATATCACTGTTGCTTGCAAAGGGCTCCCCCTTACGCCGAACCAAGCACCTGATGAACTATATGCCAGACCAATCAACTGCCTGTAAACATCTTGAAGGCTTCTGGATCTTGAAAGGGGTGATTTAAAAACCACACCAAGCCTCCCTGCACCAAGGGTCAGTTTTCCCACCAGGAGGCAAACGCTGTGTCGCTTCTTTACCACCCACTTAGAAGCCCACCAGTAGCAATTTTCCAAACGCCCAAGTGTGCCGGCTGCGCATTCTGCCAGGAGCCTAAAGGTGGTGGTTGGGGGGGGGGGAGGGAGGGGGAAAGCCACATGATAGATGAGCTCTCCCGTGTTGACATCCCGGCTTGCAAATCATCCCCGCCTCTCTCTCAACCCAAGACCGACGACGGGCCGTCGTTGCCCCCTCTTCAACTTCTGAAGGCAACACCCTCTTGCCACCCAGAATCCAAGACCTTCTTTTTTTTTTCTTTCCCCCTTTTGGGAGACCAAAGTCCGCTTTAAACCAGCAGCCGCAGGAACCGAGGCACACGGTGTCCTCAGCTGCCCCTCCAGCCCACTTCGCTCGGCTGGCCCCCTTTGGCCAAGTTGGCCGCTCCAGGCCCTACAGGTGATGCCTCCCGGAGAGCACACAATCTGGCGGGAGGGTCGACTCAAGAAAGCCCCAGAGGCTCCGCATCGCCTTTCCAAGAGTACAAGACTGGCGCGGCTACACACGGCGCCGGCCAACTTCGCAACCCCATTTCGCAAGGCGGCGAGAGTCTCCCCCGAGGTTGGCACCTCCGCGTTCGCCTCAGCGGGTCCCGCCCGCCGCAGCCGATCCACAGCTGCCCTTCCTCCTCTTCCTCGCCTGCCCCCCCCCACACACACACACACCAGTGACCCTCTTCCCCCACCCTCCCCCCTGTCTTTCCGTACCCTCCGTAGCTCACGGCGCTTACCGACTGCAAGAAGCGCAGGGTGCCCACGTAGTCCCGCTCGGTGCCCAGGATCTCGTTGAGGACGCAGAGGCGAAGACGCAGCTGGCGGTCCGTATCCTTAGCCGGTTCCGAGGGGAGAGCGCCGGTGCCGGGGGCCGTTGCCGCTGCCGCCACCGACGGACTTCCAGACACCGACTGCACTTCCATGGCTCCTTGCCTGCCTCACCTTCCCCAGGATCGTCCCGGCTCCGCTCTCCTCACTCCGCGGCCGGCTTTTTAGGCGCCCTCCATCCCCGAGGCGCACGCCAAACGCAATTCCGACGAGTCGCCCGCTCGCCTTACCAGCCGCCGGCAGGAGAGCCGCGCTGGGACATGGCAAGAAGAAGGAGGCGGCGGCGGCGGCGGCTAACTAGGAGAGGAGCGCGAAGAGCGCTTGAATGGGAGAGAAGCGAGCAGGGAGTGGAGCGAGCGCGCGAGGGGGGCGTGACCGGGGCAGCGGGGCGGAGAGGAGGGTCGGCTCCGTCCGGGCCCGGAGGCAGGGGCGGCGCTCTGAGGCGAAGAAGGGGGCGGCGGCGGGACGAGCCCAAAACAGAAGTCTTTGCGGCGAGGAGACAGAGATTGAGAGAGAGAGAGAGGCGCAAGGCCGGAACAAAGAAGAGCGGCGGTCGGGAAAGCTGCAGGCTCGGGGAAGATGCGGGGATTTTTTTACCATCCGATGCAAACCAAAAACCAAGAAAAGCTTCGGCCTGCCTTTTGCCCTTCCGACCCAAGGAGGAAGTCGCCTTGCAAACTTGTTTGTTTGCGGTCGGTTTCTCGTGCAGCTATTCTTTGTCTTGCCCACCTCCACGCACACACATTGGAGCAAAATTGTTGGCCTATGGTCGGCAGGGATACAAAACGCCCGCCTTGCGGTACAAAATGATACCCTTTTTTTTGCCCGCTTTGCTGAATGAAAGGAGGGAAGCCTTCCCTTCCCTGGCGGGATGTTTGCAGCGTGCGGTGCTTGTTGCAAACTGCCTGCTTCTTCTGCAGGGTTGGGGCTGCATTTGGCGGCGCGGAGGTCTGGTTCCGCAAAGGCTTGCATGGAGAAGCAGCGGCTGTTTACTTTGCAAGCAAGTCAGCCAGCCAGCCTTAAGACCTGGGAGTCTCACCATTTTTGATTTTCCTGCAAGCAACGAGCAAAATCCGTCTCGCGTGGAACCTACAAATTCGGGAGGTGTTTTAACACACTGAGAAATTGAGGCACAAAAGTAATTAAGGGCTGATGCTGCTTTGAGATCCTTGACGCTCAGAGATGGATCAGCAAGGATTTTGGACTCGTTTGTTTTAACAAAACCAACTGCGAACTTAAGGTCCGCTGAAATATGAAGCTGAGAGAGTATACCACAAATGGGCTTTTATAGTAAAACTCTGATCAGTGTGGGTGCTCTAAAACAGTTTCCTGGGCATAAAACCCTTTTAATTAAGCACTTCATTAAGTGCCAAAAATGTCAAGATAGTGGCCACAACCGTATAATTGAAGGTCCACCTTTTTATATGTACAGGCGCTAATTTAATTTTTTTTTAAATTTTAAAAACCTCAGCAAACATCCCTGTTTTAGTGACAATTATGTTATTTGATCTGTATAGATGTTGACTTGGAAGCACAACATTATCTTCATTTTCTGAGCAGATTCAGGTAATTTCAAAAGAAGGGGGGAAGCAGCAAAAATGCAGAAATCCAAATGATCCCACATTCTTTATTCCTACAGACCCTGTCTAGTGCAGCGATCACTAACTGGTGGTCCGGGAGAAAATTTTGGTGGCCCGCAGAAAAATTGTTTGCATTTTTAATATTGCACTAAATCAGGGGTCCTCAAACTACGGCCCCTGGGACAGATATGTGCAATGAATATTTGTTTTGCTGCAGAGAGTCTCCCCCTTCAGGGTTTTTTTGTAGGAGTTGGGGGAGAAATTCCGACTTGGGGTCTGCTTCAACCTCCTGGTGTGGGGCTTTGGGTGAAGGCTGGAGGGAAGTGCCGCTGGTGGCGAAGAGCCGGAGAGCCTTGTTCCAGTGGGACTGCCTCATGGCCTGGAACTGGCTGACCATCTCACCCCGCTGAGCCTTCCGGCGCCAGTACCTGGCCTTGCACTCCCACAGGTCTTCCCTCTGCTGAGCCTCCTTCTCCATCAGATCCAATTTGACCTGAGCCAGCTGTTTTGTCAACTCTTTTTCATAGTGGCTGCTTAGCTCCAACAACTGCTTCCTGTAGGGGGCCTAAGGAGCCCAGGTGGGGAGGGGAGGAGTGGCTGGGAGGAGAGGGGTGAGTAGAGGCCGGCAAGGTGCCCCTCAATGTGAGTGACATTGAGTGACATGCCTACCTATTCACATGATCACCTAGCCACACCCACCCAGCTAGTCATTAGGCAGATCATATTAGTGGTCTGTGGGATTTAAAATTATGAATGTAGTGGTCCCTGAGATCCGAAAGGTTGGTGACCCCTGGTCTAGTGTACACTAATTTCCAAGTGCCCAAATTATGACCACATTACTATGAGAACACTGCAACAGGCACAAGTTCCAGGACCGGTCATGAATGTCCTTTTTCAGTACTATCTACCATATTTTTTGGACTATAAGACACACCTACCTTTTTGGTGGAAGAAAAAAAAAATCTGTCTTTGCCCATTCGCCGCCATTGTTTGCCGCCACTGTGGCCTATTCACCACGACCCATTCGGCACTGTTGCAGCCCATTCAGCACAGCCCGTTCGATGTAGCCCATTCGCCACAGCCTGTTCGCCGCCACGGCCCTTGCAGCACGGCCCGTTTGCTGCAGCCCATTTGCTGCAGCCCATTCAATGATGATGTGGCCTGTTCGACGATGACGATCCCCGCCACCTGGAAGCAGCTGAAAATGCAATGCGTGGAGGCCAAAAACAGCCAAAGGGGGGGGCAGTGGGTGGGTGAGGCTTCGGCAACATTCGGTAAGACACACCGCAATTTTCACCCACTTTTAGGGGAGAAAGTGTGTCTTATACTCTGAAAAGTGCAGTAACTGAACCGTCACTGAGTGGTCAATAAGCAAGGACTACCTGTATTGCTTTCATATTATTCTTGTTTTCTCCTGTTTTTATCTTTCTACAATAAATATAGGAAACATATTATGTATTTATAGTAGTGCACAAATTTGATCAACAAACAAATACATACAGCCTAGTACAGTGTGGATGCCTTGAGCTTGGTTGTCACCTGGATTTACAAGAAACTATAGGAAAGTCAATTTGGTCTGGTCTAGTCGTTAAGGCACGAGACTAGAAAGCAGGAGACCTTGAGTTCTAATCCCACTGTAGGCATAAATGTCACCTGGGTAACCTTGGTCCGGTCATTCTCTCTTATTCCAACCGACCTCATAGGATTGTTGTTATGGGGAAAATAGGAGGAAAGTGTATGTTTGCTGCCTTGAGTTATATAAAATCAATCAATCAGTCAATCTCAAGGGCTTCATTTAGGGGTGAAGTCCAGCAGGTTCTAACAGGTTCTGGAAAACAGGTAGCAGAAATTTTGAGTAATTCGGAGAACCGGCAAATACCACTTCTGGCTGGCCCCAGAGTGGGGTGGGAATGGAGATTTTGCAGTATCCTTCCCCTGGAGTGGGGTGGGAATGGAGATTTTGCAATATCCTTCCCCTGCCAGACCCACCAAGCCACGCCCACAGAACCGGTAGGGGAAAATGTTGGATTTTACCCCTGGCTTCATTCTATGCTTTACTCTACCGAAGTGCTTCCAGTTAATCAATCCCTGTTTTGAATTTTGAAACCATGGGAAGAACACACTCCCTGCGGGGAGTGACATATTTCTAGGCTGGATCCCTGCTATATCTTCTGATGCAGATTTCTCCCGCTCCCTGGAAAAAATGGCTTTTAGTAGTATTTCCTCGCCTGGTGTTACACTAGCACAGTGATGGCTAACCTTTTTGCCATCATGTGCCAAAAGAGGGGATAATGGGGGGGATTGCACGCATGCGTGCCCACACCCATAATTCAATGCGCCCCGTCCCCCCACGCATGCGTGCGTGACCCTCCCCGCTCCCCCCTCCCGCTTTTGGCATGCGATGGCACAGTGGGCCTGGTAGGCCCATTTTTTTTGCCCTCCCCAGGCTCCAGAGCCTTTCTAGGAGCCTGGGGAGGGCGAAAACAGCCTTCCCCACTCCCCCGGAGGCCCTCCAGAGGCCCAGAAACAGCCCATTTCCTGACTTCCGGTGGGTCTGGAAGGCCGGAAAATCAGTTGGTCAGCGTGTACAGTGCGTACATGTGCGTACATGCTGGATTGAGGTAGGGCAATGCTTGTGTGCCCACAGATATGGCTCTGTGTGCCACCTGTGGCACCCATGCCATAGGTTCGTCATCATGGCAGTAGCACTTGTTAGATTGCACTTAACCATCTTTAAAGATTGAAGGATCCGAAGCATTGCTTCTGCACTTGTGTGAACATTTCTTCCTCCCTCCTTCCTTCCTTTCGTTGATCTACATCCTTGTCAATCAGAGAGTTAAAAGACTGTTGAAGTACAGTTGTAAGCCAAGAGGTGATAAATAAGTGATCCTTGAAGAACAGGTTTGATTAGACTCTTGATGTAATAGTTCGTTTCATTAGAGGTTTGATTTGCATTGAACGCCCTACTCTTGATGACATTGCAGCAGCGCTTCAAATTATCTCCCTTTCATCTTTGCCACAGGTTAAAAACAACAACTACCCAACCCCTGCATAGACACACAGATGTATTTCATGAGATGAAATGCCAGTATCAATAAGATTTTAGCAACACCTCACACACGTCATGCATCCTAGAAGTATGGTTTGTTGATTTTGGATTTGGGTTCTTTAGCTGGTAAACAATAAATGGAAACATAGCACGGTATGGGATGTAGTGTTTTGCGTCACCTTGGGGATCCACTTTTCATTTAAATCAAATGATGCACTTCAAAGGACTGATGCAATATGAAGAGATAAAGTTGAGAGAGATTCGGAGAGTAATTAAAGGCTAATACAGGTGTCTCGGAGTAAAGTACTGACTTTGCACCTGAAAACCTGTTCAAAATGGGAAACATAGCTAGATTTAGGTTTATTTTAGGGAGTGAATTCAAGACTTAAAATATGAATTTAACTCCTTAAAACAGTTCCCCCCCCCAAAAAAAAAGGAAGTTAGGGTATCAGGATATGATCTATAGATATAGATATACACTATAAATAGAGAAAATCTCCTTTGTCCAAGTAGGGGGGTGATAGAAATCATGTAAATTGTTGGCAGAACGTAATAAAAATCTATATCTCTGCTTGTGAGCTAAAGAGGAGGTGGAATGTATATATCATTCTGAGATCCTCCTATTTCAAAGATGTTTTAGATATACTCCAGCAAGTACAAGTTGTCCTCTCCAGAGATGTTAGCTGGATTCAGACAACTAATGATCTATGACTAAGTTTACACATGCTACTATGCAATAACATTGGTTTGGTTATGGTTTTATATAACGTATGCAGCCAGTCCACTATGGGCTCCTGGGGCTACCCTTGAAGTGTATCCGGATTCCGGAACTTCAGCTGATGCAGAAAGTAATTGCGTAAGAAGTTATCCAAAGTTGTGTTATCTTTTATGAAAAGATAAGTAACAATTGGCAAATATCTTCCATATTGATCCCTATAAAATTCCTTTTCTTGCTATTTTCTTGCTCCATGCACTGTGACAGGATTGCAACAGCCTAGCCTAGGGTAGCCATATAAACTGACTATCATTGGTATATTGGTGATTCTGAACCCTAAACTATTGGATGACCTCTTCCTGTGACTTTGGGTGGATGTTAAATGGAGGGAGGAGCTTATCCCTGAAATACGTGATAACGAATCAACCACCAACTCCAGGCTCTCTTTCCACCACCGCCCGTCAATTGGAACTGACCACTGAGGAAGAAACAGAACCACTGCAAATCAATACCTTGCCTCAAATCTCCAAACCCTACAGATCTCCCAGAGGGATATTATGGTGGATGGTATCAAAGGCTGCTAACATCAGAATCGGAATCAATATACCCCATTCCAGTCCTGAAAGAGGTCTGCTACTAACAACCAATTTTGTTTCCATTCCATGTCCAGGCCTAAAAATCAGCTTCTTCTAAAGAGCTCCGTAGTTGACTCTTCACCATGCTTCTCCATCACCACCTTCTCTGATGTTAGCCATTTGAGGTAGACAACACCAAGTACAGCATAGATTGAACTAGAGTAGAGTTTCGTGGTAGGCAGGTGGATGACAGGTCTGCCTTTAAAATTTGTGAAAAGAGGGTGGGTGATGCAGTATACCCCTGAGGGAGATGGGTCCAGGTGTATTGTTGCTCCTCCCACATAAAGGCAACCAGATATTGGGAGGTTGGATCCTTTTCACTATTTTGGGGTAAAATAATAGAATCTAGAAAATCTGATAGATCTGTCCCATCTTACACCAAACAAAATTAAGGCAAGGGTATTTTATATGCTTTCTTCTTTTTCAGGACTGAGTAATTTTTCATGAAAGTCTCTGCTTAAGGATTCACTTATTTTTCTTATTTCCAAGGCAGCTCTATATTTTTTTAACATCTAAAAAATAAAGGTTTGAGACCAGGCAGTAACCTCTGCACTACTTCCTACAACATCTTGAATCTCCAAAGACCTACGCAAGGGTCCTCTTTGTAGACTTTAGTTCAGCATTCAATACCATCATTCCGGACATTCTTCTAACTAAACTAAATCAGCTACAGGTACCTGAACACACTTGTAAATGGATCATAAGCTTCCTAACAGACAGGAAGCAGCAGGTGAAACTAAGCAGAATCACATCAGATATCTGTACAATTAGCACAGGGGGACACCAAGGATGTGTGCTCTCTCCACTTCACTCTATATACCAATGACTGCATCTCAATCCCATCTGTTAAACTACTGAAGTTTGCAGATGATACAACAGTGATTGGTCTCATTCGAGACAACAATGAATCCACATACAGACGGGAGGTTGAACAACTAGCCTCGTGGTGCGATTGGAACAATCTGAAACTGAACACACTCAAAACCATAAAAATGTTGGTAGACTTTAGAAACCCTCCCATATTACCTACAGTAGACAATACTACAGTAGACATACAGTAGACATACTACAGTAGACAACAGTATCAACAGTAGAGACCTTCAAATTTCTAGGTTCTATCATATCTCAAGACCTAAAACGGACCCCTAACATCAAAAACGTCATCAAAAAAACCACAACAAAGAATGTTCTTTCTGCGTCAACTCAGGAAGCTCAAACTGCCCAAGGAGTTGCTGATACAGTTCTACAGAGGAATTATTGAGTCTGTCATTTGCACCTCCATAGCTGTCTGATTTGATTCTGCAACCTAACAAGACAGACACAAACTTCAGAGGATAATTAGAACTGCAGAAAAAAACAATTACTACCAACCTGCCTTCCATTGAGGACCTGTATATTGCACGAGTCTAAAAGAGGGCTGTGAAAATATTTACAGACCCCTCGCATCCTGGACATAAACTGTTTCAACTCCTACCTTCAAAACGACGCTATAGAGCACTGCACACCAGAACTACTAGACACAAGAATAGTTTTTTCCCGAACGCCATCACTCTGCTAAACAAATAATTCCCTCAACACAGACAACCTAGTTACTAAGTCTGCATTACTATTACTATTCTTCTCATCGTTCCTATCACCCATCTCCTCCCACTTATGACTGTATGACTGTAACTTGTTGCTGTATGCTTACGATTTATATTGATTGTTTCCTAGTATGATTTGATGGCTTATTTGTACCCTATGACTATCATTAAGTGTTGTACCTTATGATTCTTGACAAATGTATCTTGTCTTTTTATGTACACTGAGAGCATATGCACCAAAGACAAATTCCTTGTGTGTCCAATCACACTTGGCCAATAAAGAATTCTATTCTATTCTATTCTATTCTATTCTATTCTATTCTATTCTATTCTATTCTATGCTAATTATCTAACATTCCTGAATCCAATAAGGGTTTCTTAAAGAGGAAAACTTGCCATCACAGTAGCAGAAGAGAAATAAAGTTTCATCTCTATTCTCACTACAGACTAACCTGAAAGGTGGGTACATACCTGTCCTTGGTCAGTTTTGTTTTCATTTACATAATTACATGATTATGAAGAAATGTTTAAATGTTTGCAGCAATATGCAAAGTCTCTGAATTATGATCTGACACAGACACAAACAAACAATCAGAGCAAATTTCTGTCTCTGCCTTTTTATGTAATAAACAAGGATGACAGGTATAAGTATATGAAGATTTACAAGCATGTAATATTAATTTGGATTGAACAAAAACATTACATTTGCTCAATTTTTTTCCATACTCAATATCTACATTTTTTCCTTTTATGAAGGATACTCTTCCCCTAAGCACAGTACAGTTTAGTTTAAGGATGCGCTTAATTTGTAGAAAATGTGAAAAGTTTTTCACATTAAAAGGGAAAAATTCTATAATTTGCCAGCATGAGGTTTTCAGCTGTAAAGCCAGACTGGCGGCCAACATCTATTCAGCTATTGAAGTTCACAGTGCCTGGCAACAGACGAACAAAATGTACTTTTCATTCTTTTGCTTTTAAAATCAACATTTTAAAGATTATTTCATATAGGGTAGGTTGCTAATGGCATAATGCTTGCAGAAACTGAAAGCCATAAGCATGGCCTTTTTAAAACAAATACCCTTTGTCAAGTTTTTTAAAATAAAGAAAATAGAATAAAAATGTTATCCTCTTATTTTTCACTTTTGTTTCAGTTTTCCAGTACTGGTCTTCATTCTTCTAGGAAAATGTTGCCAAAACATATTTTTCCACTGAAAATACAGCTTGGAAAGGATTATTGGGGGGAGGGCAGGGAAGTAGCTTATTTTAACGTATTTATGTGCTGCCAAAGAAGAGGAATGCATCACTTCAAAAGAGATGAATTCTAAAAGATAGAATCCAGATATGCATACAATTTGAATATATTAGGAATAGAGTGAAATGGAACAATTTGAATATATTGGGAACAGAATGAAAAGGCGTCTCTGCTACCAATGTATTTATATTAGAATACAGGTGGTCTTCGGCTTACAACAGTTCATTTAGTGACCGTCCAAAGTTACAACGTCACTGAAAAGAGTGCCTTATGACCATTTTTCACACTTAAGACCATTGCAGCATCCCCATGGTCACGTGATTTACATTCTGATGCTTAACAACTGGTTCATATTTATGACGGTTGCCTTGTCCTGGGGTCATGTGATACCCTTCTGACAAGCAAAGTCAATGGGGGAGCCAGATTCACTTAACAACCGGGTTACTAATTTAACAACTGCAGTGATTCACTTAAGAAATGTGACAAGAAAAGTTGTAAAATGGGGCCAAACCAGGGGTGAAATGCTCCTGGTTCGAACCGGATCGCCCGATCCAGTAGCAATGGTGGCAGATGGTTGGGAGAACCAGTAGCAAAAATCCTTGCCCCCACCCCTCATGCCCAGCTGAGCCATGAGTTCATCAGAGGCTTTTTTTTTTTAAGCATTTTTTCTTCAGCCGAAAAAATGCTTTTAAAAGTAAAAAAAAAAGCTTCTGATGATCCCGCAGCTCAGCTGGGATCGTCAGAGGCTTTTAAAAGCATTTTTTACAACCTCTTCTGCTGAAGAGGTTGTTAAAAATGCTTTTAAAAGACTCTGACGATCCCAGCTGAGTTGCCTGATCATCAGAAGCTTTTGTTTTCTTTTAAAAGCATTTTTCTTTTTGTTTTTAAAAGAAAAAAAAAGCCTCTGATGATCAGGCAACTCAGCTGGGATCGTCAGAGCCTTTTAAAAGCATTTTTTTTACAACCTCTTCGGCCAAAGAAATTGTAGAAAAAATGCTTTTAAAGGGAAAAAAAAAGTTGGCCACGCCCACCCAGTCACATTACACCCCCACCACCAAGCCACACCCACAGAACCGGTAGTAACAAATTTTACATTTCACCACTGGGCCAAACTCACTTAACAAATTTCTCACTTAGCAGCATAACTTCTGGACTCAATTGTGGGCGAAGTCGAGGACTACCTGTAATACAAAATAGAGTAGTAGCAAAGACTATGTTGAAACAACCTGGGTGCCTGATCTTTTTGCAGTCTGATCAGACAATTGCCAACATCAAGAACTCTTGTTTTCTCTTCCTAATTGGAAGGACTGTGCAGTTTAAGTCTATTTTAACTATAAAGCTCATGATATCTCTTCAAAGTAAGATACCTTCCCAAATAGAGACCTCAGGCTTGTAAAAAGGGAGGGTGGTTTTCTTTTCAGATAGAAAGGAGTGCATTATACATGGCCATTCTATAGAAAAGCCACTGACTTTTTCGTCAAAGAGTCAAAAAAGAGAACATAGTTTTTTCTCACAGGAACTATACTCCTTATTTTATAAACTCCCCACTAAATAGAAATCATGTATATTAATTTGTTGTTCCAGCTATTAATATCTCTCTAATTTTTTGCTTCATGATGACATTCTTTTGCTGCTTTTCTAAGTGCAAAAGCGGCTGAGAGACCATTATATGATTCTAAACTACCTTTGGATCTTGGACTATAGTTGAAATTAGTCCTGTTGCCACAATTCAGCCTGCAGACAACTTTACCTGGATGATAGAGAATCGTCATCAGCATCCTGGAATATAGATTGCTTATGTTCTAAGATACAAAAAGAACTTCCTGACGTAAAGTACAATTGCATTATCTTCCAGTAGATAAGGGGTGAATGAAAGACTGCAGATTCCTTAGTAAACCCTATTGTATTTAGCTTCCAAATTCAGATGGTTTTTCTGTAGTCCAGTTGGAAAAGAGGTAGACGAATAAACTACTAATGAAGGAGCAGACGCTGATGCATTACATATTGTATTAGCAGAAACTTTTGGATAAGAGGATGTTTGGGAAGTTTCCCAGTGCTGGGGAAATCAGAAGATTCCGTCAGTTCAAATGAGTAAAAAGATGTATTTATTTATTGTTTATTTATTGGTTCAATTTATATGCCGCCCTTCTCTGGAGACTCAGGGTGGCTTACAATGCGTTAAGCTTGCAATTTATTGCAAGCTTAAGCTGTCTACAAGAATCTTACCAACTAACGGTCAAGGGAAATGAGCGGGAGATAAGAGAGGCATTCAAGGTGGGTGACACTTAGATCTCTTGCGGGCACGAGGGACTGGTGACTTATGGCACATTTGACCCCTCCCTCAGGCTCAGTCTCTTTCATCTACACATGTAAGAAGTGCTTCTTCACAGTAAAAAGTAACAAGTATAGTGCTCGACTTACAACCAAACTGGGATCAGAATTTCCATTGCTAAGCAAGGTGGTTGTTAAGCGAATCACCCCCGATTTTATGACCTTTTTTCCACAGTTGTTAAGTGAATCACTGCAGTGTGATTCAAGTGAATACAGTGAATCAAATGATACAGTGATACAGTGAATCAAGTGCAGTGATTAAGCAGATTTGGCTTCCCCCATTGACTTTGCTTGTTGGAAGTCTGCTTAGGGAGGTCTCAAATAGTGACCCCCAAACCTTACAACTGTCATAAATACATGCCAGCTGCCAAGAACCCGGATTTTAATTATAAGACTCTGGGGATGCTACGACAGTCATAAGTGCAGGGAGCAGTTATAAGTTAGGTTTTTCAGTGCTGTTGTATCATGGAACGGTCACTAAACAAATGTGTAAGTCAAGGACTCTCTGTACAATCCCAACCATAAGAGCATAATCATTTGCACATTTGTGCAACTGACGTGAACTGGCCCCCAGGGAAACTGTCACTGCTGTAGCATGTTATTTAATAAACACTAATGAGTCAATATTAAGGAGCTATTTTGAAACCATGTTGTGCAAATTGTAGGCAGGCTGAGCTATGGTATCCAATTATTAAAAGCATCTATTTCAATTTGACCTACAATTGCATAACAGAGTAGGATGGCAAATGTATTTATAAACAGTATTACGAAAGAAGCAGGTGTGTGGTCAATTCACATGACCATCTTGGCAGGAGACCTTTTCACAGGTTGCTCTATGTTTCTCTATATATACCAAATATCTCTTTAGTATTATATTACTAAATAAATATAGCTCAGTCCTGGCTTATCACAAAATTGTGTGGGAAGGTAGGGTGGGGAAGGTATATTAATGTTGATATGAGACACTATGACTATTGGATGGGGGTTCACATACCACACTTAGCCATTATTTTTAACCATGGTTTGCTGTGTGGGATACTTAGTGCTCATGGTTTGTTGTCTTAGTTGGAAATGCCATGTGAACAAACTTTATTAAGTCATAGAGAATTAGTGTATTCATCATACGAAACCACAACCAAGCCACATCATGACATAGTACAATGCATAGTCTGCATATGTCAGTTTGAGTAACAAAGCTGATAAATGATCAAAAAGAAACAAGAAGGCAAATCCTTCTGGGGATCTCTGCAAACAAAGATCACACATCAAGCTGGATCTGTTTCATTCTCATAGTCCACTCTGAAACCTCTAGGATTGACTGCAACTGAGAAGCCATTGCTATCTTAATTATCTTATTCAACCATGGTTATAGGTCAAAGACCATCCTATAATTATTCCACTGCAGCTCCTTCTCTGTGTATTATGCTTAGTGTGTGTGGATAGAAAAAAGTGCCAATAAAGATAATCACCTCACCTTGCCCTCCCCTCCTCTCCTGTCCCCTCCCTGCTTCTCTCCTTCCACCTATCCTATCCTATCCTATCCTATCCTATCCTATCCTATCCTATCCTACCCTACCCTACCCTACCCTACCCTACCCTATAGCACTTAGTAATAGTACTTAGACTTATATACTGCTTCATGGTTTCACAGCCCTCTTTAAGTGGTTTACAGAGTATATTGCCCCCAACAATCTGGATCCTCATTTTACTGATTTTTACCTCATTTTACTTGGAAGGATAGTAGGCCGAGTCAACCTTGAGCCAGTGAGAATTGAACTGCCAAACTGCTGGCAATTGGCAGTCAGCAGAAATAGCTTGTAGAATTGCATTCTAGCCACTGCGCCACCATCTATGTGGTAATGCTATGCTATGCTATGCTATGCTATGCTATGCTATGCTATGCTATCCTATCCTATCCTATCCTATCCTATCCTATCCTATCTTATCTTATCCAAAGTTGTTAATTTTTCAGTTATGGCAAAGTTTTGCTTGGAAGCACTAAAATATTCCTGGGAACACTAGCTACAGTATTTGCAGATGAGAGCAAAACTCCGCATAACACAAAGTAGTGCTATAAGCTAATTCTCAGACTTCTGGTTTAACAGGCAGCATCTGCTTTCCTTCTCTCTTGCTATCCTTTGCCTTTAAATGTTTGCGTGCAAGAGCCATGTGCATTTGCAGTCCAAAGGAGAAGTCAGCGATTTCCCTGGTTTTCCTCTTCACATCAGCATACTTAGAATGGTAATGAAATATACAACCACATAAACACAAGCAAATACATGAACATCTGGTCAATCAAAGATCTCATTTGCACCGGTTTTGCAAGGAGACAGGTTCATTTAAAGAGTGAAAAATTATTTAGAGGAAAGTGATAAGCAGGGTGATAAATCAGTTAAAAATGACTTTAGTAACCGAAAGTCTGTCTAAATAGTAACTTAGCTAACCGAAGCAGTTCCTCCCAGGAAGGATGCCACTTTAAAGCAGAAATTCTGTACAACATATGCATCCTGTCTCTAGTCACATGAGCTGCTGAAACCCAGATGAACTGACAAAAGAAGACAAGGCACCAATTAACATCCTAGTATCCTAAATCTTTCTCCTGATCTTTGTTGTTCGGATTCAGCTAGCAGGAAAGCCAGCAGGAAAACTAATTTTTTTTAAAAAATCTTACTTCAGTTTTCGTAGTGAAGTCACTCCAGTTTTGTTACCGATTGCAGAAGCCAGCACAGGGTATGGCTCTCTATGCATCTACTCCATTACAAGAGGGAATTGATCTTAGATAAGTGGAGAATGTGGTTTACCCTGCCTACTTCATGTAAGATGGTGTATTTCTTCCTAGTGAGATGTGCTTTTTTCTGAGTTGCGGGTACAGTGTTTGTATTTCAATATCAGCGGTTTCATAAAACAATCAGCACCAAAGTCCTAAATGTCTTCTTTAAAAACAGATGAAATCTAAATTACAGTAAGAGAAAAGTCAATGTGGAATACGCCTGGAAACAGGAGCTGTAATCATTATCTTAGCCTTTTAAAACCATTCAGTTTCTTCCAGAAGATCTCCAGCAAGGAAATTAATTAGTTCTGTTGTCAAACTGCTCTTATTGTCAAGAGCTTAATTCCCATGCTCTTAATGTCCAATTTAGCAAAGTCTAATTCTGGCCTTTGGGGCAGCAAAGAACAAGCTTTACTCACTTCTCTGCTTCATCTATTCAGGCACTGAAGAATACTATCATATCTCTTAACAGGGTTTTTTGTGGGGGGTTGGTGGTTTGTTTGTTTTTTATTTTAGATGAAATAAGCTCTGTTCCTTTCACTTTTGTTTCAAAAAAGATTTGTTTTCCATGATGTTAGAAATCTTGTGGGTTTTGTCCCAGCCCATTCCAATCTCTTTTTGAAAATGTAACTTCAATCAGAATAGAGCTGGAAGGGATCTTGGAAGTCTTCCAGTCCAGCCCCCTGCTCAAGCAGGAGACCCTATAGCCGTGATGGCGAACCTATGGCATGGGTGCCACAGGTGGCACGTGGAGCCATCTCGGTGGGCACGCGAGCTCAGCTCTGGCACGCATGCGTGCACTGGCCAGCTGTTTTTCGGGCGTTCTGGGCCCACCAGAAGTCAGGAAACACACTGTTTCCGGCTTCCAGAGGGCTTCTGGGTGGGGTGGAGAAGGCTGTTTTTGCCCTCCCCAGGCGCCTAGAAAGGCTCTGGAGCCTGGGGAGAGCGAAAAATGGGCCTATCGGGCTCACCATGCGATCACGTGCCAAAAGCGGGGGGGGGAGCATGGGGGGGCAGGGTGCATAGAATTATGGATGTGGGCACGCATGGGGGGGTCACACACCACGCTCCACCCGCTTTTGGCACGCGATGGCAAAAAGGTTAGCAATCACTGCCCTATAGCGTTCCAGACAAGTGACTGTCCAGTCTCTTCTTAAAAACCTCCAGTGATGAAGCACCCACAACTTCTGAAGGCAAGCTGTACTGGTTAATTGTCTTCACTGCTAGGAAGTTTCTCCTTAATTCCAGGTTGCTTCTTTCCTTGGTTAGTTTCCATCCATAGTTTCTTGTCTTTCCTTCTGGTGCTTTGGAAAATAAGTTGACCCCCTATTCTTTGTGGCAGCCCTTCAAATACTGGAATACTGCTTGAGTATGTCACCTCTACTCCTTCTTTTCTCTAGGCTAGCCAAACCCAAATCCTGCAACTGTTCTTCATATGTTTTTGTCTCCAGGCCTTTAATCATCTTAGTTGCTCTTCTCTGCACTTTTTCCAAAGTCACAACATCTTTTTTATAATGTGACCCAAACTGGATGCAGTATTCCAGATGTGATCTTATTAAGGATTTATAAAGCGGTACTAATAATTCACATGATTTTGATTCAGATTCTATACTTCAGTGGATATATGTTTTCCCTCTGAGTTAAATATTTTTGAGGGGCAAAAAAAATCACAGGATAGTTACTAATAAGAAATGCTTATATCATGCCACAACTGCTATCTGCATAAATTTTTATGAATAAGGCTGAGCACTTTTCTGTTCAAGCTACAACCAGAAATATGTGCAGAGTCAAATAACTGGCCCATTTATTGTATATTTTCTATCCTGACTTAAAGCAGGAATCTAAGATAGCCAGGTTTTTTAAAAAGTATCCGGTGATAGAAATAAATGCTTGGGTCCTCTGTATGCTACGTCTATTTTTCAGTCACTGGATTGCAGCTTAATAGCAAAATTAAGGGAAAATATGAGAGGTCCTCTCTGTGCTTGGTTGTTTTCTTAAAGATATTTCATTAACAAACTAGGTTAACATCCAGCAGTGAAATGCACTTACCTTTGCTACCGGTTCGGGAATGTGAATGCGCGCACCTCTTCTGCACATGCGCAGAGCCTTCTGCACATGCGCAGAGGGTCAAAAAGGGGACGTAATGACATTCCGCCGGGTGGGCAGAGCCTCCCGCCGGGTGGGCAGAGCCTCCCGCCGGGTGGACAGAGCCTCCCGCCGGTGCTACCGGTTCATGCGAGCCAGATAGATCCGGCCAGATTTTACCGCTGGTAACATCATCAGAGCTAGTGCTGAAGGGATTAGGGTTTGTTTTTTTTAGATATGAAGCCACTATATATAACTATAAAATTTGAGAAAAACTCACTCGCTTCTAGCACTGATGATGTTACCTAGTTTGGTAATGAAACGCCTGCATGAAAACAACCAAGAACTCCATAGTTTATTTTATTACACGAAGTTGATGGACTACTCTAGAAAAGCCCCCTTTATACTAATCTTCAAAATAAAAAATTGCCAAATAAATATTTTAAAGTCACAATTTTAGAAAATAACCTAAAAATAAGAGATAAAAAATATCTAACAATGATTATTAAAAGAACAAGAAAATTACATTTAAAGGTATCTTTATGGAGAATTCAGTATAGTTCTGATATGTGACCTGAAAATCCTAAAAACCTTAATTTTGTCCTCCAAGTTTGTGTGTTATTAGATCAAGGAGCTGCAGTTTTTAAAAGTAATATAGAAGACTGGAAAAGAGGAGAAGGGGGCTCCATTTTTAAAAAAACAAAATCATTTTTATGATGTCACTAACACTCACAAGGTGATCTCAAACAGGAAATATAAATACACATCTGTAGCTCAGCTGGCATCATATAAGTATGAAGAGATTCCCTATAACTCCTCACTCTTCAAGTGAGAAGCTTTTCAATTGTTTTAAATTTAACTTTCAGAAGAAATGAGCAGATGTCCAGGGCTTTCCAAAATGGAAGAGTATCTGAAATTTCATTTTGAATAAATAAGAGTATTAAATTAAAGTGTTACATTAAGCACAGAATGCTTTATCATAAAAAAAGCATTTGCAAGGAAGAATTCAATAATCTCATGAAAGTAAATCTAATTTTATTATTTTACGATACTATTAATCTGCTTTCATTTTCCCTTCCATAGACATTTCCCTGAAAACAATGGAATCCACGTATTAAATTTATCTTATCAGTCAGAACATGACAAAGCTTTCTCAGAGCAATCATATTTTGAAATATCACATAAGCTTTAACAAGATAATTCTCAGTTGATAAATTAAACTGTAAGGAAGAAACTTGCAAAGCCTACCACAGTATGAAGCATATGTATTTCTGCAGAATAGCAAAAGAGATTAGAAATTATTAAACCAAATAAGAGAAGACTTTTACTGTTTTTAATCCTTTACAGTTTTCTGAAAATAACTAACACTATTATTTGTCTCAATAGTACAGTTTTCTAATTGAAATTATGCCTCTCAGGAAAAATATCCTTTTTGGATAAAGCTTTTTGTTTCTGGGTTTCTCATTAATTTGAATGACATTGAAACCCAAGCTTTTATAAGATTTTAAATGCACTTTAGTATTTACCATGGATTGCTTTAGTATTGACAATAAGGGTGAAAATGTATTGTAATGTAGTTACCAGTTGGCATTCTGGATCTTAAAGCATTCCTGGTCTTCAGAAGCTGAGTTTACATTTATTTCTTAAGTCTAGAAGATTTTTAAAATCATATTCTTCAGCCAAAAAGGAAAAAAGTGGAAGGAGTCCAAAAGCTGTTTACAAAGATCAATAATCAGAATAAATAAATTACAATCTAAAATAATGAAAAAAGAGAGAGTAGAGATGAAGAAGACTGAGGAGAATAGTTGTTCTATGAGAGATTAATGGTTTCCAAATTTGATATACAAGCAAAGAAACAAATTCAGATGTTGAGTCAGTCTGGGAAAGTGGTTAAGATATTGGACTAGGAATGGGGATCCCAAGTTCAAATTCCCCTACTTCCTTTAATTATGGAAGTTTGCTGCCAAGCTTTTATCCTGGCATTATTTTATGCCACGTCATGTCACTTCACGGAATTGTTTTTGTTTGGAGAAAAAAATGTGAAAAGAGTGTGATAAGACCTTGACCTGCTGCAGGAAAGGTGAGATACCAGCTGAATGAATGTCTACGGTAACTTTATACTTGTGATGACAGACTTCCAGAATGGAAATCTATTCAAAAAGCCAGGATCCCAAAATTGCTTATCTCTCTGTGGAGGAAGAGATATGATTCAAAGAGCCAAATTCAAAAGGCAAAATGTTGCTTGAGAAGTGAGAGCCTACATAGCACTGGATGTGAATACCTTAAGCAGGTAGGTCCTTTCCTGTGCTCAGTAGCTGCCCTTTGCAACTGACACACAAACTTGAGGAAAGATACTGAATAAAATTTTGACCTTTCAAATTTGACTTGCTGTCCAGGCTTCCATGCAGTGACTCTGCTCCTCTTTTTCTGCCTGATGGAATGAAAATTAATAGTTGAGGAGGGTCAGGCCAAGCCTGTTAAAGTAGCTTCTTGTTGCCTTCCATTTCTTTACTGGAATTCTGCAATGTTTTATCTCTGCACACACAAACAGGCATTGTGAAGATTAGGAGGAAAAGGGATACAAAAATAAACTGAAGCTATTGAAAGTTGTGATTGCATTCATTGTATTGATTGTATTGATTCACTTAACAACCAGGTTACTAATTTATCAACTGCAGTGATTCACTTAACAACTGTGGCAAGAAAGGTCGTAAAATGGGGAAACTCACTTAACAAATGTTTCATTTAGCAACGTAAAGTTTGGGCTCAATTGTGGCTGTAAGTTGAGGACTACCTGTACTGTACACTACTCACGACATAAAAAACAAAAAAAGAACAGCACTGCTTTCATGGACAGGAATGATAGAGCAAAGATACTGGATACAACATCTGCACACAAGTAGTGAATGACGGAACAATATCAGTTAGACTTTGTAGATAATCCTTTAATATAACGGTTATCCAAATTTTTGTTCCATACACTGACACAGACTTCAGAGGCTAATTAGAACTGCAGAAAAAATAATATTACTACCAACCTACCTTCCATTGAGGACCTGTATACTGCACGAGTCAATAAGAGGGCTGTGAAAATATTTACAGACCCCTCGCATCCTGGACATAAACTGTTTCAACTCCTACCCTCAAAACGACGCTATAGAGCACTGCACACCAGAACAACTAGACACAAGAACAGTTTTTTCCCAAACACCATCACTCTGCTAAACAAATAATTCCCTCAACACTGTCAAACTATTCACTAAGTCTGCACTACTATTAATCTTCTCATTGTTCCTATTACCCATCTCCTCCCACTTATGACTGTATGACTGTAACCTTGTTGCTGGTATCCTTAAGATTTATGTTGATTGTTTCCTAATGTGATTTGATTGCTTATTTGTTCCCTATGACTATCATTAAGTGTTGGAAGTGTGGTACCTTATGATTCTTGATGAATGCATCTTTTCTTTTATGTACATCGAGAGCGTATGCACCAAGACAAATTCCTTGTGTGTCCAATCACACTTGGACAATAAAGAATTCTATTCTATTCTATTCTATCAGGCTTTATGGTCAAGTTCAATCTGAAATCAACAAAGCAAGCAAACAAGATAAATTGCTTGTGGTTGGTGATTGGAATGCCTAAGATGGAAATAGTAAGGAGAAAAATGTAGTTGAGCTATAGAACCTAGAGTGATGCAGAATAATGTTTTATCGATTTATGCCAATCCAATGATTTCTTCAATGCTAAATCAGACTTCAAAACAACCAAAATGATTCCTATATCATGGATGTTCCCAGACAAAGCATACTGTACAGAATTCAAAATGATTCTGTTATTGACATAAGAAGGTGGAAAAGCTTCATTATAACAGCAAAGAGGGGGCTGACTATAAAAAGATCATGAATTGCTCATGTGCAAGATCCAAGTCAAGCTAAAGTTGAAGAAAGCCAACCAGTTTCTATGATCTTGAGCATATATCCACCATTCTCAAGAATATCAGGAATCACTTCAAAGACCAGAACAGAGAAATAGAGGAACTGTGGAATGAAATGAAAGAGAAATAAACTGGATATAAGAACAAATGATGGAGACTGCCAAAAACTGAAGAGATGACAAAACAGAGAATGATGAAGATCTCTAGAAGGAATTTAACAAAGAATTTCAAAGAACTGTTACCGTAGAAGAAACAAAAAAAAATCACCATTAAACGATATCTGTAAAGGCATAAAATATCAAAACAGTCTGAACTCAAAAGGATTTTCCAATGCAAATTGGTATGTTAAAGAATGCCAATAGATAGATGGTCACTGGTTTAAAGAATATTATACAATGGAAACAGTATAGTAAAATTATATACAGTAGGGAGGTCAACATCCAAGATACTTACAAGAACATTCAGTACTAAAATATGAAATTAGATGAACTTTCTGATTATTATCAATTTGCAAGGCTACAAGAATTGATGGAATATTTAGAGAAATATGGCAAACAATAGAAGAAAAATCAGTACCTCTGGTGAACATCACAGTAGATCAACAACCAATGCCTATTTCTTTGCCAATACCAAAGAAATGAGACTGTGATGGAATGTGCACTTGGAGAAGGAATGGCGAAAGGGGAATCTTGGTAGCACTGTGCTTTCCCAGGGAGGAAGCAACACATTCTAGAAAGAGGCCCAAAATAAGAGATTGCACAGTTCCAACCTCAATGGGGGAGAGAGGAAGAGTTTGGGGGTAGCCATACCCTAGCATCTCATATATCTATTAGGTTAGAAGGTTATAGCTTTAGTTTGGCAAGATTCGGTCCATTGGCATAATAATTTGACTTGATTGGATTTCACTGTGTTCTCATTGCGCTTGGGCCTGACAGAGACTTAACACAGTGTGCATACTATCATATAATACCCTTAATTATACTTGCTGGCAAATTAATGTTCGGCATCATCCAGAAGATATTAGACTAGAGCCTTACATGGATGGAGAAATCTGAGATGTTCCAGCTGGATCTAGAAAAAGATGAGGAATAAGACTTTTGCTGATGCATGCTGGATAAGAGGTAAATATTATCATAAGATAATAGGTGTTTCATTGATAGAAAAGTATTTGATTATATCACTCATGTCAAGCTGCAGAATCTCCTTAGGAAAATGACAATCTGAGAATATTTCATTGTCCTCATGAAACCCATACATAGCTACAATTTGGACCTGGCATAGCGAAATAGACTACAGTAAAAAAAAAAAAAAAGAAGAATCATGATTATTGTAAATATAAATAAGGCCAAGCTAAGGGAAATAGGTTCAGTATCAGTCTTAGAATGGAGAGTAAATATATTGAAATGACAGATGATTGTTTCTTTTAGGATTGCCTATCAATTGTAAAGGAACCAGAAATGAAAAACACAGGTTCTAAAGCCAAGCAAATGTTCTCTCCAAAGAAGCTAATTCCTTCCTAAATTGTGTATATTTTAGAATCGAATTTCTTGCTCCTAGCCAGCAGTTACATAGAAGCACTTGCTTTGTGCAAATAGTTTGCTTAAATAATACATTAATCTGGGGGCACCGACAGACAATTTTAGGGACAGCTTTAAGGATGGGAAATTGCAGCTTGTAAATTTTCTTCATTTTTCCGATTTCATTTTTCCAACTACATGGTTTCCCTCAATTTCCCAGACTGGAGCAGACTCTTATCAGTAATAGAATTTATTTCAGCAGTGAGACTGAATGTATAATTCATTGTATCAGGTGGAACCCATCCTATCTTTATTTCCCCCATATCAAGGGAATAACCCACAAGTAGTGGAATGTAGTCTGGATTCCCAAGAGGGAGGACCCACATTCCAGAAGAGCAAGAGGCAGCAATGTTTATATAGTTAGGTTGGGAGGAATTGGGTCAAGAGAGCTCCTCCCTAGAAGTTCTCAGAGGTACATCTTTAATGATGCAAGTGGTAGCTTTAATGATGCAAGTAGTTTGGCAAGATTTCTGCCTATAGGCAAGGAACAATAAAGGAAACTGCTTAGAAGTAATTCTAGCCTGCATGGCTTTCTTGGTTTTTGGAGCCTGACATCACTTTTGGTGTGGGACATTACTGGGGCAACCCCTTTTGATTCTTGGATTTGGATCATTAACTGAAGGTTAGTATCTTTTTAATAGCATTTGATCCTATGAATTTGACAAGTTTCACTTGCTTCTCAAAGATACGTGCAGAAAGTTGGGTTTCTCCATCCTTCCTATAATAGTTTTTTGAGGGCAGGAGGGAACTTCCTTTTGATGATGGGCTGTTTCACTTGTTTTTTGTCATTCATTGCTATTACTTTTGCTTGCGAACTATAGTTAGTTCTTAGAGGAAGGGAGATGCTGCCCCAGATGTCTGCCCATGGCTATAATAAGAAATAGAATAAGACAATAAAAGTTTTTGCTAAATAGGCCTTATAGGGAAATGATGGAAGGGATGCCCTTCTTCTTTATTGACTTCCTGGACACTTTAAATAAAAGGTGTTTCCTGTTTTCTGGTCTAAGAGCAAAAAATACTAAATGAATGGAAGTATTGCCAACCTGTCTAGGATTTCTGTCTGAGCTAAAGAACATAAAGTGTTTTAATTCAGAGTGCTTTTCTAATTTCATTCTTAAAAAGGCATTGGTAGTTGTTGAATGTTCAGTAACATATGTTATGAGTGCCACCTTCATTTTATTTATTTATTTGTCAAACGTGTACAAGACAGCAGGTATAGGTATAAACATAAACAAAGGAAGGAAGTACAGATAAATGGGGACAGTAGGACAGGATGGTAGGCACACTGGTGTGCTTATGCATGCCCCCTTTACGGACCTCTTAGGAATGGGGTGAGGTCCACAGTAGACAGTTTGAGGTTGAAGCTGTGAGGGTTTGAGGCTATAACAACTGAGTCGGATAGACCATTACAGGCGTTGACCACTCTGTTGCTGAAGTCGTATTTTCTGCAATTGAGTTTGGAGCGGTTTACCTTGAGTTTGTATCAATTGTTTGCCCGTGTATTATTGTGATTGAAGCTGAAGAAGTCATTGACAGGTAGGACGTTGTAGCAGATAATTTTGTGTACTATGCTTAGATTATAGAACAGATAGAACTGGCAGATAATGCTTCAGAGGTTGGTTTCAGCAGGTTCTGTCCAGTTCTGGAGAACCGGTAGCGGAAATTTTTAGTAGTTTGGAGGACCAGTAGTAAAAATTCTGACTGGACCCACCCCCATCTATTCTCTGCCTCCTGAGTCCCAGCTAATGGGGATTTTGCAGTAACCTTCCCCTGGATAGGGGAGGGAATGGAGATTTTACAGTATCCTTCCCATGCCATGCCCACCAAGCCACACCCACCAATCCATGCCACGCCCACCAAGCCACACCCACAGAACCGGTAGTAAAAAAAATTTGAAACCCACCACTGCTTTGCTTGTCTATGTTCCTCTCTTTCTAGATAGATTACTACATAATATGTAAGCTTCCATCAGCTAGGTGTTGGTACAGTGAAGAATATATTTTTTCACAAAACTAGACATGACTTGGAACAGTATAGTATTAAACTGTTGTAATCTTTTCTTTTGTCAGATAACTCATTGTGGTTTTGTCTAGTTTGACAGATTTATTCCCTGAGATGCATGCAGTGAATCTAGTCTTACTTCCATTATGCATCATTTTTTTTAATTGTTAAATTTATGGTCTTTCTATCCAAGAGGCTGGAGGCTGCTATAAATAGTAAAATGTAAAATATAAATCAGGAACATAAAACATCAATGAAACTAGTTCACCTTTATATGAATTACACAATTAGGATGGGCATAATAAATCAGCTTACGATGCCAGAAGCTTTTCTAAATAACTGTGACTTTTTCCAGGACTCATACTAAATCAGATGATTGGTTCTTATGAAGCCAGATCAGTTCTACACCCTGGATTTTCAAAATGTTTCTTGGTACTCCTCAGGATATCTATTCCACCTATATTTGTTTCGGGGGGGGGGATTAGGAAGCAGGAAGCAGTGCAAAGCAAATCTGTATTTTCAGCAATGCCTCTTGGCCTTACGAAGCCTCAGAAGATAGTTGATTTTCCTCCTGTCTAGTTTTTTCATGGCCCAATTTTCACGACTGTTGGTAGCTATGGGAAACATGATAATGCAGACTAACCTGCATTTGGTTGCCAGACTGATATCCTTGCTTTTTTCATGCTCAATTAATGCTCATCATTGCTGTGTGACCCAGCACTATTCAGCACTTAATTTCTGGACTGCATTCACTGCTTTGATCAATCTGCAATCCTAGGAAAGTGAACTCTTGCATGCATTCAATCTCTTTACCATCAATTGTTATTTTGACATTTCCATTCCACACATTGGTCACTGTGAATTGTTTACTAGAAAGACTTCAAATGGTCCTCTTTTTCTTAAAAATAACCAGCAGTCAATGCAAAATAACCTTTTGCATTGACTGCTTGCTTGACCTAAGCTGAGTCATTTGCTCTGCAAAACTACAGTATTAATGGGTTTATATGTCATTACCCAAAGAAAAACCACTTTTACAGATACCCTTGACTTACAGCTGGTCATTTAATGACCATTCAAAATAAGATAGGTTTTTAAAAACGTACGAACAGTCCTCCATGTTATGCCTGCTTGCCTTCCTCCATAGTCATGTGATGGCATTTGAGGCACTTGGCAATCAGTTCTCGTTTATGACAGGTTGCAGCATTCCAATCATGTGACCACAATCTGTGACATTTTTTTGGTGTTTGGATATGCTGGATTTGCTTAATGACTACATGGTTCACTTATTGACCACATGATTCACCTAACAACCCTGGTGTCAGCCATCGTAAAAACCATCATAAAATCGAGTCCAATCACGTGGTGTCTCGACTTACAAGCACAATGACTTACAACCAAAATTCCAGACTCCATTGTGGTTGTAAGACTGTCTGAACCCAATTTGGGGCAATTTACCCGTATTTGGAGTATATTGCTCTAGACTGTTTCCTACTTAATACAGCTCGAAACCAAGAAACAAAGCAATTACAGTAACAGTAGAAACCTTGAGTCTCCCAAAGACTCAAAACTCAAAAAAAAAAAACCCTCAAAAAAAAAAAAAAGAAGACTCAAAGACGCCTTTGGTATGACCTAAGCGTACCTCATAAAATTATCTGCTACAATGTCCTTTCCTGTCAATGACTACTTCAGCTTCAACCACAATACACGAGCACACAATAGATACAAACTTAAAGTGAACCGCTCCAAACTCGATTGCAGAAAATACAGCTTCAGCAACAGAGCGATCAATGCCTGGAATGCACTACCTGACTCTGTGGTTTCATCCCAAAACCCCCCAAATTTTAATCTAAGACTGTCTACTGTTGACTTCACCCCATTCCTAAGAGGTCTGTAAGGGGCATGCATAAGAGCACCAGAGTGCCTACCATCCCTGTCCTAATGTTCCCTTTATTTGTATTCATTTTATGTATTCAATTCATACTTATACTTATATATATTATCTAATACGTATTTGACAAACAAACAAACAAACAAACAAACAAACAAGCACAATATACCTGTTTACCAACTTTGGGTTAATGGTGTCTTTCTTTCTTTATGAAAGAAGCATATAATCAGGGAAATTTAATTCAGCAAAAACCAAATGTGCAGAACTGAAATGACGAACGCTTCTTAGTTTATAAAAGAGCAGGTTGCTGGTGATGGGGAAAGAGTAGCAGTGGGAAGTCATGCAGTGAGAGCACTTCTTGGCATTGTAGGAAGAATTTCCTCTTTTGTGTAATTGCCCAGTATCTGCTACTCTTGCAATACTGGAAATATTCTTGAGTGAGCCACTCAAGTCACAATATGGATGCCACAAATGCTGTTGACTGTAAAACACACACACACACACACACACACACAAGCAAAACTAGGCACTTTCTTCTACACCCAGAATAATTTTACCTTGACTATAAAGTACTTTGCTATCTAGGGTTGCACAACCATCAGCGGGACTATTATAATCTTAGGTGGCAGATTCTGGCAGTGGGTAGTAATGGTAGCGCTAGTCCTCATGAACAATTCAGCTATTTCTTTCAGTTGAAAGATAGAACCTGCCTTATCCTCTGCCCTCAGTTATCCTGCTGCTTTAAGTTTTAACTGCCAATCCACACAACAAAGCTATTCAACAAGGTCATCCACAGGGAAGATTTAAAAAAAAAAATCAATATGGTGGCCACCGCTACATAATTGCCCCCCACCACCACCATTTTTCTACATGCCTGTCAAAAGAGTTCGGGTTTGACCACACATTTGTGACCATCATCTTGATATAGCAGTATCAGGACAGTTAGGATTTCCAGTAATCAGTTTGATAAAGATCACTAAGTCACAGATAGTATACATAGCAGAAAAGCGGCAGTGTTTTAATTTTGTTTCCGCTAGGTCAGGGCATGTCTAAATAGTTAGGAAGCAAAGTTTAAAGCCAATAACATCTCCTTGAAGTTTTTTGAGATATTTCTTAGAAATGGTGCATTGCAACATTGAGGATATTTTCATTTAGCAAGGTTTATTCTCAGCAATAGTGCATTGTTTTCAAACTCAGAATAACAGAATAACAGAAGGGATCTTGGAGGTCACCTAAAACCCCTGCTCAATCAGGAGACCCTATACCCTTACAGACAAATGGTTGTCCGATCTCTTTTAAAAATCTCCAGTGATCTTATCTGAATAACGGTAAAAGTAAAGGTTCCCCTCGCACATATGTGCTAGTCATACCCGACTCTAGGGGGCAGTGCTCATCTCTGTTTCAAAGCAGAAGAGCCAGCGCTGTCCGAAAACGTCTCTGTGGTCATGTGGCCGGCATGACTAAACGCCAAAGGCGCACGGAACGCTGTTACCTTCCCACCAAAGGTGGTCCCTATTTTTCTACTTACATTTTTATGTGTTTTCAAACTGCTAGATTGGCAGAAGCTGGGACAAGTAACAGGAGCTCACCCTGTTACGCAACACTAGGTATTCGAACCACTGAACTGCCAACCTTTCAATCGACAAACTCAGCATCTTGGCCACTGAGCCATCGTGTCCCTGTTCTTATCTAAATAATAAACCCTAAATTGATATTACCAGAAGCCTAATAGCTATTAGGTCTTAGTTTTAGTGTTGTGTTTCCTTAGTTTGGAATAAAATTTTGAGCATTAGAAGCTCAAATAAATTGTTTCATTAGTAGCACTTTCATGACCTAAAAAGTATTTGCTGCTAATCCTGCAGTCAACCACAATCTATCTAATCTTTTTACTTGTAAAACTTTTAGTTTGGAAATTTTAAAAATGGAGGATTATTTTAGTTAAGGCAAAATTCTATTTCTGCGTAGTTTGTCTTCAGCGATACCCTTGGTATACATCATCAGTGTGAAGGGAAATTACTAGCAAGGAAGAGATGGCCTTTGAAAAAAGTGTAGAGCATATGAAAAAGAATTAACTTTCCAGTGCTTTGGATTAAGACATAAGCAGCTGGAGGAAGCTGAAAAACAGAACAGACTCATTTTTACAAAGCAGAAATAAAACACACTTCCTCACACTTTAAACTACTCTGACAAAGCAGGAAGAGAAGTTACTCACAAGCTGGTTTTTTTTTTTTAAAAAAAGTTCATTAATGGAACAGTACAAGGAGTTGCCAAATCTGAAAAACACTGCACTAAACTATAGTACCATTTGATAAGGTTTAGCCCAAAATGTTAGATCGTGGTTCAAATATTATGGGAATCCAACTATGATGTTAAACAAATCTGTGACTGTTTCCAGATGAGTTTTTTATAGTGGAATTATAATATCTTGCCACCAATTTGTACAGGACATCAATTTTTCTTGCATCCAAATTAAGGCCAATGAAGTTATTTATGCAAATGAGACAGAACAGTCCAAAACTCTTTCTTCCATCTTTTACACACATATATACATACGTCTTTGTTTATTATTATTGATATGTTTATTGCTCACACTTAGGTCATATTTGATGTGTATCTGTGCTTGTAGTTGTAGTCACATGTGCCTCAACTTTAAGGCAGAAATTCAAAACACATTTTTCTTCAAAGAAAATCCTAGTGTGTTTGGTGGCTTATCATAGTCTTTATTGCTGAATTGGTAAACAGCTTTTGCAACTCTTGAAATTAGCGGAACTATATGAATGAAGAAGTTGAGAATTATGCTAGAGCAGGAGTAGTAGGACAAAGCTGGCTATCATAAATTGTTTAACCAGTTCAATGGTGCCCTCATATGGAAAAAATAGGAATAATGGAAATTGTTTTATGTTGTTTGTTTTTCTGAATAATGTTAAACCTTGGGGTTTTTTTTTTAAGCATGAAGGCAATGTCATGAGACCATATGAGGAGAGCCTTCTCTGTGGGGGCACCTACTATCTGGAACGAGCTCCCCCCGGAGATATGGAGGATCCCGGATCTGCGTACCTTCCGTCGCGCGCTCAAGACTTTCCTATTTCATCAAGCTGGCCTGACCTAAGTCTTTCCCCTTTTAAATGGAAATTTTAAATTTGGTTTTAAATTATTGGGGTTTTAAATTTGTTCAGCCAAATTATTTAATTCGTTTTAGTCTATTTTAAATTTTGTATTTATATGTTTTATTCTATGGCTGTTCACCGCCCTGAGTCCTTCGGGAGTAGGGCGGTATACAAATTCAATAAATAAATAAATAAATAAATAAATAAATAAATAAATAAATAAATAAATAAATGACAGAATAAAAATAGTTCTGTGATATTGAATGCTGAAATATAGGGCTAGGATGTGAGCCTGATTTAGTGGAACTCTTTTTCAGGAAAAAAAAAACCCTTATGTTTAACTCTTAGGACTCTAAGAGCACATCCTCACATCCCACTAAGTTCAGCTGAAAAATGCCTCACTGATCTTCCTTTCAAGACACAGCCAGATGACACAGCCTTCCTTTCATCCCCAGATCACAGGTAAAGCCAGCTAACTTTGGGGTTTCTGATCTGATGTGGAAGTGGTTTTCCATCGTCTCCCAACACACCTTGCCATGATATTTTAGTAGTGACTAAGGTGATGACAGGGTCCCAGTGATATCAGGAGCTGAGATCTGCCCAAAACCTATTGGCCAGTTTCAGCAAGGGAGGGTGTGCTACTCCCTAGTGCAGTGATGTCTAACCTTTTTGCCATCGCGTGCCAAAAGTGGGGGGAGTGCGGGGTGGTCATGCTCGCATGTGCCCACACCCATAATGCAATGTGCCCCACCCTCCTGTATATGTGCACGCGACCCCCTCCCCCGTGCTCCACCCGCTTTTGGCATACAATGGCCCGGTGGGCCCGGTAGGCCCATTTTTCGCTCTTCCCAGGTTCCAGAGCCTTTCTAGGAGCCTGGGGAGGGCGAAAACGGCCTTCCCCACCCCCTGGAGGCCCTCCAGAGGCCGGAAACAGCCCGTTTGCCAACTTCCAGTGGGCCCAGAAGGCCCAAAAATCAGCTGGTGGAGCTGAGCTTGCGTGCCCACTGATACGGCTCTGCGTGCCACCTGTGGCACACATGCCATAGGTTCGCCATCACAGCCCTAGTGATTATAAGCTGCGAAGGAAGAGTATGATTTATATTTGGTAAGTTCTCAGTGAATTCCTGCAAGAACAAGAAAAGTGGCGGAAGACTTGGAACATAGAGAAGATTGATCTAACAGAGTTGGAAGGGACCTTGGAGGTCATCTAGTCCAACCCCCTGCTGATGCAGGAGACCTGTACTAGGAATTCAAATTGCCGAACTGCCAACCTTTCTGATCAACAAGCTCAGTGTCTTAGCCACTGAGCCACCTAGTACTGGGTTTGTTGGTTCTTCCAAAAAGCTCCAGAAATATAGGATCATTTGGTAAACGTCATTCTCTTGAAGTCTGCAGTGAGTCAAAGTAATGTGAAAAATGAGGTGATGCACCTGAGAAATAATTTCTGCTTCCAGATTCCCTGTGACTTACCAATATTCCACACAGGACAGCTAGTTTGGTATAGTGGTTAAGGTATCAGGTTAAAAACCAGGAAACTGTGAGTTCTAGTTCTGGCTTGGAAAGGCAGTTCGGTGACTTTAGGCCAGTGACTTTCTCTGAGGTGTAGGAAAAAGGCAATGGCAAACCACTTTTGAAAAACCTTGTCAAGAAAACTGCAGGGTTCTGTTTAGGCAGTATCTGAGAATTGGATACAATTGAATGGAAGAAAAAAACCCCATACACACATGAAATCTGGGCAGGGAGGATATGATTTAAGGAGTCATGTTTTTCTTTCCAAAGTTGGCCTGTGACTTATATAACCAAGCAGGAGGTCTTTCTTACTTTAGCAGAGCTACTCCACATGAATGCTGACATGCCTGAAGCCTCGTGTCAAGCTTCCCACCAGGGAAGTTTCTGGGCAGAAAGAAAAAGGCACACAATGATGCTGTAAATTCCAATATCGTGTACAAAAGCTAAGAAGCCATAAAGGAGGAATTCCAGTAGTTGCTGGATATTGAATAGGAGTTCCATTTGTACTGCAATCAAAATTCAAATTCTTGCATCACTTTCTCCTGCTCATTCCATGCAAAGGAAGCAACTCTTCATTGGATGAGAGGCAGACTTTCCATTATTCCTTGATTTGGTAATGGGTGGATTTACTATTAAGACTGTTTGCCTATGTTCATGTGAGAATTCTCTCACAATCACACAGAGAATCTCGGTGCACCTACCCTCCCAGATCCCCTGAATGACAATGATGCTTGTCTTTTCCTCTCCCAGCTCCAGTCCATTTTAAAGGCACTGACGGATGGATGGTGTCCCCACTGACAGAAAATGTGTCAATTGTTGTACTTTGCTTGTTTTTCTGTAAACAGAAGAATGCCATTCATCAGCTTCCTTAAGAGGCAGAGCAGAGATAAACCTTGGGGACAATGAAAATACCATTTCAGACAATCTCTTCTTAAAAGCTTCCAGTGTTGGGAAATCTCTGGAGGCAAATTGTTCGAAATTGTTCTGGCAGGAAATTTCTCCTTGGTTCTAAGTTGCTTCTCTCCTTGATTAGTTTCCAGCCATTGCTTCTTGTCCTGCCTTAAGGTGCTTTGGAGAATAGACTGACTCCCCCTTCTTTGTGGCAACTGCTTAGATATCGGAACACTGCTATCATGTCACCCCAGTCCTTCTTTTCATTAAACTAAACATACCCAATTCTAGCAACTGTTCTTTATATGTTTTAGCCTTCAGTGCCCTAATCATCTTTGTTGCTCTTCTCTGCACTCTCCTTCCAATGCATAGTCCAGCCCATCCTTAATTGCTTCTGGACAATCCCAATGATTAGAGAAGGATTAGAAGAGTGCAACAACCAAGTAATATGATAGCTGACTTAGGAGGAGCAATGGAGAAGAAGGTGATGTAGCTCCTCCCTTCCTCCATCCTTCCATTCATGATAACCCTCTATAATAGCCACTATTGGGAACCCACATGATCAGGCTTATAGAAGGCATGAGGTAAAGGGGAACTTTACACTATTTGTGGACAGAGGTTCCAAAATGATCTTGCACTTTTCTATTTTTGTGTCCTATAAAGAAAATCTAGGTCAGTGGTTCTCAATCTTCCTAATGCCGTGACCCTTTAATACAGTTCCTCATGTTGTGGTGACCCCCAACCATAAAATTATTCCTAAAACCATTGAAAATATGTGTTTTCCGATGGTCTTAGGCGACCCCTGTGAAAGGGTCGTTCGACCCCCAAAGGGGTCGTGACCCACAGGTTGAGAACCACTGATCTAGGTGCTATATCAGTGGTGGGTTGCCCCGGTTCGGACCGGTTCTATAGAACCGGTAGTAAAACTGGCGGGAGGTTCCGCCCGACCCCAATGTCATCAGGACGCTTCTGCGCGTGTGGCCCCGTTGCGAACCGGTAGTAAAGGTAAGTAGAACCCACCCCTGTGCTATATGTTATATGTTATGGAAATTCATATTCAGGGAGCATGAAACTAAGCTGAGTGGAACGATATAAAATTACTTTGCATATCAGAACCATCAATTATTTCTGTACAGTAAAATTTTTGTACTTCTGTTTTCACTCCTTGCTTTTATAACATGTTAAATTCCTGGCTCCTTTGAAGCTAATTTTCCCCAGTCTTATTTCAATATTCCAATCAAGTCTCCTCAAACATTGGAAAACTATTTCCAGACTTTGTAGTCAGTATGGTTAATGGTCATTAAACTCCAAAACATATACTAGATTTAGTAAAGCTATTCAAACCCATACAATATATTGAGACCAGGGAATAAACTCAATGTAATTTTTGGAACTTAATTCTAAATAGACCAAAATCTATTGCATTAGAATTGCAATAGAAATTGGTATAATATTTAAGAATATATTCGGTGAAAATGGCACATACATATGATAGCCCAAAATTATTAGAAGGTATAGCTAGTAAAATTAGGAAATTTGTTACTCCATCCATTTTTTTTTTCTGAAGCAGTTTTGGAATCTAGAGATCAGACAAATGCTTGGAGAAATATACAGTACTTTAGAGCTGTTTCTATAATCCAAAAGGTATACTTTAGAAATTGAAAATCATAAATATATAATGATGTACTCAGCTCTATAGCTTCTAGCTCTTTTAAATGGAAACACTAAATTGATTCCAGCAAGGATGAAAGGAATTCAAGTAATTTTTGAATGAGCACAATTTTACCCTTGTACAGAATCAGTTATCAGATAACTGTTTTACATTAAAAAAAGAATCTTGATATACTGTAAAATCTGACACAATATTCTATAATAGTAGAATTTATATAGCCAGATTGCACATACCTTTATGTATTTAGCAATTCACATTTTAATTTGGAAGTGTTCAATAAATATGTATTTCCCATTTCAGTTAAATTGCAAAGTAATTAATCTTTTGCTATGTTATTTCATATTTTTTTCAGGGATAATACACACCCCAAATGTAGTATTTGGGGTTGAAGCATTGCTTCCATCCATTTCATTTTATTTATTTTGAAAGTAAACATTTTCTTGAATTGAGGTCCGCTCCTGATAAGTACATGAATGTATTTGTATTTTTTCTTGGCAATCATACAGAAGTTATCTATGGTTTTTATACTGCCATCCATTGGTCATCTCGATTTCTGCAGCCCAGATATATGGTAGTAGCTCCATAAGGAACAATCCATTCTATTTTTCTTACTGTAGTTCTCCCCTCCTCCCATTTTTCTCCTATATCTATATTCTATTCTATATTATCTTGTGTAGTGGAACATCTGATATACATACATATATGCATATATAAATGAACAACATACATTAGACAGAAGATTAAACGTCTCAATGCCCTCTCTCAGAAACCTTATGGATCTTCACAGTTTGGCCCTGCTTCTTGATTTGGGATAGTGACTTGGCGGAGCCCACTTCCATCGCTTTCTTTCTCTACCTGATCCTGATGTAATAATTTATAGTGCCACTATAAATGTGGCAGTTCAAGCCCTTCCTTGGCCGTGAAAGGCATCTGGATGACCATGGTCGAGTCACTTTCTCTCAGCCAAATTCACCTCAGAGTGAAGCCTTGGTGGTACAGGGGTTTAAAGCACCCTGTTATTAAGCTTATTAAGACCAGCTGCCTGCAATTACTGCAGGGTTCGAATCTCGCCAAGGCTCAAGGTTGACTCAGCCTTCCATCCTTTCTAAGGTAGGTGAAATGAGGACCCAGTTGTGGGGGCAATAAGCTGACTTTGTATAAATATACAAAAGGATGAAGGCTATTGCTGAGCACATTGTAAGCCGCCCTGAGTCTTCGGAGAAGGGCGGCATATAAATCAAATTAAAAAAAAAAAAAAAGAGAGTTGTTTATTTATTTTATTTATTATTCGTATTTCTATGCCGCCCAACTCTCCGAGGACTGAAAGAGTTGTTGTGGGGAAAATAGGAGAAGTAAGGTGTGTGGGATATTAAGTTATTTCTATAAATAAAAATATGGGATATAAACAAACAAATAAATAAAACATAAATAAAATATGATTAGAAGAAAAAAACACTTCTTCCTACCTCCTGGATATCCTACTTCCTAAAGAGTGAGGGGGCAAAAATCAAACTTTTTTTTTTAAGAAAAAAAGAAGCCTATAAAAATATATTTTAACTTTAAATATTTAAATGAAACTATTTTGTACTAAAAAGGATTAAAGCACTTTTCAGGGATTAATGGCTGGAATTTAAAAAATAATAAAACACAACGGATAATAGAATATTCTGAGAAGACCACAAGATGGTGCTAGTATGTTACAAATGGGATTTTTCTGTCCCAAAATCCCAGTAAAGAGATGGGAGACTCCCAGATATTACATCAACATCACCAGAAGATATTAGATTTTTTTTTTAAAAAAAAAATCATCAGGCACATGAGTGAAATATGAATCAACACTGATATTAAAAACCCACTTTCTTAATTTATATATAGTTTTAAAGAATCTTAAGCTAAATATAAACACCATAAAAACAAATCAGAATCCTAACATAACTTCCTCACTTGACTGTTATTTATTTCTACAGAAATAAAAGACTAATTAAACAGATATTTCCTGTAGTTTTTTTTTTCTCAATATACCTGGGCTTCCCCCAGATTCCTAGATATTCTGGCTGTTTATCAGAGGCTGTTTGAAGTGATGATGTACCTCACTTGTTTTCTGGCCTCTCTCCAACAGTTTCTTTTAAAAGGAACAAACCCATGTTTTTTCCTTACCCATCTTTACAAATAAAATCTCTCACTATGTGATAAACAGTATTTCTCCCTTATGAAGACATTGATTCTAAGAACTCTTCTCCATTGCCTTTAATGTACTTTCCTGCCATCCTTGACATGTAAGGAAAGTGGAAAATGTATACCAACATTATACCAATGGTATAATGTATGCAAGGTAAACACTTTGGCAAGGTCACTTTTTCCTATTGTAGGAAGAAATATCCTTCTGGGTTCGGCTCCAAGTGGGGAAAAAGACACTGGAAACATGGAGACTGCTTGGAAAGATGGTTTAATGGTGGACAGGATCACTAATGGCTTGAGTTCCTGAACAGAAAAGGGCCGAGATACAGTGAGTCCCCGGGTTTTATGCTCTCTCTGGCTTTGAACTTCCTGGGGCCCCGAAAGAGTATTCTGATTGGTTGTCAGACTCCCAGGGGATGGGGGGGGGGTCTTAGCTAGCCTTGCTGGCTGATGCAAGCCATGGCAGGTGCCTTGTGGCGAGTTTCTGTTGCTATTGTGTTGCAGATGGGTCCTATTGTCAAAGATTGAGTTTCTGCCTCAGGCCCATTAACAAAGGGGGGGGGAGGCAGGAAGGTGGGAATTGCTTTGTCTTTAAAACATGCTTCTCCATTTCTCCTCCAGGGAAACATAATATTCTGCCTTTTTAATATTTCTCAAAATATTTAATTCTTCTAGGAAAGGGGTGGGTGCTATCTTCCTACACTATGGTTAACATGGAAGGTAATACAATTGATGTTTTTACATTAACCATCACAACTTTTTGTTGGGTCAATTTGGCTCTCATGTGATCTTCTGCCTCTAACAATGAAACTCTAACTGAAGCTCTAATAATGAAGAGAATGGACCACTTGACTCTTTTCAATACAGGCATCCTATTAACTCTTGTTAGCTATTGTCCCAAAGATTTGTTGGAAGAAATCTCCGTCTAGGTTCTGCTCCAAGTGGGGAAAAAGACACTGGAAACATGGAGACTGCTTGGAAAGATGGTTTAATGGTGGACAGGATCACATGGCTTGAGTTCCTGAACAGAAAAAGGGAGGAATACAGCGAGTCCACGGGTTTTAATGCTCTTTCTGGCTTTGCATTTCTTGGGGCCCCGAAAGAGTATCCTGATTGGTTGTCAGACTCCCAGGGGGTGGGGGTCTTAGCTAGTCTTGCTGGCTGATGGTCACATGTGATTCCCAGGTCACATGTGGTGAGTTTTGGTTGCTAGATGGGGCTCATTGTGTTAGTTTCTGTTGCTATTGTGTTGCAAATGTCCTTTGACAAAGGGTTGGGTTTTCTGCCTCTGGTCCATTAACAAAGGGTGGGGGGGCAGGAAGATGGGAGCTGCTTTGTCTGTAAAATATGCTTCTCCATTTCTCATCCAGGGAAATATAATATTCTGCCTTTTTAATATTTCCCAAAATATTTCATTCTTCTAGGAAAGGGGTGGGTGCTAACCTCCTACAGGTTCTCCCCCCCCCCCCCCCCCCGCAAAGGAAATTGGACTTTCTTGGGTTTTTTTTTTCTTTAGAAAATGTTTTCACTGAAGTAAAAAGCACTTTTGGGACATACCATGTTTATACTTTTGTATGTTATCTTATATATGTTTGACAAATAAATAAAATAAATAAAAAAGGATGTGTGTATGCATAAGTGCACCAACATGCCTACCGTCCCTGTCCTAATGTCCCTTTTTATTCGTATCCATTTCATGTATTCATAATTCATGTTTATACTTTAATCTTCTTATATATACTGGACAAATAAATAAAATAAATAAAATAAACCATGACCTGGATGATTGAGAATCTCCATAGACATTTGTTAATAATTGCACAGCTATCTGGAGATCCGAACTAGACCTCGCTAAAGAAAAAACATGATGATGATATGATGATGATGATGATGATGACTGGACCTTTTAACTCTTTCTGTACAGCATCCCCATCCATTTCTTTCGCGCGCGTCACCAACTTCGCAAGGAAGAACGCGCCCGCAGCTCATGAGCCCCGCCCACTGCTCCTCCCTGTTCTCTCCCTCCTCCCACCCGCGATGCCAAAGCCCCGCCTTCTGATGTCACTAACTCGACAGGGCGAGAGAGGCGTTCCACAAGGTGGCTCCCGAGGAGGGAGGTCACGTGATGGTTTCAATATGGCGGCGCCGTGTTGCTGTCCAACCTCAATACCTCCACCTCTGAGGGAGTCGCGCTTCTTCCGGCTCATGGAGTTCCTCCGCGGCCGGAACCTTTGAGCGCCAATCCCGCTCCGGTAAGGGCAGGCCGGGACGAAGGTCTTTTTAAGTGCGAGAAAGCCATGCAGTTCCCGGCCCGCGAGGAGAACACTCGGACGAAGAGTATGTTCGTCTCACGGGCCCTCGAGAAAATCCTCTCCGAGAAAGAGGTGAGGCGGCCCCCTCACGGACAGCTGAGGAGAGCTTGCCAAGTGGCACTTGGTAAGTTGAAGGAGCGAGCGGAGATCGGCCCTTGGACGTAGGCTTGATTAATTCGGTTTCTCCACAGCCAGCCCCTCCCGCTGCCCTCGCAGGGCTCCCCGGAGCCTGTCAGGTGTTGGAAGCGCAGCTGACGGTAATTGGCGCTTCCATTTCCAGTCCTCCTCCTGCGCCCAGCGACTTTCCCCCGGAAGGCAGTCGAAGGCAGCAGCGACCAAAGGGCGCTAGTTGAGCCTGAGGAAGCTTTTCTGCATTATCAACTCCCAGGCTATCTAAAGCTCACCTTTAAACGAGCCAGATATGAAACTCTATTAACTCTTGTCTCCGGTTATGAAAGGTGGTTCTCCTCCTCAAGGCATCCTCATACCTGTCTTGCCCTTTGGTGGAATTCCTGGCTCAGTCAGCTGACAGCTTCTGTGAAAGTTTCACATCTTTGGGTGTGAATTTGCAGATTTGCTTCTATGGACTCTATAATAAAATCCCTCTATAATAACTACTAGCTTGGGACCCTGCTCAGGGTTCTAGATTCATAATTCCTCAGGCTCAGTAAAAAAAGAAGTCTAATTGAATGGGTTATTCCACACACACACACACACACACACACACACACACACACAACCATATAGTGAGGATCTTTATATTTACAGGAACTCTGTCAAGTGTCTGGGGATTCATAGATAGATACCTACATGCAGAATTTTCCTTGCTGCCTAGTTGCTGTGTAATAATGTCAACAAATTAAGACAGTTGGTGGAGTCAGGACTTGTCATCAGAACCCGCTCTGTAAATTAACCTGCCACGTTGGATCCGCCCTGGTTTGTAAATAGCTGACTGTACTTCAGATCTGGCAGGAAGTGTAAAATTATTCTCTGATCAGGTTAAATTTGTACAAGAAAAGATTTCTCTTTGATTCAGGAAATGAAAGCAAGGTTTGCTTTGCTTATCTTACTGTAGCATGTGGTGCTGCTTGCTATGAAATTCTTGGAGCTAAGCAAAGACCTTTTTTTTCAGTTTCTGATCAAATGGATGGGCTGTGGTTTTTTTTTTTTTTTTTACAATTTTTATGACCCCAGTAATTTTTTTTGGAATTCTGATTGGACAATATCTCTTAATTCAAAAACAATGAATTTACTAAAAAAAATAATTCATTGGGGGCAAGGAAGGATAAAAGAAATCCAGATTTTTTCCCCCAAATAATTATTTGGAGTTATTCAGTGAGACTTTTATAAAAAAAATTCACAATTAGTATGCATTATATTATTGTATGGTCACTATTTCTGGATGTTTTCAATCCAAATATAAAAGACAATCTGACAAATTTTGAATGACAGTTAAATTTAATAAATGTATGTTTTAAACAAAGTGATCATTGAGATTTTTTTTTCCTGAAAAATATGTCAACACTGTTTTTAACAGGCTGTCTTTATAAAAATTGCACAACCCTGTGGATAATGTTCAGCTTAGCCTTGAGATTGATTTAAGCTGCATTTTTTGCACATATATTTAGGAGTAAGTCCACTGGACTTGCTAATCTGTTCTCATCTTGCACTCATTTTTTAACTATGAATCATACTGCTTTTCACATAATTCACTAAGCAATCAAGCAAACATAATTTAGTGCAGAATTTATAAATGTGCAGGTTTAGCCATGGCCAAACGTAATTGTCTGAATTCAATTTCTGCTTTCAATAAACTAGTACATGAGAACGGAGCAGTGTATCGCTAAGCAATCTGCTTGCTTAACTAATCAATTATAATTTATTTTCCACTACAGTTTTATCTTTTGCATAAAAATAAATTGTTAAATTTATATTGTATGCTCAGTTTTTGTATATTATTGTCCTTTCAGCTACTTATTATAAAGCTGTCAATCTGGTATTCAATTAAAATATTGGCCTGTTCATATTGCATTTGTGCAGCGCTTTGATTGTTATATAAATACTATGTATTATAATTATATGAATGAGAAGGAGAGAGATCACTATCATAGAGACTGAAGATACTAATAAAATTTTGTATTAAAATTGAGTATATCAGTGTACAGGGTACTTGGTTGTTTCCAATAGTATACATAATATTTATCTTTTCTGCAGTTCAGAACTGGTGATTACTGATACATTTACAGGTGTAGTGACTATATATTTCAAACTGGCTCCAAAACTGTTTATGAGATAGTGACTAAATTAATCAGTGATGTGAATACTGGCAAGGAGTGTTTTGATATGGTGTTCTTGATGTTGCAAACCTGTTTGCAAATTTCTAAAACTTGATTGTATTGTTTTACAATGACTCAGTCTCATTCCTTTTTGAAAGGATAATTCATAATAGTTCTGGGGCAATATATCTTATTCATGGTTGTCATGTTTCACATTTTATCTTATCCCATGTGCAATTCTGCAAAAATGTGAAATTGTTAATAGAAATTGTATATTTGGGGGGATTTTTATCAAGAGTATGTTAATGATATCTAAATCTCTGTCTCCCATCATCCAATTTGATTTCTGAATTAATGTTTGATATTTTTTATATATTAAATTTATCAATTTATATGCCACCCATCTCCCTGATAATGCAACTCTACAAATTAAAAATGGAAAACTATGCAATGGATATCAGCAATGGATTGGAGGAAAATAAATTAGTAAAACTTAATTTAGTCAGACATGGTCTTGATTGATATTAGATGTATCAGAAATCAGATCAAACGCTAAGAATTCATTTTCTATTGGGTAAGGTTAGTTATTATTTTCTTCCAAAGATTCAAGTTTGGACCTACTTCTACATTGATCCCTGAACTTGGATCCTCAGGTTCTGAGGTAATCTTATATATTTATAGAACTAAGACTAGTGTACTAACAGATCTGAACCCAGAACAGTAAGGAGGTAGAAGTTAGAAATGTTAATATATGGAGATGATTTAACATGTTAAACGACTTAAATCTTATTTTAATGAAATGAATTACTGGCCTATCCTATGAAGAGAGTGTTCTTAGGAAGCTCAAATACTATTGTTTCGTACAGGTTATGCTAAGGATTATGTTGAATGAAGAATCTAAGTAGAGCTAGCAAGACAAAATTATGCTTTTCAGTGAATCAAGGCATCTATAATGAATCTAGTTCATTAATGGTAGTTAATTTACTTATTATTTGATTACTTATTATTATTTGCATGTCCATCCATCTTGCCAAAGAGTTTTTTGCTGCATGTAATTTTGAAACTCAAACCAAGATTTCATGATAGATTAAAAAAACCTGTGATACCTTTGTAGCACTTGTCTTATTTGAAGATTATTTGAGAGTCTTAGATATAACATTACTTTAGATCAAGGGTGTCAAACTTGCCTCATCATGTTGCTGTCACGTGACATTTTGTGACGTTTTCCCCTTTGCGGAGCTGGGGTGGGCGTGGCCTGTGTGTGATATACCCGGCCCGCGGGCCGCTAGTTTGACCCCCCTGCTTTAGATAGTGAGATATGGATGGTGTATAAATTGCATAAGTAGTAAATGAGTAAAATAAAATAACTCCTTTTAAAAGAGATATGTGTAAGTACAGTATTAGACGATTTACTGTAGAAGTACCAAGTGCTATACAAATCACTATGCAAGCTGAAAGGCTTCAGCTGCAATGTGATTTTATTAAGCTGAAAAATATTCCTTAATAATGGACAATAACTATATATTATTGAAATTTGAAAGCCATTCATTCTTTAATTCAAAAAACTTGTTTTGACTGCTAACATTGTTTTGGTATTCTGTAGCAAATAACACTATTTGCAATTTGCCCTATTCCACTTAACTGCCTGAAGTTCAGAAAAAACAATGAATAACTTCCAAAACATCTATGAAACTAGATGAAACCATGGTAAGAATCTTACCGCAGCTGACAGCATACCACTCAAACTGGTGGCTCCAACTGCCATTGGTCACTAAAACTGTTCTTATCTGCAGTTCTGCAGATACAGGAAGAAAGGAAACATGATAGAAGATTTCTTTGAATTTTTTTCTGGTAGCAACCACATACTGAAAGTACGTGTTTCTTTTGTACTGAATACATTGTTGATCCAAGATTTACTATAAAATATCTATAACTTTTTAACGGTGAATGTAATGTTTTCTCCAAAACATACATCAAATTATATCCTAATATATTTCAGTCTGGAATTGAAACAATCACCATGTGTTTTCAACTCCTGAACTAGTTAGGTGCATCTGAATTTTGCATCACAAGGAACATGAAGTTTTAATCTAATTTAGAAGTAATCATTCTAATATTGCCAAGTACGAGTTGTTAAAATACAGTTGTTCATTCTTTTCACAAAATAGTTGTTGTGATTGAGTTTCCAGTGAGTTTATCAGCATTTAGAATTAGAAATTGAGGGTTCTGTTCTAGCTTTCAAGTGAATCATGTTGGCTTTCTTTTCCATTCCTATTTTCTCCACAAATTAAAATTAACTGTATTATGATGTTTAAAATTGCATAATAGAAACTATGTGGAATTAATAACCTTAATAGTAACTTATATTATTTATGGCTCTGAAAATAGGCTTATATCCAATTACGCCGCTTGTCAGAACCACCATTATGAATTATCACCATGAAACTTTAGTAGTCATTATTTATGCTTTATGCATGTCATATTCTTTTGACTGGACATAATTTCTGCAGCTACTCATCTATCATATGTAAGTTAACATACCAATTTTTTTATTTGTTAAAACGTATGCTGATCTATGATACATTTCTTACTTTTACTATATTAAACAGGCTGCTCTTTGAAAACAAAATGACTCTGTGCGTTTAGACTGCTCAGATCTGAGAATATTCCAACTTCCCCATTCAAAGATGGTGCACAATTTGGGAGGGGGTGTCTTGTATCCTTATGATTTATATTGATTGTTTCCTAATATGATTCGATTGCTTTTTTGTACCTTATGCCTATCATTAAGTGTTGTACCTTATGATTCTTGATGAATGTATCTTTTCTTTTATATATACTGAGAGCATATGCACCAAGACAAATTCCTTGTGTGTCCAATCACACTTGGCTAATAAAGAATTCTATTCTATTCTAACCTGTTCCCCCCAAAATAAGACATCCCCTGATAATAAGCCCAATCAGGCTTTTGAGCACATGGCAATAAGGCCAAGTGCTTATTTCAGGGTTCAAAAAAACATAAGACAGGGTCTTATTTTCAGGGAAACATGGTATTCTATTCCCAGACACACAGCTCCTGTCTAACGAGTAGGTGGCAGCTCTGGACAGGAAGGTTTTTATCCAGCTTCATCTAATGTGCCAATTGAGCCAGTTGCATCAGTTCTTAGAAAAGGGGCCCTCAGACAGCCATTCATGCCTGATCACCGCACAGCTGGACTATTGCAATACTTTCTACATAGGATTGCCCTTGAAGAGCTGGTCCAGAATGCAACAATGTAAACAAAGATGGGCATTCCTCAGTATCCTCATGTAACACATCTGCGACCTGCACTGCTTGCCAGTTTGCTTCTGGGTGTGATTAAAGGGTGTTGGTTGCCACATATAAAGCCCTACATCAGGTGTGTCAAATGTACATCGTTACTTTGTCATCACATAATGTATCACGACTTTTCCCCCCTTAGCTAAAATGGGGGTGGGCCTGGCCACAGTGTGATGCATCCGGCCCACAAGCCGCAAGTTTGACATCCCTGCCCTACATGATGTAGAGCCTGCCTGTCTCCAACAGTATCTGGTCAGTTCCATCTGGCAGGATGGTGCACTCCCAAGTTCCATCGATAAACAGTGCCATTTGTCTGGACCCTGGAAGATGCCTTCTCTGTAGCAGTACCTACCCTGTGGAATGAGGTTGTCCCCAAACCTTTGGAGAGAAGGCATGATGGCCCTTTCTTCCTTTCTGTTGCCTTCTGGATTTGATTTCTTTGCCATCGTTGTTCTTTTCTGTTATGCTGTTTTTGTATTTTTTAATTTGTTCTTTGTTTTTAAGTGTTTTAAAAATTGTAAGCTACCCTGCTTTAGGTTGTGTTTAGCATTTTTGTCCTATACTGAATGCTTCCCAAGGATCTGGGATAAGCAGATGATGTTGTATAATAATATTAAAGATATTGTTGAAGGATGTAAGTTGCTTCAAGTAAACTTCCCTTTGCAATTGACTGATGATGATTTTGTCAGTGCTGAATGATTTGGATTGCACCCAAAGCACCTACTCTATTACTATCTTTGCTTTCTTTTGTCACCATCTATTGGCAGATCTTTATATTTTGTGATTTTTCTCCAGTTCTTTCTCTTCTGTTCTGTTGTTGCAGGTATTGCAATGTTCACTATCCAGAGGTTTTTTTTATTTATCTTATCAACAATTGTTAAGTCTTTGGGTGTTGTGCAACAGATGCTTGTCTGATTGAATTCTGTAGTCCCAGAGCACTTTAGCTTCTTTATTTTCTATTATTTTGTCTATTTATAGTCCCCCCAGGTTTTTCATCCAGACAAGTTATATTTCTTGCAGAAATATTATGGTAGATTACAAGATCAACCAGATGTTTATACTGGATTTGGCATTTGTTATTATGGAAGGCATTATGTATCATTTCATTTTTTAATATTTTTTAATAAAGCAAGCAGCTTCTTTAAAAACACTGGTTCATAATAAAGCAATATGGTTCTTAGAATCAACATAATAATCACAATATCGTAATCACATTTGAGGTATTTTCATTACATTGAGAAATATAGGGATGTGGAAGCAGAAAAGCGGAAAAGCTGATGATACTGCAGTCATAAAGCCTTTCTGGTCAAAATCCTAAAATTAAATAGAAGGTAGACATACATTTAAATAACTTAGTTTCTCTGCAAGATTTAGGTTAGAATTTGGACTTCTGGGACAAATAAGCAAAATAAACAAACCCCATCTGATTCTCTCATTTTTCAAAATATCTAATCTAGTCTAACAGAGATGAAATGTCTATGCATGTGTACAGTTTGTGTGTGTGTGCATGCGTATAAGGAAGAATATGATAGGTGAAGCAAGAAAAAACCAACATTAGGTAAGAAAGTATTGTGCAATGCCTTCTGGCAAATATGGTACAGTTTTCCCTAATCAGATTGCCATGCTGCAATCATAATTTAAACAAATCTGTCTTGGAAAGTAGCCAGTTTAGATTTTTTAAAAACTAGACTTTCCAAGTACAGGCATCAGTGAAATGGTATGAAAGTTCAGTGCCACGTCATCATATTATAAAGTACAGTAATATGCAGAATATATTTCTGAAAGTTTTTAAATGAGTATTATAATATTAGAGCAACAGCATATTAGTTACTGGCTTCTCAAGCAGATGCCATTTAAAAGTTTAATGGAAACAGATGTGTTAAAATACCATGCAGTAGTATAGTTCAAATCTTGATATTATTTGCAGTTAAACTGCAAAAAGTTGGATAAAAAAATATGGTTGGGCAAATATAATGGGTCATATTGTTTAAAATTATAAATGTACAGAAGGATAATTTACTTATAATTATACTGAATACCAAAACATTCTTAACTAGCTTACAAAGCCAATAAGGTTGTGACTCACCTCATTTTAGAAAATAGTAAAGGATTGGTAATTGAAGGGACATTGATTTTTAGATAACTTGCATTGGAAGTTCAGGACATACTTTTTAAATGTATTCTGGATGATTACATGTTGTCTTTACTGTAAGACACTTGTTTTAAGATTAAGACAGATGATTTTATGTGTGACCATAAGACTAGATTAATATTTTCTAAATTTTGGTTTCCTATTGTTTTATCTGAAAAAATAAGGCCCAGTCCTCATATCATATGAGATAAAATTCTGCCTTTTTTATCAAATGATAAAACTGGGGACTTGTGATTGTGAGCAGTTTCAATATATGAGGATGAAGGTTCGTTCTCCAAGCTTGTGTGTTGGTTTCTGAATGTTTCGTTACCAGGCTAGGTAACAAGCTAAAATGTTAAACTCTGCTGAAGATGTTACCTAGCCTGGTAACGAAACGTTCGGAAACCAATCCACAAGCTTGAGAACGAACTTTCACCATCATCCGACACCTGAGCTATAGATATTCGCCACTGTTGCAAATTTCAATATATTCCTGTATTGCTGGCATTGTATGTGTGGATGGGACAATGCCATTTCAAGGCAGCAAAAACTGAGACACAGCAACATTTTAGTGCTTCTCTGCAAGAGACAATCAGGGCTCCCACTGGAGAGGATTCTTGGCTTATCCTACCTCCCACTTCCAAGGATCCTGTGGTAGTTGCATGCTGGCATGATTAGGTAAGGAGTCCAAATGCAGAATTGCCAAAGTACCAGCATTGAGATTTTGGAAGGCAATTGAAATCAGCCATTGTGGCAAGCTCAGTAATGTGGAAAAGTACTAAAAGTTTATTTTACTTTTTTGTTAGCCAAGAGAAGAAAAAGATATATGTGTTTAGGCATAGGCCTATGGAAGCAGACAAGGCAATTTCAGGCTGGAAAGTGAGCTTCTTATTAATTATTTAATCTCTTGGGTGAAGAGATCCATGAACTTAATTAGCTCATAGTTCTCTAAAAACTCTGGAAATTGGTAAATGCATAAAAATACCCATGCTTAATATTGGATACATTTTACACTAGCTTCAGAAGAATTAGAGGACAAAGAGGTTGGTAATTTAGAAGTGTCCTTATTAAGTAAATTACATGATAAACAAGTTCGATGGTGAAAGAAGGTAGCTTAGATCTTCAAATACATATTATGATCTATATTATAATTAAATCAGAGGTACTTGTGGCACTTCAGAGATTACATTTATTGTCTTATAAACTTATAGGGGTCACAGACTGCTAATAAAATACAGTATAATCTGGGCAAGGCATATGATGTATGCATTCATTTATTAATATTAGGTTTATTACTCTTAAAGTTTTGAGAAGAGTTTCCTGCTTTCACTGCAAAGCATTAAATATAAATCCAAATGTGTTTCCACAGTTGTGATACTGAAATGTAGATTGTTTGCTTTGTTACTGTGTGTATTACTTAAATTGTTTTGAGAAATCTAGGCAAACACGCTTTCCCCACAATCTTCAACATATAGCTAGGAACCTTACCAAAGTAACAATTAGCAGTTCAGAAGCTAGTATTGACACACCCATTGTAACATTGAAGAAAGCATATAACTATGAAAATAAGCTGAGATTTTCATCCTCCGTATCATATCTTGTACACATTGAATATTATAGCATCACCAACTCCAGTGGTCTCGGTATGCAATCACATGGGATAGATATAGTTTCTAGGATCCAGTTGACATGTTCAAGAAAGTCTGGAAGCATGTGAATAGTCTTAATAATCATACAACACCATAACAAATCTGAGGGCTACTATACTCTATAATTTCTAGAAAAGTGTTGATAAAATTAGCCTAACACTTGATAAAATTAGCCTATTATTATGTAGAGAAGTCTTTGTTGGTACCATTTATCTCAAAAACTCAAAGTTATTTCATCAGTATCTTAAACTTTCAACATATAAAACATAGATTTCTTTTTTTCCTAGATGAAATAAAAGCAGAATTAGAAGAACAAAGGTAAGTAAATTTTCTGACAAGACAATATGTTAAAGACTATTGACCATCTCATTTGAGGTATTTGTACCGTTTGTTAAACATTGCAAATAGATTGGCACTTGGCATACACCAAAATGTTATTTTGTTATTTTGATAAGCTATATAAAGGTAACACTTTGATAATTCCTTCTGCTAGTGATATGTTTCCTTCTAGAGGTAGATGTTTCCCATTTGCATCAAGACAGGGAGGAGCAGGTGGACAAAAATAGTTTGGGATGCTGAAGAAACTTTTAGAGTTTCTATTTGCAACTATATAGAAAAAGTGAAGGATTTGAGGAAGGGATGCATGTTTAAGCAATTCTTGTGGCTATGTATGGTCTACTTAAAACTGTCATTCTGTTTCAGTTACTAGCAACGACTTCCACACTTCTGAAAGATAATGCATACCACTTCCTTTCTTTTCAACTGGAATTTCTTTCCATACTTACAATTTATCTATTTTCTGCTATTCCTTTTCATCATTTTTCATATCAGCCGTAAATGGCAGGGACACAGCTAGATTCTGTTTATTATATGTATATGCCTTTCCAGTAATGTTGGTTTTTAACATTTTCTGAATTTCAGTTTGCCTAATGATATGTTTTGCTTGTCATTAACATAAATCAATGATTTTAGGAAGAATTCTAATGATTTTTTTAACAGTTTTATGTTTTAGTTGATCATTATTCACACTGGATTTTTGTTAGTGGTTTTCTATTATCTTAAACTCCATAATCATATGAAAAAATAATTTTGTAATAATATTACATAAACATGTTATGACTTTCATGTTCTTAATTTATAATTTTGAGGTTGACAAAAATTTTACTTTATCTGCTTGTATGATGTGAGAATCAGTCCCTTTAAAAAAAAGAAATTTTAGGCACAGAAGTGATGTCTAATAGTAATCTAAAAGACTATTTTAGTGGTAGCAGTATCTGTTTGACATTTTCTCACCCGAAACCTAATGATTTTGTAATGATCAGTTAAAGTACTTGAACTTCTAAGTTAAATACAACAGTGAAGAAATACTATCAATTGGTGTGCACAGCAAAAGTATACCATATTAACATAACATATTTGATAAATGAGAGCATAAATTGAAATCTTGTTTGTCTTCTTGAGACAGGTGTTTATTCTGTGCAGCTACAAATTACTGTCTTCCAAGAATGACTCTGTAAACAAATTTTCATCAGAGAACAACCCCAATTGTTTGTATTTGGGGTGGAGTTAAATTGTCATCTTGCAAAAGGGAACTGGTAGTGACTTAATGTTATAAGAAGACAAAGACTCTTTGTCTTTGTGCTGAGTTTAATAAGCATGGATATTGAAGATTATAGCCCTAGGCTTCAGTATTTCAGTTGCCTGCTGACAAACTTAATTCCAAGCAGGTATGAAAAAGTGTAAGCTTTCTTACTCCAAATAAAAACAATTGGGGTAAATAATAATTGATGAAAGTATTGAGCCAGTTAGATATATTTAACATATAGAGGATAGTCAGATACAGAACTGGCACTAACTCTAATGTGAAAGTAATGGATCAATTTATCACATCAAAATAATTTTCTTTAAATTTTTCTAATTAGCCAAGGCAGCGAAACCATACCAAAAGCAAACTTCATTGAAGCTGATAAATATTTTCTCCCATTTGAGTTGGCCTGTCAATCAAAATCTCCACGGATTGTCAGCACCTCTTTGGATTGTTTACAGGTATTTTTTTAAAATTTAATCTGTTATTGCCTTGAGGTAAATCGGTTTTACTTGCTGAGTTTATGTTGTACTAATGTGTGTATGTGTTAATATGTATGTTATTGTGCTGTAGAAGGAATTAAAACTTGATTATCCTTTCCTTTGAGCAATGTTTTGAACATTCCTGTTTGATATCTGTTGGTTTAGTTTTTTAAGTGCTTTATTTTCCCACACCTGCTTAAAATATTTTGCCATTTATGCGTGATGTAGTTTTTTGGGGGAAAAAATAGAAGCAGATTGATTTTTTTCTCAAATCCCCTCTTTCCCTCTAGCAGAACTTTAATAATTGTAAAGTTCCATCCCCTTCCCCAATTTATTCATGAAGATGTTCTGGTATTTTGAATACATTAAGAGATCTAAGGCATTGAGCGCCTGAAAATGAGCTTAATACTGTGGGCATATATCTATTTCTTGCCTAGAAACTCATTGCTTATGGACATATCACTGGCAATGCTCCAGACAGTGGAGCTCCTGGAAAGCGCCTGATTGACCGCATAGTTGAAACAGTATGCAACTGCTTTCAGGGTCCTCAGACTGATGAAGGAGTACAGTTACAAATAATAAAGGTAATGTCTTATTGTACCTTTTAGAAAATTGGATATTTTGTTAGTCTCAGTCTTCTGTTATTTCAAGAAAATCCTTATATTTATTTATAGATATTTCTTTTTATATTCCACAACATTGATGTATCTCTTGGTATTTATGACTGTATGCTTTATTTAAGAAGTAAGTTCCTTATGGAACATAATAAAACAATTTTTAATACTTTCTGCCTCCTCAGTTATTTTGCTAATTGATGTTGCATTCTATGCATTCACTTTCATCTCATTCAATTTTCTGTGTTTCTCATTTGGCATCTCATTTACTACTGCCTGTTTTTAAGTGACTAATTGCTGCATCAGTGCCACCACTGTTTTAAGATTATTTTCAAATTAAAAAATTCTTGTTGTGAACGATCTTATTTGCCTTGATATTATCAGTATAATAGATGAATAGTTCTTGAAAATATTCCATATATTTCAAAATGTTTGTCAATGTTTTTAAATATGTATATATATTTTCAGCAACATTCTCTTTTAAGGGCTTAAAATTGAATTTGAGTTACATATAACATTGAGCCAAATGTTATTTTTCTGTATGTAAGCAAAAACAAATTGGTAATGGGAAGTATTGAGAAGGAAGGTATTGGGAATAGGGAGAAAAATCTCAGACTTAAAATATAGTCCTATATACAGTGAGCTGGAAAGTTAAGTTCCCATTGAAATTTTTTGGTCTTGCTTTTGAACAGGCCAAAGTATATGGGTACTTTCATCCAATGTGCTAATTCATATAAACTGTAATTTACTGGCTTTATTCATCAGAATGGCAGTTCACTCAAAATGCCTCATCATAATCAGATCACACTACAGCATAAGATGATTTGAGAATACAGCCAAAGATCTGTAAGAATGTAACATTAATTCCTGGTTAAGTGGATAAGATTATAATAGTATCATTTTAACAGCACACAAGAGTACAAGTTCCTAGATACATACAAGTTCTTAGATACACAGTTCTTGAACATTTACTTTTCCACTAGTAATATAAAAGCAGTACTATATGAGCCTAAGAAACAGAAAATGCAAGCTATAAACATGTAAGGATTGTCTTCTTTCATTTATAAGTCCTTTATCCATAAGGTAAAATAGCAGTATGATTTATTTGAAGAAAATCTGGCATAAAATAGTTGCTACAGATCAGATGGCATTTTCCCAAGCAAGAAATTGCTTCTGTCTTTGGGGTCTACTTCCTGCCTTCTAAAAAGAAGGATTCGAGATACATATACCGTTTCCCCAAAAATAAACTCTAGCATGTTTTTACACATGCGCCTAATATAAGCCCTATCCCCAAAATAAGTCCTACTTAAGAGCCTGTGCAGCTGCCCAGCTCGCCAATTCCTTCTGGTTGTTTGTGGTGCTGTGGTTGTGAGGCAGGGGTGGTGGTGGAGCTGCCACATGCGCCCCGCACCGGCTCACCTCAGGGCCTCTGCAGCCAGGCCATCCACGCCTTGTAGTGGCAGCACTGGCAGCCACATGCAGCAAGAGCCCACGTGGCCGTTGGCCCACTTCTTCTGCTTGCTTGCAGCCACAACGGAGCAGAAGGCCGAGTAGCGTGTTGGTCCCGCGGCCGTGAGGTGAGGCAGGTATCAGGGCGTGGATGGCCTGGTTGTGGGGGCCTTGAGGTAAACCAGTGCAGGGCATATGGGGCAGCTCCACCACTACCCCCGCCTCACCTCGTGGCTGCAGCACCTGCATGTCACTCGACCTCCTCCGTTGTGGCCATGAGTAAGCCGAAGAAGTGGGCTGGTGGCCACACGGGGTCCTGCTGGACAGGGCTGTTGGAACCACTGCTGCGAGGCGAGGCAGGTGTCAGGACATGGGTAGCCTGGCTGCGGGAGCCCTGAGGTAAGCCGATGTGGGGCAGCTCCACCCCTCTCTTCACAGTGGCGGCACTAGAAGCAAGTGGGCCACCTGTACATGGAAAAAAAATAAGACACCTTCCAAAAATAAGCCCTGGTGCTTATTTTGGGGTCCAAAAGAAAATAAGACCCAGTCTTATTTTGGGGGAAACACAGGTATTGTCTCTTTTTTAACCCTTATTTCAAAAACTATTTAAAAGTGCCGAGTGATACATATTTTAAAAAAAGATTTTGCCAATTTTCATTATTATAATGTCTATGTGCCTTTTTTCTCTAGGCTCTTCTCACTGCTGTCACATCTCCATATATAGAAATTCATGAAGGAACAATCCTTCAGACCGTTAGAACTTGTTATAACATCTACCTGGCCAGTAAAAATCTCATTAATCAAACAACTGCCAAGGCTACTCTCACTCAAATGCTGAATGTCATTTTCACACGGATGGAAAACCAGGCTGTATGTAACAAATGTTTCTCTCTCTCTCTCTCTCTCTTATATACACATCTTTGAGTACCGATATATGCTATTGTTTTTCTTTTTTTATATTCATGTTATACATTATTACTCAGTTGAGAGAGTTTGTGGGGGTTTTTTTATTTGCAATCTGCTTATTTTAGAATTTGCACCACAGTTATCATCTGTTTGCCTCATAATGGTGGGATATTGTGCTATCAATAGCAATCCTAATTAGAAAGGATTCCAAGGGTGGCAAAAACGGAACTTGGTAATTAAAAGTTTTAGAATTTAGGATAAACCTTAAAACTTCTGCTGTTTTCTTCCCCTCTTATTTACATAGTATGCTCACTTTTTCTTTATTTGGCATATTCACAAATGTGATATCGTCTGAATCAGTCAAAAATCTAGTTAGTAAAATTAAAAAATATATCTTTGAGTCTTTAACACTTTAACCTGTTGTTTCCTATCCAAGTGGTTGATAATTATGTTCAAATTCATTTAGACATGATGACAAACTATGAAAAGAGTTTATGATTTAATTTGGATGACTTATCCTCCAAATCATGTATCCCATCAAAGCCAATTCTCTGTTGGCTCAGCTCTGTTCCAAAATTTAACAGAACAGATGCAATTTCTTTTCATTTTGTGATGGAAAATTAAAATGTAATCCTAAATAGACTTTACAGAGCTTAAAGAGAAAAGGGAAACCAACCCTGCTCCAAAATACCTAAGAAAATAAATGATTAGCTCTATATCTACTGTATGATACAACCATATTCACTCGTGTCTTGATCGTTTCAGCCTTCACTATTTCAAAAGCTTTAAGACTAAAGACGGTCCCTATTTTAGCTTACATGGTTCTGGAAGATGCAGACTATAACTAATGTTGTTTTTCCTATGTTGAAGATCAGATTAAAAGGGCATAATAAAAATCAACCCCTGATTTCCTTAAATTGAGAAAATACTTTCTCTTGGCTCTCTTTCTTCTTCTTCTTTTATCTCATATTTCTATTAATTTACATATTTCTATTAGTTTGCATTAGTTTGCATTTTAAAAAATGTTTTAATAAGACAATGTATTACAAGAAAATGTATTACATATGAATACATATGTAATATGAATTTAACTGCCTAATGACATAGACTTTGGGTATTATTTTAAGCAATTAAAAACATACAACACCCAGGTAGCCTGGGCTAAACACACACCCACACACCCACCCACACACTTTTCATACTGCTGTTGTCCTGGAACATTAAACAAGGCATTTAAATATGTGGGAAGACCGAAACATTTGGAACCACTTTACAGAATTTAGTCAACGTTTCTTTTTGTTAAATATTTTTGGTAACATATTTTGATGTATGTTGTGGAAACACTTTCATTTTTTTAAGATACAAGAGACAAGAGAACTAGAAAAATCAAATCAACAAAAATCCCAATCTCCTATGATTCATACCGTGTCAGGGTCTCCTAAATTTGGCCGATTGAAATATAGTCAACAAGAAAGCAAACCCTCAACTCCTGTGAAAGCAGACTTGACTAATGGAGAGCCTGAAAAAAAGGAAAACGGAGATGACAAACCACAGGATGATTCCACTTCTGCAGTACTTGGTAAATAAAACTTTAGTATGTGTGGCTTAAATCTTTATGAAACTCTGGTTCAGTGCCAAAACTGCATTCCACTCACTTCGCCTATCGCGTGCTAACTTCATTATAAAGGTCATGGTTTGAATTTTGCAAAGCTCTCCATTGGCTTAATCAACAAATCATGCAAAATATCTAGTATCTGAGGATGGCCTTGAGGGACAAAATGAAGAGCTGCTACTAAGGCAATGATCAGGCAAGCATGGCTTGAATCCATTCCAAGAAATTAATTTGAGTAAATGACCCAGATTACCCCCTCCCCCGGGAGGAGGGGAAGCACATTCAGATTTGCAAGATTCTGTTACTGTAGCTGTTTTAATAAAAGTAATTTTAGAGCTATATGGCATTGGTTTTTTAGTCCGATATATCTCCTAAAGCTAAGAGTGTTCAACATTAAGTCAAAGAACCCTAATTTAGATGTAATGGGGAATTGTAGCTCAATACAAATCAGAACTGTTGCATCCAAGCCAGAGATGATTTGGGAAGGGGGAAAAAAAGAAAAGAAATGTAATGCTATGGCACTGATATAGCTGCGTAAATCATAGTTTTGGATAATTCTTCAAACATAATCAAAGTGAAGTAAAATAATTACTCTAGAATGGCAATTTTGATTTATATCTCTTTCTTAAGAGAGTATACATGTACATTTTGATGAATTCATTTTAACATTCCATTGTTTTTCTTCTGTTGCCCATTTTAAAAACTCCAATACACAAAGTATTTTTAAAAAATGGTTGTCTGAAGGCAATAATCATATCAGTACATTAAAATAAAGTATGCAACAACTTTAGGATTTCATCATTTCTACCATTGTTCTGTTTATAAAGTATATAAGGTATGATTATCAGTATAATTTTTCAGATGGGCTCTAGCTCTACACAGCTATTGATTCTCAGTGATTTTTAATATCTCAACACTGAGCAGGGTATATCCATAAAATGCAGTTCAGGGTACCATGTATGTTACAATTATGTGACATTGTGATATTCTCAAACTATATACAGTAGCATCCGATTTGCTTTTGAAGATGGTATACAGGTATCTTGATAAACATGCACATTGAGAAATCTCCAGGAAGCTTCTGATAATTGTAATCACATTCTGTGGAGAGGCTTATTTCATGAGTAGTGCAACAGCTGTCCAAGCTGGTAGTTACAGTTGTCAGATGAGGCTAATTGCCAAATTGAGGAAGTTTATTAGTCTCCTGTGCAAATTGGACATGAATGGTCAGTTTTTCCTAACTAGGCTTTATGGATTTACAAAACAATACAGGGAGTAGTGTTTTTTTTAAAAAAAGAGATAATGGCAACTTTTTTTCCAAATAACTTCTTAATATATATTTTATCAGAAGAAGAAACAGATGGAGTCAAAGAAATTGTTAAAGAAATCTTGGAGGATGTGGTCACTTCAGCGGTTAGAGGTAAACGTTATTTGGCTAGGTCTCTGTCTTTCTTCTTGCCTTTTTAAAAAGAACATCCTCATTCTTAACTTTCTTCTTTAGGATAACACACTTGGTGAGAATAAGTTAAAACCAGAACTAATTGCCTTTTCACATAAAAGATTCTGTATCAGCCTCTAACAATTCCCATAACATTAGAGGAAAACTGACTCAGTACTTCAGCAAATTTCTATTCTCTTAGTGTTTTCTATTGACTCTCTGAATTAAATTCTTTACAAAATGCTCAGTATGTAACTATGGCAAATGTAATTCTTCAGCCTCTTTAGACGAAGAACTTCTGAAGCAAAGTCTGCCTGAATCAAGTAGGATTTTGTCTGAGCTGGGAACTGCAGTTCTTGCCTCTCCAGGTGGCAGTCACGAAAATCAGCAAGCAAATGGAATTTCAGATGATAGACAGTCTGTCTCCTCCACAGATAATCTGGTAGGGGTCTTCATCATATAATAATTTCAATGTAAAACTCCTAACTTTTGGGAGAAGGGGGATTGTTTGTAGGGGCTAGGGTTGGAAAAAGCTCTAAAATATTTGAAAGGGCAAACTTAGCTTCAAAACAAACAAATGGTCAAAACCTATGGATTTCATTACCAATTTATCTGCTTAGATTGGTATTTACTACTATGATAAAATAGATGCTGCAGTGTTTTGCTGAACCATGAATTTGGAGAAAATTGTAACAAAATTTAAAATTTATTTTGAAATATTAGCCTAACAATCTGTTATGCAGTTAAATTGTACCTTATGTCAAAGCTTTTAGATTTTTTTTTTAATTCCACCTTAATTACTTTTATAAGCAACTCAAGGTGGCACATATGCCTAATACTCTTTCCTCCTCCTGTTTTCCCACAATAACTCTGGGTTGGGCTGTGAGTGAGTGACTGGCTCAAAGTCATCCACTGGTTTTCATGCATAAGGCCGGACTAGAACTCACAGATTTTGCCTAGTTTTGCTCCATTTATTAATTAGCTGTAGCTATGATTTATTAGCACATCCAAAAAAATTAGTTGTACTTTGTTTTACTAAGATAGCATTGCATAAGATTTCCTATATTCTTATACTATGATGATTTAATTACTGTAATGATAAATATAATACATATTGCTGTATCATAGGTAAGCATACATGAATGTGCTGCTTTTTTATAATGCATTTTTAATCCACCACAACTGGTTAGATATAATATACTGTATATTTTAATTCAGGTGCTTGGATCTTAACCTTAAAAAATTTCACACTTTTAATAGAAAATTATAATATTAGAAAACCATAACAAAACAATAAAAAATACAATAAAAAAGTTCAGCAGGAATGGAAATAATATAAATATATCTACTGTAGTTAGCATTAAGAAAAGGTTTGAGAACTGACAGAAAAATTATGAACATCTTTGTTGAGCTTACACATTAGTTAATATTCTTTTATGTCATCTTTATTTAGGATCTGACTAAAGTATTGTAGGCTCAAATGATTCACATTCAAATTTAATCAATACCTGTCTATTTGAATGCTTCATTAAATTGAGCGACTGTGTTTTTCCTGGTATTTAGTTGGAAAAAATGGAAAATGGGCCATTATTCAAGCTTCATGAATCTGAAGACACACACACATACTGTAGAGTTACATGTTCATTCTTGCTTAAGGTTCAGTCTCAAAAAAGTTGTTCTGCCTTTTAATGTTGGAGTATAATCATCACTAAAGAGTCAAACATCTGTCAACTTTAGCCATCCTAACTAATTCTTCTGTGGCTTTGATGTTTAGGAAACTGATGTCCCTGGGCCTCAGACAGCTGCCAAGTTCTCCCATATACTTCAGAAAGATGCCTTTCTTGTATTCCGGTCATTGTGCAAACTTTCAATGAAACCACTTGGTGATGGGCCTCCAGATCCCAAGTAAAAACTAAAAGAAAATTTCTGATTTGTATTCTCTCCATATGCTAATACAGATATCAAAGAACAAAATTAATCACTTAAAATTTGATTTTACCTATTCATAACTGCTTATGTAGAAATCCTAAAGTATTTTAATAAAAAGAAGAAACATTCTCTTAATAATTTAATTTACTTTCTGACTGAATCCGCTGTTTTCCCAATGACATGTAGTACTAAGATTGTATATACTGTATAATCATCCACAGATATGAAACTTGCACACCTTGCTTTTCTAAAGTGATCCTTAAGGACCAAGCCAAAACTATCCAATTACTGAGTTTAGGTTCTTGCAAATACCAGTGGGCCAAACAGTTGCTTTTGGACCTATAGACTTGTGTGTTTTATTCTCACAATAATATGTGGATTAGTTATTGAGTTATTGGTATGGCTGCTAGAATAGAAGATGTACAAATGTATGTGTGCGCAAAGAAGAAAAGACAATAATAGAAGTAGCAGAGTACATGAAAAGGCATGTAGTGAGATTATTTTTACAAAATAATTTGCTTTATTTCTTAGTTTAGTTAAAACTAAAATGGAGTCTTGTAAATTTTAGTGCCTTTAATAAAATAATCTTCGTGCATTGCAACCGTCCAATGCTGCAGTGCTATTCTCAATGGCATGTCATAAAATAAAAGTTGGATGTTATTTCTCTTGATATCTATGGTGAAGTGAATTAGAATCTGTCCATTTTTAAATATTCACAAAAGTGGGAACATGATCAAAGATTTTGAGATTTCATAATCAGAGTCATATTTCAGAGTAACATTCCACAAGTATCTTTAGCAAAAAAGAGAATGTTCTTTTCTTTTTTTTCTGTTTAAGATCTCACGAATTGCGTTCTAAAATAGTATCACTTCAGCTTCTGCTTTCGGTTTTGCAAAATGCTGGTCCAGTCTTCAGGACACACGAAATGTTTATAAATGCAATCAAGCAATACCTCTGTGTAGCATTGTCTAAAAATGGAGTGTCTTCTGTTCCTGATGTGTTTGAGCTCTCTCTTGCAATCTTCCTCACCCTTCTTTCAAATTTTAAGATTCACTTAAAAATGCAAATTGAGGTAAGAATGTTTTGATTTTTTTCTTTACATTAAGGGATTTATATTCTCTTTTGGTTAACTTCGTACTAAACATCACTGGTTCTGTATATGGTTTATCTCTCAGATGTAATGTGTTTCAAAATGTATGTATATAATTTCAGCATTTTTTAAAACAATTTGAATGAGTTTGACAAAGAAAGAACAATACATACGCATTTGGAATTACGCTTATACTACAAATATTTTTGCTGCTTTTTACATGTGTGTTCAACAGGTGTTTTTCAAAGAGATCTTCCTGAACATTTTAGAAACTTCTTCCAGCTCTTTTGAGCACAAGTGGATGGTTATTCAGACTCTGACTAGGATTTCTGCAGGTAATTTGCTAATGTCTTAATCAACCTTCATTTTCTGCTTTCTTAAAGACATATATAAAGGAATATATGCGTATAAATGTAGGCATATAGGGGAGATTTCCCCCCCATAATTTCTTGTAATCTTATCCTGGTGTTTGTGTCTAAGCTTTTCCTATAAATAGTTGCATGAAGAAACAAAGTTAGCTGATATGTGGGATTTTGCAGTAATGAATATATTTGCACCATTTAATCTTCTGATTTTCTGATGCATGTTTACGTCTGTCTTTACATCTATTCAGGGATTTTACCTAAGTATTGAAATCAGCCTTCACGCATGGCTAAATAGCACCATATCCAAATTACCATTTAGAAGCAGTCTTACTAAAGGTGCTTTGGATATGAAGGTCAAACAAGGGAACAAAAGGGACTTTCCGGATTTGCATGAAACATTTCCTCCCTTTTGAAAGCTCAGGTCCAGGACTTTTTTAAGGTTAGGAAACATTTCAGTCCTGATATCATAATCCAAACAATCAGCACTCCTTTTCTTCAGTATATTTTCTTGATTGCAATGGAAAATGCCTTGTGATATTGTATTGTCTCTCTAAATCATTGCCAGTCAACTGAATTTCATAAACTGTATTTCTGTTTTAGATGCCCAGTGTGTAGTGGACATATATGTTAACTATGACTGTGACTTGAATGCTGCTAATATCTTTGAACGGCTTGTAAATGATTTATCTAAAATTGCACAAGGACGTAGTGGACATGAGTTAGGCATGACACCACTGCAGGTAGGATCTTGTTGTTGTTTTATTCTGAAATTATTCACCACAATCAGTAACACTACCTCCTAAATGCATAGATGTTTAGTATTAATATATGTTTGCTTCTTTGCATTAGTGTATCCCTGTTATTCTATTAACTTGTGTATCATAGAGTTTATGAGTATATTTACCTTGGAGACAGATCCAGACTTGAGTAACTGATACTGATAGAAGAGATAGCACTATAATCTATGCATTCTTAAATCATGATTGAGTTTATTTTGCACCAATCCATGGTATTTTTAGTGAATCAGCACTGCTCTTCCTTTAAAATAAATCTAATGACCATTTTCAATATTAGTTGATTGTTCCCCACTCTTCTGCATATAGGAACTAAGTCTAAGGAAGAAAGGTCTTGAATGTTTGGTCTCTATTTTAAAGTGCATGGTTGAATGGAGCAAGGACCTATATGTGAATCCAAATCATCAGGCCAGCCTTGGTAAGAAATCCAAAAACGTACTTTTTCTTGCTTTCCATTTATTAATTAAGTCTGGTTTCTTGATCATAGAGCTTCACAAAACTAGAATTTTCTATGGTAATTTTTGTAGTGCTGCTTGAAGGAGGTGCAAGTAGGATATGCCAGTTTTTCTCTATTTTTCTCTATTTGTGAGAAATATTGAGAAACGTTATAGGAATTGAAATTCAACATGTCTGGGGGTCAACGTTGTAGAGAAAGCAAAAATGTACTTTTATGAGCTAGCAGGATTCTGGTTTCAATTAGCTAGCAACTTTTTGAATTTCTCAGTTGGGAACTATAACAGAGTTACCCCGTGGTAAGATGGGTGGTCCATGAATTTTACGAACAAACAAATAAACAAACATAAGAATAATTATAATGACAAGCAAGTATTTTTCTCCTGGAGCTCCCACATATGAAAAATCAGTTCACCTTATCTTGATCTATTAGCTCTGTGGACTATTGGGAAATTTGGAGATTGGGAATACTGGTAGTCTTCATTGGTTGAGGGTTTTACTTGGAACCCTGACATTTACACCTTGATTTTTATAGTTCTGGTTTAAGTTTGCGCAGTAGTCTAAATGCATTTCTCTCAGTTGTATGTAGGTTTTGAGTATGTCTTTTTTTTTATGTGCAGGCCCAGATAAACCTTCAGACCAAGAAATAGGGGAAGGAAGATGTTTGGAAATTGGGGGGCGAAGAAGCAGTGCAAGTTCTTTAGATTCAACTGTATCCTCAGGAATTGGGAGTGTTGGAATGCAGTCTGGTATTGTTGATGATCCAGAACAATTTGAGGTCATCAAGCAACAAAAGGAGATAATTGAACATGGGATTGAGCTGTGAGTTGAAATTAATGCTGGAGTAGTTTCCAATCAGTCTTTTTCTGATAGATTTGGAAAAGCAATCTTCCTCTGTTTCTCTGCCACAGAGAAAACTCTGTGGATGTGTAAGTAAAGTCCCCAGTAATTGAGTTTAGTTTGACAGAGACTTTATATTCTGTAGTATTTTTAATTATACAGTGCATTCTGAAAAGGGATCAACTGAGGACAATGATGTGGGGAAATGCTTTACTAATATTTGTGCAGTTTGTAGAACCTTTTTAGAGTTAAAGAGTCTTTCTGTGCCACTTTAGGATGGGTCATGTAATAAATATAACTCATTTTCTAAGTTCACTCAACACATTGAGTCATAAACTCAGCTCTGTTAGTCTGGATTTCCATGATATGTCAACAAAGGCACAAAAAGTAAGTTAAAAATGTTGCACATATGTAACTTCCCTACTTCTGTTAAACTTGTTTCATGAAGCCAGTCTTGCACCAAGAGTACAAGAGTCACAGTTTACCCTTTTTCCTCTGCCTTCTCTGTCTTACCTCCATCAAATAGATTTAACAAGAAATCCAAGAGAGGACTACAGTATTTACAAGAGCAGGGAATGCTTGGAGAAACAGCCGAAGACATAGCACAGTTTTTTCATCAAGAAGAACGCCTGTGTTCTGTAAGGCTAAATCTTACATTAACGAAACCCTTGGTTTCTTCAAATTGCGCCTTGCATTTTCACGTGATTCTCACAGGTTTTTGTTTTTCATGGTATCAGGGAATCTAAATATTAGACTAAATATTTACTAGTTGTATTTAGATGCTTCCTCTTACCAGAGGCTAAGAACATTGATGTCCAATTTGGCAACAAGGTCATCCTAACCCTCTGGAGGTTGTTACTCTGGCAATCACTTACAGAGTCATTGTGAGGAATATACTGAGCATCTGACCAGAGCTGTGGAGTCGGGAGATAAATGTTCCGACTCCGACTCCTCAGTTTTTTGTACTTCCGACTCCGACTCCGACTCCGACTCCCCGACTCCGACTCCTCTGTATTAATATGCGAATGTATTTTATACATTCCTTGAAGGAAAGAAAGGCAACATACATGTCATTACCACAGGACTACTGGCTGGGAAGCCAACAGTCTACTGTATTGAACAGTTTAAGCAAAAGACAAACACAATGAAAACAACAAAGTTTTATTAATTTTTTTTTATTAATTTAATTAATCAAGTTGCTGGATAGTAGCAGCAGGCATAAACATCAGGAACAGGAACTTTACCAGTTCAAAAATACAAACCACATTATTTGGTTGTTTTAGAACAAAAACAAAGCTTATCTATATGAACCAAAAACAAAATCTGTAAAACCTAGAAATGGTTTATATTAATCTTGAAATGTAGTTATAGGCTTAGCAAATGCAAATCAATTCAATGTAGAGTTCTAAGGAAGAGAATTGCCTCTGCCAGATCCTCTTTCATAGAGGCTCTTAAGTCAGACTTTATTATTTTTAGGGCTGAAAATAATCTTTCGACACTGACTTGGGTGGGTGGCATTGCAGTAACTATTCTGGCCACATCACTAACGATCTCTGGATAAACAAGGATGGCTTCTTCAACAGTAAGTTTTGATGAGCGATCATACTTTTCAACTTCTTTTAGTGCTTTATAAAACTCCTGTTGGAATTTTTTTATTTGGACATTTACTGGTTCTGTAACGCTTATGCGACGTCGCTTTCCTTTAGCAACTTCCATTTTGTCTAAGAAGGAATCAAAGTCTAATTCTTCGTTTGAAGAAGATGATTCTGAGTTACCACTATTGCTTAAAAGAACTCCATCCTCCTGTGGAGGTATTTCAGGTCGTAATCCCTTCATGCGAACTGCTACATCATAGAGGGCCTTTTTCCCAGTAGCAATCTGTTTACTGTTCAATAAAAGTCGGCTCATTGGGTCGACATAAATAGCCGCTAACAAGATTTCATTTTCCAGCAAAAGACTCTCTCTTTTCATCATTGAAGATGCAATGCCCTCAGCTATTAACCCTCCATTTTTGTTCAGGCGATATAACAGGCTCTTCCATTCCAAGAGGAATTTACCCGGGGTTAGATCATCACATTGCAACCTCTTGGTGACAGTGAAGGGGTGAGAAAGAAGGTTCTCCAGCTCTTTTGTTTGTGTCCACTGGCTTGCAGTTAATGCAAGATTTTCATTGTCCATTTCTTCTATGAAGTCTTTAAGTTCAAGCAAACGCTTCACCATTAAATAAGTGCTTCCCCAGCGAGTTGTTTGATCCAAAATGGCTCCTTTTCCTGCACGTCTTTTCAAAATTGCATCTGTTTTTGGGGCCCTGGCTGCAACAGTTACTTGCCGTAATTTGCCAATTAATGTAGCTGCATGGCGATCTTTTAATCCATCTCTTATGGCAAGTTGCAGTGTATGAACAGCACATCGCATATGATGAATAGTAGCAAGCTTCAATGCTTCTTCAACAAAGTTGTCTAAAAAAATGTCAGCATTCTCTTCAGTTTCTAAACTTTCTCTAATACTTGCAGAGCTGTCTTCCTCTAAGTCTAATATCTGTTTGATACCTTCTTCATCTGCCTTCATCTTCTCAATTGTGCTCAACATGTTAGAAGCGTTATCTGTCACAACACATAAAATCTGTTCCTTTTTAATTTCAAAATCTTCTAGAACACCCTCCACTAACTTCTGAAGGTAATCACTGGTGTGATGTGCCTGAGTGTCCTTTACTCCGAGGGTCCGTGTTATTGTTTTGTTATTTTCATCCACAAATCTAACATTAATAGCGAAATAATTGACTCTGTGACGTGTGCATGCATCCATTTTAAGGAAGACAAAACGTCCTTTCATAACTTTCTGTAGTTCTTCCTTTTTACATTTGGCCTCCTCAATTATAAGTTTCCTTATACTTTCTCTTTCCAGAGAAACACCAAGTTTTTTTGCCATTTCTCCATTTAGGCCTAAAAAGGCTGTCTGTGAAAAGAAGGATAGTGGTACACTATTCTTTACTACCATTTCAATAATGTGGTGTTTGAATTTTTCTGGTGTCATCCTTATGGTAACTTTGTCAGATATAAAGAATTTTCTTATTTGTGATTGTTCTCCAGTAGATTTCTGAACGTTTTTTGTCACAGAAGTAGATGCAATGTTTTCATTGCTATCTTTCTCATTCACGGCTTCTAACACTTTGGGATGAAAACGCTGTAAGTGTCTTTTCAAATTTGATGCTCTTGTAGGTGCATTTTTATCAGGCCCACTGAAACTGCTAATTTTTGCATCACATTGTTTTTCACCATCATCATCTTTTCTAATACATTGGCACACGTAATGTTTTCCATCACTTGATAATGCAAAGTGCTCATAAACAGTAGACTTTGTTGTGTTTGTTGTTAGCAGTCTTTTTGCCATTGTTTAGGATGCCTCTTTCCCTAAAATATAAAATATGTTATACTAACTGGCATATAATTAGATTTTTAATATCAACATACACAGTCTTGTAAGTTGTACGTACATGGCTTTATACAAACAAATAAGCTATATATCCCAGCACTAAACCTAGACATGATTTGTCCTATACAATATAAACACTTACAGTTGAATCCAAGAAGCTGTTCCACCAAGTTCTTCTAAGCCAGTGGTTCTCAACCTTCCTAATGCCGCGACCCTTTAATACAGTTCCTCATGTTGTGGTGACCCCCAACCAGGGGTGGGTTCTAAATTTTTTTACTACCGGTTCTGTGGGCGTGGCTTATTTTGTGGGCATGGCTTGGAGGTTATGTGACTGGGTGGGTGTGGCTAGCTGGTCATGTGACCGGGTGGCCATGGCTATGTGTATAGAGGGCTGAAAAAAGTCATTTCTGACAGGTCCTCGCACTTTTGACTGGTCCTCACACTTATGACCATCCTCACATTTATGCCCGTGCAGCATTTTTAACAACCATGTCACTCATTTCACAACTGCTTCTCTTCACCATGGTGACAAGATAGGGCAAAAACGTAAAATGTGAGGACAGTCGTAAGTTCGAGGACTGGTCAAAAGGGAGAGGACCAGTCAGAAATAACTTTTTCAGCCCTCTGAGTAGTCCATATACATAAAAGGATACAGCAATAGAGAGGGATGAAGGAAGGGAAGGGAAATTAGAGTAGGAGTGAGGGTAAGAGAGGGAGGAAGAGAGGAGGAGAAGGAGAAAGGAAGAGGAAGTAGGGAGGAGAAGAAGAGGGTGAGGAAGAGAAAGTAAGAAGGAAAGAAAAGAGAGAGGTGGTAGGTTTGAGGAGAAAGATTGCTGTACAATAAAAAAGATGAAAGGGAAGAAAGCCAACCCCAAACAAATATAAAGATATTAAGATAAAGAATGAATTGTTAAACTTTAAAGAATAAAAGAGAACAAATATGAATAAATAACAATAATTAGAAACACACATACAAACATACAATGTATTTTCTTTGAACAGAGTATTTGGCCGGTTCATAAATTTAAACAGTGTTTAGTCATGTTTAAAGTTTAAGCTAACAATCAGAGTTACAAGTTTTTATAGCCTTAGCTGAATGACAGCAGTTTTTCCAATGGTTTACAGCTTCAGTCTTGAACTATTGACCCTCCATTCCCTTCACTTATGCAAGTGTCTCTAGTCCTGCAAAAAACATATTTACTTAATCCCTTATCAGTGAGAGGCTAGGTTACCCATGGGCGCTGCGTTCCCTGTAACAGCAGAACACAACACTATGGAAAGTATAAGTATTGCCACTCCTAATTGTGCGTTGCGTGCCTTATAGTGAAGCACATGAAAAGCATGCTTCTTCACGGTCACTTAACGTGTTCATTTTGCGGTTACGTGAGGCACTGCATGCATTGGTCTTTATTCTTACAGTAGAGAAGTCATTAATTATAACTTTTTGTGAATTGGGACATTTAAACTTGCTTTTTTTAAAATTCCAATCTAAATTTAGTAGGAGTCGGAGTCGGAGTCGGTGCATTGTTTGCCGACTCCGACTCCGACTCCAGGTACCCAAAATTTCCTCCGACTCCGACTCCTCGACTCCGACTCCGACTCCGACTCCACAGCACTGCATCTGACAGATAAAATTGCTCTGATTCTCTCCACATCAGATCTTGGCCTTGATGTAGGACTGACTCTGTTTCAGGACCTGTAGTCCCAAGGATGGGAGTTTCTATCTCCTGGTTGTTTTAACAATGATACCGTATTTTTCGGAATATAAGACGCACCTTTTTATCCCCAAAAAGGGGGTGAAAATCTGGGTGCGTCTTATAGTCCTAATGTAGCCCCTATCTACTTGGGAGGTAGTTGGCCTCCATGTGTCGCATTTTCCGGTGGTTTCAGGCGGTGGGGATCCTCACATTGCCAAAAATGAGCATCGCATTTTCTGTCTCCGCACGCTGGGAGATGGGTGACGGAAACAGTTAGGGTGCTGCTTGGAACTGGCTGAAAACTGCCGCCGCCGCATTTTCATGAGGGCGCGCAGCTGTGCGAATTGCATCGGGGAATCGGGGAGGAAAACGCCAGAAAACGCGATGCATGGAGGCGATGCTCTTGCAAAGTGGGTGCTTCTGCATGAGAGGTGTAAGGCAAGGTGGCTCACCGCCCAGCCTGCCCCTTCTCCAGACAACCCAGGCTGAGGATGGTCAGCTTCTGCTCCTGGCCCAGGAGACGGATCCGGCCAGGAGGGAAGAGAAAGTGAGACTGCCGAAAAGGAGGAGGAGGGTGTACAGCTTTGCAAATTGCTTCAGGGAATCGGGGAGAAAAATGCCGGAAAACGCCATGCATGGAGGCAATGCTCTTTTTCCTCCCCAAATATGGAATAAAACCAGTAGGAATAAAAATAATCCACAGTAGCTAAGATTATAAAGTTTTTTAAATGAAGCATTAATAATACTCTTTCTTCCATTTTTTTTGTTTTTGTTTTCTCATGTTAGAGCCAAGTGGGAGAATTTCTGGGAGATAGTAACAAATTTAACAAGGAGGTGATGTATGGCTACGTAGACCTGCTTGATTTCTGTGGAAAGGACTTTGTCTCTGCTTTACGCATATTTCTGGAAGGATTTCGGTTACCTGGTGAAGCTCAAAAGATTGATAGACTAATGGAAAAGTTTGCTGCTAGATATATTGAATGCAACCAAGGGTAACTTGAAATATATGGTGTATGCTGTGTAATAGCTAAAGTGCTGAAAGAGATCAGGGAGACAAGGTGCAGGTCTACTCATGGAAGCTGTTTGATGACTTTAGACCAGTCACAAGACAGGAAATCTAATGAATAAATACACAGTAAATATTATTAAATATTTTTAAAAAAGCCTCCATTAAAAGAAAACTGCGGAGATGATTAGCTATGGCAATTGCCTTGCTACCTAGTTTCACAAAGCAGAATATGCTAATATTTCTTTTTTAAAAAATAAGCACAAATTATTTGTCAGCTACCCTCAATCTGGCATTCTCCAGATATGGAGGGAATTGCATCTCTTAAACTTTTAGCCGACTTGGCTAATATACCCTCAAGACATCTGGAAGTTTCAAGTTTTTTTTTTAATTTGATTTATATGCCGCCATTCTCCAGAGACTCAGGGCAGCTTACAATGCGTTAAGCAATAGCCTTCATACTTTTGTATATTTATACAAAGTCATCTTATTGCCCCCACAAACTGGGTCCTCATTTTACCTACCTTGAGCCTGGTGAGATTCAAACTTACAGTAATTGCAAACAGCTGGTGTTAATCACAATGCTTTTAGTCTGCTGAGCCACCAGGCCAGTTAAATTTTCAAGTTAAAATTTGTTTTGTCTGTTTAAAATAAAATTGTGACTACGTTTTTTTCAGTTAGATACATATTTTAAAAGCAGTAATGTTACTCCAGAATGCAAGCAAAATTATAGAAAATGATTTTTTCCCCCCTAGAAGTTTTCTGTTTATATTTTGTGGTAGTTCTTTTATACAGTGAATTACTGAGATAGTAGACATTCACAATTATCAAGTTCCTGTTTCTCTGTACTGAAATTGGTAGAAAACCTGGAAAAACCTCCAGATGATGAATAAACAATTTCTACTTTTCCGTATGAATGACATTTTTAAAATGAGTATTTACAATAAGAATCATTTTGTATATATGAAGGGGGTAACAGAGACAGACCTGTAATATTCTAAAATCCTGCTTTTTTTCCCCATTTTCTTTCCAGCCAAACTCTCTTTGCCAGTGCCGACACTGCTTATGTTTTAGCATATTCTATTATAATGCTGACAACAGACTTGCATAGCCCTCAGGTAAACATGTAAAGAAAGATTTTGCCAGACAGTACGGTTGAGTTTCTAGGAACTTAAAATCTTCTTTACTGATGTTTGAATTTAACAGGTAAAGAATAAGATGACAAAAGAACAATACATTAAAATGAACCGTGGGATCAATGACAGCAAAGATCTTCCAGAAGAATATCTGTCTACAATCTATGATGAAATAGAAGGAAAGAAAATTGCAATGAAGGACGCAAAAGAATATGCAATCACAACCAAATCTACTAAACCAAGTATGACTTTTTCCTCTAAAAAATACTTACCCTTTCTTAATATGCCATTACTGTGTGGATTAAGCAATTAAATTGTTGTGAGTTAGCCAAATCTTCACTTGTTACACTGGGCCAACATAATTTGTGACCACTGTTACCTCCTAAACTGGTAATGTAAAATAAATATCTATTAAAACTTCTTGGATGAAGAATGTTTACAATATTTAAAATCATGCATTTAAAAAGTTGAATCTAACCTGGCCATGGGCATGGCAACAATAGCCTCTTCTTTTACCTGATCCCCTGGCATTGCTTGGGAGTCAACTTGGAGACTCCCTCCCCTTCTACCTGTCTGGACAGTTCTAGCCTGGACAGTTGCTCCTCAGGATAGGAAAGGGAACAGGCAGTGGACTAGGGATGAATTCGAGCAGATGGTTAGACCCTGGGTCTGTTTTATGTTCCTCCCACATCACAAATCTCAGGTTATCACTTAAGAAATGTCTGGCAGTTTTGAGAATGAGATTATTCCAAAGTGGAGGTTGCTACTGCTATACTTCTATTTGACCAGGCAGCATGTCTGATAATAGAGAGTAATCATCCAGAATGAGTCAACCCTAATAAAATAACAGCAATGGAAGCCAATACTAAAGATTGTAGGAGTTCCCAGGAGGAGGTAGGGCCTGTTTGTAATAGAAGAATAACTTTTAACAATAAGTTAATTATTATAACTTACCTTTGGAGTGTATTGGTTATTTTATTGCTTATAGGTAATCCTTGACTTGAAGTCTGAATCTCCTGCTTGAGCAGGAGGTTGGACTACAAGACCTCCAAGGTCCCTTCCAGCTCTATTCTGATTGACTTATGATCAACATTTTTGAGTCCAAAATTTCTGTGTCTAAGCAAGATATTTGTTAATTGAGTTGCCCCATTTTACAATATTTCTTGCCAAAGTTGTTAAGTGAATAATTACAGTTTTTAAATTAGTAACACAGTTCTAAAGTGAACCTGGCTTCTCCATTGACTTGACTTGTCAGAAGGTTGCAAACAATGATCACATGAGCCCAGGCCACTGCAACTGTCATAAATATGAGTCAGTTGCCAAGTGTCTGAATTTTGATCACATGACCATGTTGCTGCTGCAGTGGTTGTAAGTGTGAAAAATTGTCATAAGTCACTTTTTTCACTGCCATTGTAACTTCGAATGGTCATTAAACAAACTGTTGTAAGTTGAGGACTACTTATATTCTAAGTTGGGTTTCTTTGGGAATGTAGAAAGTATATCTTTACCTAGTCTATAAGCTGTCTTGTTTAGAATTGTGTGTGTGTGTGTGTGTGTGTGTGTGTGTGTGTGTTTAAAAATACATTTGGGTAACAAGATATTTTTCAGGTGTAGCCACTGAGAAGCAGCGACGGTTGTTATACAATCTAGAAATGGAACAAATGGCAAAGACTGCTAAAGCCCTCATGGAGGCAGTAAGCCATGCAAAGGCACCCTTTACTAGTGCAACTCATCTGGATCATGTCAGACCTATGTTCAAAGTAAGTATGTAATTAAACTTAAAGGTATGTAATACAATTTTCAAATATGCCAAATGTAAAACTGAAATTATATCTGCAAAGTGTCTGTTTAATAAGTGGGGCATTTAGAATATGCAGTGGCCCATCATGAGTGTAAAAGACAGGTTGGAAATAATGGAAATAATGTATTAGATATAATGTAATTTTGCTATAGGCAAAATTTTAAAAAAATATTTCAAAACTTATTTTATTTCCTGGTTTAATGTTAGGGTTAGGAGAAGCAGTCACTTTTTTATATTTTTTATATTTTTTACGTATTACTCTTTGGTGCAAGATGCATTTTCATCCTAATAAATTTAAAACTATTTCTTTTTCTCTACCCTTCCAATGTTAGCTTGTATGGACTCCATTACTTGCTGCTTATAGTGTTGGTCTTCAGAACTGTGATGACACTGAAGTGGCCTCATTATGCTTAGAAGGAATACGATGTGCTATCCGAATAGCCTGCATTTTTGGCATGCAGGTTGGTATACTGTTGTCTTATGCAATACATACTGTATACAATGTTAAAGTCAGAGTTGCAGCATCCTGAAATTACCAAAAGAATATTTCTTAGCCTCGGTCTAAAGTTGTGTAAAAATCTAGCAGTTAGAAGCTGTGCCTGATATGCCAAATCTCAAATTAAGTCCTTGGCTTCTCAGAGGGTAGAAAAACTCCTCTGGAGCCTTGTAGAATTATTACCTGACACTGGATAAAATTTATGGCAGTTTCCTCTTTAATTCTCTTAATTCAAATACTTATTCCTATGTTTCATATTCTCCCATTCACATCTGCATATCAGGCTTCCATGCTTAGCTAGCTTTATATAACTTTGTCAGCCCATATCATCTCTTGACGAAATTTTTTATTACAATGGTTTATTTCAACTTTTTTTATATATATATTTTAGCTTGAGCGAGATGCTTATGTTCAGGCACTTGCTCGCTTTTCCTTGTTGACTGCCAGCTCCAGCATCACAGAAATGAAACAGAAGAACATAGATACAATTAAAACACTTATTACAGTGGCACACACAGATGGCAATTATCTGGGAAATTCCTGGCATGAGGTAAATGTCCATCATTTGCAACTTTTTTTTTTTGCTGGTTTCACATATTTATGTCCAGTTCCTGGCAAAAAATTCCCACTGAGGAAAATGATTTGCTTAATGACCACCACATTTGTTTAACAACAGCTGCAAAAAATCAGGTCCAGTTGCATTATTGCATGATTTAACAATTGGTATGCCTTATGATTGCAATTCCAAGCTCATTTATGGTCGTAAATCAAGGACTACCTGTAAGATGCTATTTATCAACCTAGAACAGAGGAGTTGGCAGAGGAAGCATATTGTGGAATTCCAGCTGGTGGGGTACAGGAGAAAAGCCTTCTCTGCCATGGCTCCTGCCCTTTGAAACATGTGGCCTCCTGAGCAGGGGTGAAATCTAAAATTTGTTACTACCGGTTCTGTGGGCGTGGCTTGGTGGGGGGTAGGTAATGTGATTGGGTGGGCGTGGCCAACTATCTATCTATCTATCTATCTATCTATCTATCTATCTATCTATCTATCTATACATACATACATACATACATATACATACATATACATACATACATATACATACATATACATACATACATACATACATATACATACATGCACACACACACACACACACACACACACACACACACACTTTTAAAAGCATTTTTTATACAACCTCTCCGGCCAAAGAGGTTGCAGAAAAAAATGCTTTTAAAAGCCTCTGATAATCACGCAACTCAGCTGGGATCGCCAGAGGCTTTTAAAGGCATTTTTTTCCCCTACAACCTCTTCGGCCGAAGAAGTTGTAGAAAAAAATGCCTTTAAAAGCCTCTGATGATCCCAGCTGAGCCGCACGATCATCAGGCTTTTTTTTACTTTTAAAAGCATTTTTTTGGCTGAAGAAGTTGTAGAAAAAATGCTTTTAAAAGTAAAAAAACAGCCTCTAATGATCGCGCGGCTCAGCTGTGCATGGTGGGGGGCGCAGAGATTTTTGCTACCAGTTCTCCGAACCACCTGCCGCCATCGTTACCGGATCGGGTGATTCAGTCCGAACTGGGAGCATTTTACCCCTGCTCCTGAGGTGAGATTTGCTACCATCCTCCCAACCTCCTCTAAAGGGCCTGAAGATCTACTTCTGCCAGCTGGCTTGGGGCCCAATGGGGATGGAGATGGTTGATATATCCCACCTCACCCCCCCCATACATTCTGTGTCCTCCCTCCCCATCTGTCAGTCATAACCTGTATTGTTATTGTGCTTAAATATATATGTATATTTTTATTGCTTTTAATGGTGTAAGCTGCCCAGAGTCTCCTCACAGCAAGATAGCCAGCAAACACATTTAATTAATTAATTAATTAATAATAATAATAATAATAACAACAGTCATTTGGTCAAGGGACGATATTTCAGATTTTTTGTCATTACTGACCATAGCTAGCAATATCATTATGTCCATAAAATAGATGGGCAAATATGCTTCTACCTATTTTTGGAAACGGGGGAAAAAGGTTTAAGAGACAAAGCAGGTACCATAAATTATAACACCAAAAATAGGAAAGATCAAATCAAATTTTGAAACTATATAATACACTTAAAATATTGTTTATATTGAGAGTTATTCTTCAGTGAAGATTAGAACAAAAAGGGAAGCATTTGCCTATATGAAGTTTACCCTAAATTTTGGAAGTTCTCCATTTAGAAAGTTTGTTGTTACTGGATTTAATAATACTCAATTTGCTTTCGTTAGATTCTAAAATGCATCAGCCAGCTGGAGTTAGCCCAGCTGATAGGAACTGGAGTTAAAACACGCTACCTGTCTGGGTCTGGTCGTGAGAGGGAAGGAAGTCTCAAAGGTTTCACATCTGGAGGAGAAGATTTCATGGGACTTGGACTGGGTGAGAGTTTGACTCCCTTCTTATACCTATAATTATGCTATTTCTGTCAGAGTATTTTGCCACTGCAGGTTTTTAAAATTTATACTGGGTCTAGCTATTTTAACCTAATTGCACGAATGCTTTTTTAGGTAATTTATGATCATAAGAAATTGAACATACCCTATAAATCATTTTTCATCTTAATATTAGTCGTGTGTCATTCTATGAAACTCTAAAACTAAAGTCCCCTTAGCTGCTGAATCACATGTAATTTTTACATGTAATGTAAAATGTATTATATTAAAATGGTTACCTCAGTCAGCCAGTTGTGTAATTCTTTCAACATTTCCCGCTATTTTTCCAAACTGACCTACCGTATTTTTTGGAGTATAAGATGCACCGGAGTATAAGACACAGCTTGGTTTTTGGGGAGGAAAATAGGGGGGGAAAAATCTGCCTACCAGATATTCATCTGGTTAGCGTCCTTAGTCTGGTCAGCTTCAGCACATTAGTTAGCTGGTTTTGAGCGCAGGCGCGGTTTTTATCCCCTGCTTGGGGATAAAAAACCACCTTCTAAAGCACAGCTGAGAGGGAGCAGCAATGAGAGAAGCAGGCAAAAAAAAAAAAAAAGCCTAGTTAGGGCTGAAAAAAAGCTTCTAAAGCACAGCTGAGAGTCGGAGGTAGAAGATCGCTAGCGCCTCGTTAGGGCTGAAAAAAAGCTTCAAAAAAGCTACAGAATATAAGACGCACCCAAATTTTCTGCCTTTTTTGGGGGGAGGGGGAAGTGTGTCTTATACTCCGAAAAATATGATATATGATATTGAATCACAGTGAAATAGCCTTATAATGGATCCTAATAGTGACTTATCTTTTATATATAACACCTTAAGTTTGGTCTCTTTAGGTACCTTTGTTGGTGGAAGTGTTGATAGAAGACAAATAGCCAGCATTCAGGAATCTGTGGGAGAAACCAGTTCTCAAAGTGTGGTGGTAGCAGTGGACAGGTGTGTATTGTTTCTGAATGAAATACGATAAAATATTTCAGTAGGATGTAACATTGATTTTGGGATTCATATACTATTTAAATACTTTTTAAATAAATTAAATAAATTGTATCATAATTTGGTTATATTTCAGTCAAAATATGAGAATTAACATTGGAGAAAATGTTGATTGTTTTTGGGTCTTTCCACTCCAACACAAAATGCCAAATAATACTTTAAAGTTATAGTTGACCCATAATCTGAATACATGTAGTCCTCGATTTAAAACAGTTCGTTTAGTGACCATTCAAAGCTAGCAATGCCATTAAAAAAAGCACCATAGGACCGTTTTTCACTGTTTAAACAACAGTTGCAGCATCCCCATAATCACGTGATTAACATTCAGATACTTGGCAACTGACTCATATTTATGACGGTGGCAATGTCCCGGGGTCATGTGATCATCTTTTACAACTTTCTGACAAGCAAAGTCAATGGGGAAACCAGATTCGTTTAACATGTTACTAATTTAACAACTGCAGTGCTTCACTTAACTGGCAAGTAAGGTCATAAAATGAGGCAAAACTTACTTAACCATTGTCTTAGTTAGCAACAGAAATTTTGGGCTCAATTGTGGTCATAGGTCAAGGACTACCTGTACTATATAGAAATTCTGTTTCTTCAATGTAGTATCAAATTCAGTATTGTACCATGTACTTAATATTCTATATGTTGAGGATTAATACTGCTTCTCTGCTTTTCATAGGATATTCACTGGTTCTACTAGACTAGATGGAAATGCTATAGGTATGTTGAAAAATTTCTGATGAAATGAAAAATAACTTTATCAGACCTTATCATATTTTACATGCCTTATTTCTTAATCTTTTAGTTGATTTTGTTCGATGGTTGTGTGCGGTTTCCATGGATGAGTTGGCTTCCCCTCACCATCCCCGGATGTTCAGCTTACAGAAAATAGTTGAAATCTCCTATTATAACATGAATAGAATTAGACTGCAGTGGTCTAGGATATGGCATGTAATTGGAGATCATTTTAACAAGGTATTTTAAATTTTAAACACTGCAAAACGTCTTTGATACAATTTAGATATGAAAATTAATTTGTATGTACTTGTTTCAATTTAAGACCTATAGAGTTTTTGTGGCAAGTTCTTGTACCGGATGGAATACCGATTTGCATTATAAAATCTTGGCATGGAATCATCATAATGTACCCTGCGTAGCTCATACATGGATCATGACAGAAAATGTCAATTTGGTACCGGTTTGCAGGGACTCAGGTCTCTCAGCCTGGAGACTTTATGTAGCAGATAGGCAAAATTACACATTCCTTGCATAAATATCTAATGTCTGTTGCCTGTAATTTTATCTAAACTTTCTTGCAATTTTTTAAAATGGGAAGCTGTATATAAAATGCATTTAAATAAAATGTATTTGTTTTCTTCAATAACCCCAATAATTAATTCATAATTTCGGATTTCATAGTGTGATGAATAATTATTATGAAGATGTTTGCCCTACAAGTAGGACAAAAAAGAATTTAATGTGCTAAAAGCTTTTAAATATATGGAAAATTCACTTTAATAGCATGTAAAAGGATACATGACATAAAAATGTTTCCATAATTACAGTTACTGTATTGTAATTATATTAACTGTAGTACCATTCTGTACTACAATTGGTTTATATAATTTTTTGTTTCTTGATGGTTTTTGCATATATTTTAAATGTAGATTTATTTGTTTGTTTGTTCTATGTGTATTTGCCTTAAGCTACAAATATTTTAAGATTACTTAGTTTTGAGTACTTAGCTCTGATATATTTGTACCTTGATTAGAATTATGTCAACAGAATTTCCTGAAAAAATACAAGTTTAGGATATGGATTATCTTTTTTGGAGAGCTTCAAATCTGGACTTACTCTCATTATGTCTGTTGCCTAAAGTCCAAAGACAGATTGAAGCATTGGATTTCAGTAGTCTGATCTGTCTAGGATTCTTCTTCTTTAAGGGAATTCCTATTTTTCTCATTTATAGGTTGGCTGCAATCCTAATGAAGATGTGGCAATTTTTGCAGTTGATTCTTTGAGGCAACTGTCAATGAAGTTTCTTGAAAAGGGGGAGTTAGCCAATTTCCGATTTCAGAAAGACTTTTTGAGGCCTTTTGAGCATATCATGAAGAAGAACAGGTCTGTTATTCCTCTTGAAATGTAAATGTTTTCTTCTGCTTATTTAGCATGTATTAATACTATGCAGAAAAAGTTATCTAATAAAGTAGTATTTTCCCTTTAGATCCCCAACTATTCGGGACATGGTAATACGCTGCATTACTCAGATGGTGAACTCTCAAGCTGCCAATATTCGCTCAGGGTGGAAAAATATCTTTGCTGTGTTTCATCAAGCAGCATCTGATCATGATGGGAATATTGTGGAGTTGGCATTCCAGACAACAGCACATATAGTTAGTAAGTAAATGTTATGAAAACTAATATCCCCAAAAGAAATCAATAATGACCATCTTTATGGAGGGGTGGGGGAGTGGCGGCGATTATTAGGGAAAGTCTTTGTCCGAGGGAGACCACTGTTCCTCAGATAGCCAGATGTGAGTCCCTTTTTGTAAAGTGGGGCCGTGGGGTGTAGATGAGTTTGCTGACTACGTACCTGGCTCCCTGCCACGTGGCGGCGACCCTGCCCGAGCTGCTCAATGTTATTACCGGGGTGGCGGTTGATACCCCCAGACTTATTGTCATGGGGGATTTCAACCTACCATCCACAGGTGAGGCGTCAGAGGTGGCTCAGGAGTTCATGGCTTCCATGGCGGCCATGGACCTGACCCAGTTAGTTCAAGGCCCCACTCACATAGGGGGACACACTCTGGACTTGATTTCCGTCTCTGGTCAGTGGTTGAATGATCTTGGTACAGGGGACCTAGACATTAAACCCTTGTCATGAGCAGATCATTCTCTCCTTCACTTGGACTTTCCAGCCACTTCCCCCCGCCGCAGGGAGACGGAACCGACCAGATGGTTCCGTCCCAGGCGCCTGATGGACCACGAAAGGTTCCTGACGGAGCTTGGGCCGTTTCCTGAGACTCTGGCACACGACTCGACTGAAGACCTGGTGGCCGCCTGGGAGAGTGCGGCCGCCGGAGCTTTGGACCGCGTCGTGCCTTTGCGGCCTCTGACCCGATGCCGATCACAGTTGGCTCCTTGGTTCTCTGAGGAGCTAAGAGAGATGAAGCGTCAGAAAAGATGCCTAGAGAGCATTTGGAGGACTAGTCAATCCGATTCTGACCGGACACAGGTGAGGTCTTATATCAAGACCTACCTAGTGGCGATAAAAGCGGCGAAATCTAACCATTTTTCCACTCTTATCGCATCTGCAGAGAACCGCCCAGCCGCTCTGTTTAGGGTGACCCACTCCCTTCTTTGGGGCGGAGTGCGGGAAGTTCCCTTGCAGGGTCGAGCTGAGGATTTTGTGCAATTCCTGCACGATAAAGTTGCTTGGATTCGGGAAGGCTTGGACTCCAACTGGATGAGTCCGGGGGAGGAGACAAGGGTAGGTCTTGAGAATATTATCTGGGGGGAGTTTGATCCTGTGGCTCCCGAGGAAGTGGACAGGGTTCTGGGTAAGATTAGTGCCGCCACGTGTTTATTGGACCCGTGTCCCTCCTGGTTGGTACTGGCCTCCCGAGAGGTTACACAAGGCTGGCTCCAGGGGATTATAAGTGCTTCCTTGAGTGAGGGTGCCTTTCCTGCCGCCTTGAAAGAGGCGGTGGTGAGGCCCCTCCTCAAGAAGCCTTCCCTGGACCCGGCTGAATTACTAACTACTGTCCGGTCTCCAACCTTCGTTTTGTGGTCAAGGTTGTTGAGAGTGTGGTGGCACGACAGCTTCCCCGGCACCTGGATGAAGCTATCTATCTGGACCCGTACCAGTCGGGCTTCAGGCAGGGGTACAGCACAGAAACGGCATTGGTCGCTTTGGTGGATGATCTCTGGAGGACTCGGGACAGGGGTTGCTCCTCTGTCCTGGTCCTATTAGATCTCTCAGCGGCTTTTGATACCATCGACCATGGTACCATGCTGCAGCGGTTGAGGGGGTTAGGAATAGGGGGCACCGTAGTGCGGTGGTTCTCCTCCTTCCTCTCCGACTGTTCGCAGTTTGAGTTGGCAGGGGGGCAGAGGTCGACCTCGAGGCGCCTCGCATGGGGAGTGCTGCAAGGGTCGGTTCTCTCGCCCCTTCTGTTCAACATTTATGTGAAGCCGCTGGGTGAGATCATCCGTGGTTTGGGGGTGAGAGTCCATCAGTACGCTGATGACACTCAGCTGTACATCTCCACCTCAGACCACCCCAACGATGCCCTTGATGTGATGTCTCGCTGCCTGGAGGCCGTGCGGGTCTGGATGGGGAGAAATAGGCTCAGACTCAACCCTTCCAAGACCGAGTGGCTGTGGCTTCCGGAGTCCCGATATAGTCAGCTGGTGCCATCGCTGACTATTGGGGGTGAATCTCTGCCCCCCACAGAGAGGGCTCGCAATCTGGGCGTCCTCCTGGACGCACAGTTGTCTTTAGAAGAGCATCTGACGGCCGTGGCCAGGGGGGCTTTTTATCAGGTTCACCTGATTCGCCAGTTGCAGCCCTTTCTGGACCGGGATGCCTTGCGCACGGTCACTCACACCCTTGTCACCTCCCGGCTGGACTGTTGTAATGCTCTCTACATGGGGCTCCCCTTGAAGAGCACTCGGAGGCTCCAACTGGTCCAGAATGCAGCCGCGCGGGTGGTTATGGGTGCAATCCGTTGTGCCCACGTGACACTCCTCCTGCGCGAACTGCACTGGCTCCCAGTGGTCTTCCGGGTGCGATTCAAGGTGCTGGTTACCAGCTTTAAAGCGCTCCATGGCATAGGACCTGGGTACCTTTGAGACCGACTTCTGCCACCAATAGCCTCCCACCGGCCAGTCCACTCCCACAGAGAGGGTCTCCTCAGGGTGCCATCGGCCAAGTTATGTCAGCTGGCGACACCCAGGGGGAGGGCCTTCTCTGTGGGAGCCCCTGCCCTGTGGAATGAACTGCCTCTGGAAATGCGTAAGATCTCCGACCTCCGTGTATTTCGCTGTGCCCTCAAGACCCTGCTGTTCCGCCAGGCCGGGCTATCAATGTAATGATTTTAAATTAGGTGTTTTAAACTTTGAGGGTTTTAAATTTGAGCCGAAACTATTTAATAATTTTAATTATTTTTAATTGATGTTTGTCTTTGTGCTTTTAATAGGCTGTACACCGCCCTGAGTCCTCCGGGAGAAGGGCGGTATAGAAATATTTTTTATTATTATTATTATTATTATTATTATTATTATTATTATTATTATTATTATTATTATTATTATTATTTATATAGTAGAAATAATAAAATTTGAAATAAACTGTTTTCTTGCTTATGCTACACATATATTCCTCATTTCTCTTTACAATATAAAAATGAATATGGGCTGGGTGCCAGTTCTCTTCAGACTGTTCAGATTACAAGAAAATTCACTGACAAAAGAATGATTTACATTTGCATGAAACTAATTTGTTACTTGACTGCCACTGTCTACTTGCTGGCCATGTAAATATAATTGATTACAACTTGTAAGATATGCAGGCTTGGTATAGCTGGTCAGCTTTCAATACTGCGATTCTTTGACTTTTTATTATTATATCGAAAATCAAATGTTTCCTTCTAATTCATATGATTTCTTTGAGTATCAGCTACCCAAGATATCCAATAGTAATGTAATTTTTTTTTAATGGCTTGTTTTTCCTTTTATTTTCTTCTACAGCTACTATCTTTCAACAGCATTTTCCTGCAGCCATAGATTCATTCCAGGATGCTGTCAAATGTTTATCAGAGTTTGCCTGCAATGCCGCCTTTCCAGATACTAGTATGGAAGCAATTAGACTTATTCGTTACTGTGCAAAATATGTTTCTGAAAGACCACAGGTATTTCTTTTTTATTTGTATTTCTCTGGATTTTTAAACTCCAAATTAATATTTCAAGACAGTTTTTAGAAATTTCCACATTATTTCTTTCCTGGAGTCTTTAAAACGCCAGCAATATTTAGGACCAGCACTTACTGGTTTTTCCTTTTAAAACTGAAACTTGCCATTATTGACTTTAAACTGGTTTACAATTCTGGCTAGAGAATACCAATATCATGATTTAGCAACCTAAGCTTTTAGTGAATGAATAATATATTTTCAAATATAATTTAAGAAGGCTTACATCTCCTATCCTAATTAATTCCAAACATATTTATAAATAAATACATTGTAAAACAGGTTTCAATTTTGTATTACCAGGAGACATGTGAATTTCTTTTGAAGTGTAGATTTACATGCGTTTAAAGTCTTTTTAAAACATTTTCTGATTTTGTTTACCTTTTTTTATCAATTTTGCAGCCAGATCTGATTAAATGGTACTGTATTTGTACTGATTTATCAGCTCGCATCTGTTCACAGGTTTTGAGAGAATATACAAGTGATGACATGAATGTAGCACCTGGAGACAGGGTTTGGGTTAGAGGATGGTTCCCTATTTTGTTCGAACTTTCTTGTATCATCAATCGGTGCAAGCTAGATGTGCGAACAAGGTAATGAAGTGTTGAGATTATAATTGCTAGTAAAGCATATTTTCTCTTCATTCTTTTCCCAAAAGATAAATTTCTGATGGCTGTTTTTTTCTCACATTGTAGGGGTCTAACAGTTATGTTTGAAATCATGAAGAGCTATGGCCAAACCTTTGAAAAGCACTGGTGGCAAGATCTATTTCGAATAGTATTTAGAATATTTGACAACATGAAGCTTCCAGAGCTGCAAACAGAGGTAATGAAAGCAATGCTATATTATCTAATTAGTTTAGAATGCTTTAAAAAGTTACATAAAACAAGAATAAAAGCCAAATATAATAATATGTTTCTAATGGTTTGTTTGAGAAAGAAAGGCTTTAAAATTAAAACGTTCAATCTAGTATTTTCCCTGTGTGTTAAAGTTTCATTGCCACAATCCCCAGTTAGCACAGTTCTAATATTCAACATTACGAGAGTTAGAATATGTCTGAAAGGCAATTGGTTGGAATAAGCTTAAATTGTAAGATTTTTGTAGTGCAGAGAATAAATCTAGCAAAAAAATGAAGACTAACTCCCCCATTCCTCTATCTTTTAGATAGGACCCAGGTCAAATCCAGTTCATCACGTTGCCTAATCCCATCAAACCAAAATTGACCCTCCCTCTCCCAGACAAAGCCCCACTGCATTCCTATTTAAACCAAAGAAGAGTCATTTTGCCTAATAATAGAACTGACTCCAAAGACATTGATAAGGGCTGGCTTAGCTTCAGCCAATCAAATTCCTAAGGTTTCCAACCTTATATCCCATAACTTCTATAAAATATTGTGCTTTTCCATTGTTCAGGGTCCCTCTTTCTTGTAAAGGAGCCATCTAATGATCATTGTAATAAATTTAGTGCTTTGTGTTGTGCTCTTTCTCCACAGTGAATGAATCCACAACACTTAGTTTGGCATGGTATGTGAAAGGATACAGTGATGTTTTCATTCTTTAGTTCTTGAATCTTTGTCAAGTGGAAAAGGAATATCAGGCACTCTGTTCTTCAGAGGGCCCTCCAGTTATCATTTACACCGCAATGTATGGTGATTCTGTAGCTAATTTTTTTAAAAAAGAATAAATCCTTAGAATTTTGTAGTATTGATATAAGTATAGGTGAATTTAAGAGCCATGGTGGCGCAGTGGTTAGAGTGCAGTACTGCAGGCTACTTCTGGCAGTTCGAATCTCACCAGGCTCAGGGTTGACAGCCTTCCATCTTTCCAAGGTGGGTAAAATGAGGACCCAGATTGTTCGGGGCAATATGCTGATTCTGTAAATCGCTTAGAAAGGGCTGTAAAGCACTGTGAAGCAGTAAATAAATCTAAGTGCTGTTGCTATCTGTAAACAAGGGCGAACTGAATATTTTTATTAAAGTGATTATTATATAATCACAACCCTTCCCTGTTAGCAATCAGAAACATACAACCCTTGATTCTTGTCTCAATAGAAATCTGAATGGATGACTACCACCTGTAATCATGCACTTTATGCAATCTGTGATGTATTTACCCAGTTCTATGAAGCACTGAATGAAATTCTTCTTGCCGACATATTTACACAGTTACACTGGTGTGTAAAACAAGGTAGCTTATTTACATATGTGTCACTTTATTCTGAATGAATATTTTGGGAGCAGTGGTGTGTGAAATTAATCTTCCTCTTTTTCCTCCGTAATTCCATGCGTTTCTAAAAAGGATGATTCTGAAAAAAGCTCTTTATTTTTTGAAAAAGACAAATTACAGTGAAAAAGAATAGTATAAGTTTTCTGTTTTGCTAATGTGGCATTGTATTGATAACAGTATCTCTTCCTTATTGCTTCTTTAACAAATCATTTATTGCATAACATGTTCTTTCAATAATTTAGGAGATGGTCTTAAATGCTATGTTACATGTTAAATTGCACATGTTCTTTTAAATAATTTTTACAAATGTTATATAATGCCTGGATAATCAACATTTTTTGTTTGCAATCAAGCTGCAGAAGTAAGTTCTTATTTGAAAAAATGAACTCATAAGCACTTTATATATACTTTAAAGGCATGTTCAAATAACAAGTTTTTTCAGATTTTAAAAATAATGAACCTGTTTCTTGCTATTAAAAGAGACAAAGAATGGCTTTTGCAGTTCTATTACATTCCATTTTCCCTTTTAAAGAAAAATTATTGTGAGCATATTTTTTTTGCCCCTTCTCGTATGTTCAGTATGAGACAATGGTAATCATAGTCTCATATACCAAGAAATACTTGCAGCTTTTGGTTTAGATTTTCTATATATCAACATTGCTGGAATGCAAACATTGATGCAAGGACCATAGTAGCATCCTATAAAGCTATTATCAGATTTGGAATAGTATACTTTTTCTTTTTTTCCTTCTGTTCCTTGAAACAATTTATCCTCTTGCTTCTTAACGTTAGCCATGGTTTTCTTCTTTTATATTTATAGTTTTGGGGTGCATGGATATGTATGGAATAGATTTAAGCAACTAAGCTTGGTTCTTATTTGGGTTCCTTAAAAAAATACCCAGACTTTGAAACCATTGAAATCTGTGAGTAGTTTGTTCCATTGATTTCAATGGAAAGTAAATGTAGCTTTTTTTTTTTTAGTTTTAAAATGGATTTTGGATTATGTTTTCAGGGAACTGAATGATTAGAAAACACCATAATTCTATATTAGTATATAATTAGTATATGAAGAATGCTAGGTAATCAAATGGTTGGGAACTGTTTTGGAGAAGAAAGATAGCAGTGTCAATCTCTCACTATTGTACTATCAACTTATTTTCAGTTGTGCAATAGACTTACCATTAGGAACCATCTTACAGCACAACTAGTTGTCAACTCAAACTTTCAAGTCTCTGATATTATCCTGATAAATGTTCTTGCTTTCATTTATGATTTAATTTTCTGTAGACAATGAACAGTTGGCTCGATCAGGTACGAACTGCTTAGAAAGTCTGGTAATATTAAATGGACAAAAATTCAGTCCTGAAGTTTGGGACCAAACCTGCAATTGTATGCTAGAGATCTTCAAAACTACCATTCCTCATGTGTGAGTGTACAATATTTCTTTAATGTAAATTATGCCAGTGTTTTAGATCCAGCACTATTATCTGATTTAAGCATTTCTTTTTTGAAGTTTGCTGACATGGAGGCCAGCAGGAATGGAAGATGATTCATCTGAAAAACACCTGGTACGTGCTTCAGTTTTTTACCTACTAAAGATAGGTGACAGCTTCCTGTTTATTGACATTTAACGTGGAAATAAAAATTACAAGACTATTCGTTTTCCTGTTTCTGAGAATCTGTTATTTCAAGGTATTAATCACATAAACAAGGGAAAAATAATGCCAAGGAGCAGCTATAGAATACTTTTATTGTGAAATGTCTGAAAAATTTAAACTGTCTTGAAACTGAGATTTGTGATTAAGATGTAAAAGAAGTTAATGCAGATATATTTTCTATTAGGAGATAGACCTGGATCGCCAGTCTTTAAGTAGTAAAAATGCTTCAGAAAGAGGGCAGAGCCAGTTTTCAAATCCCACAGATGACAGCTGGAAAGGAGGCCCTTATTCAAGTAAGTTTGCATCTCACATTGATGCATACCTTTTTATTCCAGCCCTTTGGGAAGTAAATCCTCAACACAAATTAAGAAGTGCAACTACGTTTGCCGCAACAGCTACATCTAATTTTTGGTACATTAAGATACTGTTGTTGCTCCCTTAGTCTCATATCTGATTTTATAGTATTACAAAGGGTCAGAGAAACAATTCTGGCAATTTACCACAAATTGTTTTATTCACCATGATTCTGCCTGTCCTATAAATGCTTTGAGGAAGCACTTGCTTAAGGCCTGTCAGTGCAATATGTAGGGCTTCTCTGTGGCAAACCTCAAAATCTTGGAATGTGCTGTGTTGAGAAATAATTGGCTCTGAAAAGTCTCCTTTTAAAGTAAACGTTAGATCTGAGATTGTGGTTGCTCGTGATTTTATTATCCACATTGTGTTGGTTGGAGGGCTCAGAGTTTTACTTTGGATTATTTTATGCTTTAGTGTTAACTACCCAAAGTTATTTGTTATATAGAGAGTTTCATTCAGTAATGAAATAAATAAGACAAGGTATTCTCTACATCACTTTGGCTGAACCAATTTTTAGAACAGTTTCTCAAAATCAAATTATGCTGGTTGATTGTTTCAGCCTTTGATTGGTTAATTTAATGCCTAAGTTTAAAAGGCCATATAGTAATAACCAAGTTTGGTTTTTTACATGTACAGGTGATATAATTCTACCATGGGTTTATTTTTGAGATATATTAAAGAAAATGGTGTGGAAACTATTTAGAGATAATAATCATTTTCACCAACAACACAGTAGTAGAAGAAACTCATTTGTGCCTGAATCTCTTAAAACCTAATGAATAGCGTGCACTAACTTGGAAATCTTATTAAAAGGGACTGAGGCTTTGAAGTACGAAAATTATTTTTTTTAGAGTAAAATCTAAATATGATATATTATTTCAGACCAGAAACTCTTTGCCAGCCTCCTCATAAAATGTGTGGTCCAACTGGAATTGATTCAGACAATTGACAATATAGTATTTTACCCAGCAACAAGTAAGAAAGAAGATGCTGAACATTTGGCTGCTGCTCAGGTAAGAAATCTGCTTCTTTGATTAACAGAGCACTCTCTGCTCTCTTTGTGTAGATGTGGGATTCAGTGATCAAAATATTAATCTATTCAAATATATTTGAATTAAGATCAAAACAAGGATCTGCTCTATTGAAGCTTTTCTGGAAATTATGTAATGCTCTTTAAAGTTTGAACCCTTTTAACCTGTGTCCTTAACTAATATTTTCTATCCTATCTTTAGAGGGACACACTAGATACAGATATACACATTGACACTGAAGACCAGGGAATGTACAAATTCATGTCTTCCCAACATCTGTTCAAGTTACTGGATTGTCTGCAAGAGTCCCATTCATTTTCAAAAGCTTTCAACTCAAATTATGAACAAAGGACCGTCCTATGGAGGGCAGGTAAATATAAAATAGGGTGGAAGATTTTAGAAAATGATTGTAACAATTATACTGGTTTATACTGCAATCTAAAGTGACTACTGGCATGAAATTATTAATGTATAATATTATCATACAATGTAACATACATGAGAGTAGAATTTACTTAATGTTCAGATGTACAGATTATTTCAAGTTTCAGTTTCAAAGTTGTTAAGCAGTATGTCATTAATTTTCAGGGTTCAAGGGCAAATCAAAGCCCAACCTTTTAAAACAAGAGACCAGCAGTTTGGCTTGTTGTCTAAGAATTCTCTTCCGAATGTATGTTGATGAAAACCGCAGAGATTCCTGGGACGCTATACAAGAGAGGCTCCTGAAGTAAGCTTTGTTTCTAGATTTCAAAGTAATATTGAGATGACAATTCCAACACAATTTCTTCAGGATTTCAGAGGCGACATACAATTTTTCTGTTGAATCATTTTAAATTGGGGAGCTTAAACAAAGCATGCAAAGGAAAACTCATTCTGATTTGATCCTTCATTAAGAGCAACTGGGAAATTTTTATGTGAAAACAATCTGGATATAGGTATCCCATGATTTTTTAAAACTTGAGTTATTTATTAGCACTGCCATGAAATTTCCTAATCCTGAAAAGTGCTATCCTGACAAAATACTATGTCTGAGTTGGAATGTTCTGAGATTTTTGTCCACTCCTTTTTATTACATATTTACTTTTTTCTACTGACAGACCAAGTTTTCTTAGGTAGACAATCATTATCCTCAATATCTATGTATTTCTTGATAACATCTGCTTTCCACTGATTTACTAATAGTTTATAGATAGTCCTTGACTTGCAAGTGGTCACATAATGGCCATTCAAAGTTATGATGGGCCCAGAACAGGTGCTTTATAGCCCATAATGTTCATCATTATAAAATATTGTGCCACACTTGTGCACCCTGCAGGGATATGACCACATTTTGGTTGCTTAGCAACTGGCTCAGTTTTATGACTGGTTGCTGCATCCTGTATTCATGTGACTACAATTTGATATTTTTTTTGCCAATTTCAAAGAATGGGCTGATGCTTAAACTACAGTCGTCACTTAACTACTATGAATTTACTTAATGACCACAATGATTCACTTAAAAGCCATTGTAAAAATTGTCATCAAATTGGGTCCAGTCATATGACTGCCTCAATTTATGACCATTTATGGTAAAATTTATGACAATTTTGGAAATCAGTTCCCAATTGCATTCATAAGTTTTACTGCTTGTAGTAAAAATAGAAATAGAAAAAACTTATTAATAAATTAATTGAGGCTATTTAAATTACTTTTGAAAGGAAAGGAAATCTTATTAAATGCAGGTTTGAAAAATATTAATACCCTTGAATTTCATAATCCAGATTTTTAAATATTAAATATTGATATTATGTCAGTTTCTGTTCTTCCTTCTTCACATATGCACCTGAAAACTTCTTTTGATTCGAGCAGAACTAGCAGAACCCACTTCACTGAATTGCTTGCTGTTTTCTGTTCTGTGGTTCTGAATATTCACATGTTCTTTTCTCTAGTGTGTGCAGTGAAGCTTTAGCCTATTTTATCACTGTGAATTCTGAAAGCCATCGGGAGGCCTGGACCAATCTCTTGTTGCTACTTTTAACAAAAACACTAAAAGTCAGTGATGAAAAGGTAAGAGATGTTTACTTCAGTTTCAGAAGAAAACACAGGCTGCTGTAGCCCCCTTCAAGTGTAGATTGTGTGAGGAGTAAGGCATATAGGATAGGCAGGACTCAGGCCCTTACCTGATTGGGGACAATTTATGTTCACTGTTGAGCTACACTCTTTGACAGTGAAAAAGTGATAAAGAATTAAGGCAATGATATTCTAGTGGCAAGTTGAAGGTGTAATAAATAGGTTGCAGTCGATAGAATTTTGAGAAATTGCTGGTGAAATATTTTGACCAAGACCAGTTGAAGATGTGGAGTAGGTTTTACAGAAGCATATTTTTTAAATGTGGATATTGCAGTGGCATTCACTGACCGTGGGAATTGTACCTTCAATTGAACCGTACTGCTTGGAGAAACAGACTTGTATAATTTCTTACTTTTTCTCTCCTCTTTCTTCCTCCCAAGTTTAAAGCACACGCATCAACATATTACCCCTACTTATGCGAAATAATGCAGTTTGATCTGATCCCAGAACTCCGAGCTGTGCTGAGGAAGTTTTTCCTGCGCATTGGTGTAGTGTTCAGAGTCTGGATTCCTGAAGAACACTTGCGAACAACAGGGACTCAATCCCTTGCATGGTAGTTCTGTGACTGCTGTTTACCAAAGCTTGAATAATGCTCAGTTCACTGAATGAAAGCATAAACAAAGCAAAGAAAAACTGATAGGTCTCCAAAGAAAAAGAAACTACAATAATGTGAACAGCAGGGTTATATTGGTCAATCTGGTATTTCTGAAGGCTCTTTCATTACTACTATAATTCTGGCTGTCCTATAGGAATAGCTGTTCACATTTGACAATTTATTGCAGTAAATGTCAAGTCATTCTTACCATTAAGCTTGTCTGCTCAAATTGATTTTGCAGTAATTCCCTCTTAATACCTTCCAGCTGTTTGCTCATAAGCTGTTGGAAATGGTGAATGAAGACCCTTTATATAAGTTTGTGATGTTAGCAAATGTATTAATAAATATTTGAGAAGATGTAAATTTATTTGAAAATTGGCTGGAGCGTTTCTCCACCAAGAATGCATACAGTTGAAAATGACTTGGTGCTGTCTCTTCTTTCAATACAAATTTGAATGATTTGGTGCTGTCTATTGTGTATATCTGTAGCAAGATGATGACTAGGCAGTAATATATGTAGTCACCCAGTTAAAATCCAAAGCAGTCTTTTATCTCCATATCCCTTATTGCTAATTCTGCCGTACCTCGCAGAATGTAAATGGTAAATCATTTTCAGAGCAGCACCATATCTTCTCTAGGGCTGATAATTTTTCATCATATGAAAATTCCCTTGTTACTGGGTTACTATCAATAAAGCAATCTGCAAAATGTATTATGAAGGAAACATTCTCCCCAGAAATTGTAGGAAAAAACCAATTCACACTGCCTTTTAATTCAATTATTTTATCTCTCATGTCTTGAATGTTTAAGAAGTTTGAAAGCTTTGAAAAACGCTTCTGATTCTTAATCTCTAATGATTATTAAATATTAAGCAAATGACAAACTCAAATTCAGTGATTAATTTTGAAGTGCACATTGAATAAATCAAAATTTATACTCGTATTTTCCTTTTGGAGTAATGTATAGATTAACATTTGGGTAGAAACTGTCTATCTTCAATGTGTTTTCAGATATTTCTATTTTTGCTGCCAAACTGTGAGTTATGGTTGTTTTAATGGCTTGGTTAATGCTTTATTATTATAAGTTGTATAAGACAGAGGAGTCTGGTTCCTATTGGAACCACTTGATTTATTAATATAAGTGCACATGTACTTGTGAATGAAGCCTGCTTTCTGGGGCCAATAGGAAGCAAAGTCACCATTCTGTACTATTGGCTCTTCAGAATTTGGGTCCAAGGAGGGATTTTAGTATTATAATTATTATAAGACTAAGTTACTATTCTTGGCCCGATAAGAAATAGTTTTGTAAGATATGGCAGGCAAATTCTGTATAGTTGTAATAATGTAATGGTTTCTACAAGAGGGCAGGAAGGAGGTAATTTCTGTCCAAATGTATTAAAAATGCAAAAGTATTAAATATACTTTTTCTTCTTATTGGCCTGTATTGAACTGTAAGGTCTTAGTGAAGTGGGGAGCAGGGAGACATGGTAGATGGGTGACATCAGCCCTAAGGAAAAGTCCTGAAAAGGTTCGATCCAAGGTGACAAGTGTGATGAAGAAAGTGAAACTTCTAGCTCTGTAAATTGAGTCTGGCTACTAACACTGTTATCATAGTTACAATTAGGGAAGAGCTATGGCAGGATTTTCTTTTAAATACTAGTGTGCTATCTCAAAGAGTTTCAGTAATAAAGCGGTATAAGTTTTCTTTTTTTTCTTTTTTTTTTTTGGCAATTCATAGACAAAAAGTTTCTGACATTTTAATTTCTCTACCAAAGACTTTTGTACATAGCAAGTGAAAAATATTGTTTTCTGTGAAATATGTTGGAAAACATATAAACAGTTCATTAGGAAGGATTGTGATAAAACATTAGCTTACTTATTTAGTTATTTATGTTTGCAGTGAAAAGGGATTTCACTGTGTGCGGAAAAAAAGTTATTTATTTTTATATCTTGTTATTTTAATCCTTGTACTGACCAGAATTCTTCTTTAATTGGACTGCTTTTCCCCATTTCTATAATTCTGATGTCAATATGTTCTGCAAATACAGCGCGGTCTTCATCACTCTCTCTCTCTTGGTTAAATGTTTTCTGTTCAGATGTGCACCTCTTTGACTTCATTAAAGAAGCATGGCAACACTGCAAGTAATGTTTAGAACCTGAATAAAAAGTGCAATATGCATAGGGTTTAAAATAGTTATCTTCCAAAGTTTTGCAATGTAAAGCACTGTGAAGAAGCTTCTTTTGTGTGATCTTTACTTATACACAGAATAGTCTGATCATAAAACTTAAAGTCTAGTCAGTAGTATTAAATTATTCATTTTCTTAGGAAAGCTTTATTTAGCAGCCAACAGCTACATTTTCAAATGGCTAAGACTTTAATTAAAAACATAGGTGGGAATCTAATAACCATGTAATTATCATGAAGGGTAGCACGTGAGTATCTGTGTGCGTGTTTGTATGTGTTTGAAGATGTTCCATAATAGCCTTTCTTTGTGATATTCCTGAAGATTGTGAAGAATGGTAATAATGGTACATGTATTATTTGAATGTGTTTTTATAATGACTGTGGGCATCAGTACTGCTTGGTTTTGGCAACACCAACTTCCATGGACAATCGTAATAATGTTAGGAATATTCTCTAAAATTTTCTATGGTAATTGATTTGAGATCAGATCATTGAACAGGTTCTGCAGGGTAAACCAATGTTTCTTATATCATTTATTTAAACACTCATAAAATTTTGTTTGAGCTGGCCACATAATAGAATTCTATATCATGAATCCAGTGCAAGATGAACTGTCTGTGTTGCACACAACTCCAGTGTACAGGCAGTTGTTGATCTCTTAGCAATTGTAGTAAACCTTAGACTTGCATGTCAAGCTATAGTTGCCTCTTCCCTCTCTGATATGAATCTCCCCTTCCTTTGTCAGCATTAATGTTGCTTTGATTTTATACCTTCAGTAGCAACAATTGTGATAAACACGAAATAGATTCCTTCTGAATCAAATTTGCAACACTGATTCTACCAGGTTTGCAACACTAATTTAAAATAATAGTTTTGATTACCATTAATTGTGGCCACAGCTAATAGCAGATAAAGTATTAATCTTATCATTTCAGCCAAAGAAGAACAGGAATACAGAAATAGTAGTAAAAAAAAAAAGAGGTAAGAATGCAGAACCCTGCCTCACTTGGTCATTCAACACTTGGTCTAATATGTACTCTTTTATTCTGAAATAATTATGGTGAAGTCATGCTGAAAACATTGAATATACTGTGCAAAAAAAGTGTACAGAATTATATGTAATCTAATACTTGAAATACTTGGAGAAAATATTTTACAGTAAATGGACTAGAAAAAAGCCCAGCAGTAGCAACAAAGCCCAGCATCAGCATCAAAGTGACTTCCAAAGTGATTTGGAAGGTTTATCAGGTGGAGCAAAGCATAAAACATTGTTTTATGTTTATATCACTTAAAAGTTTAGGAAGAGGTAGCATTACGTATATTCTAAAATACCAATCCCAGTACAACGTTTTCCATTCCCCTATTATAAATTGAGAATGTGGTTGAAAACCCACTTATTTAAAAACTGCAAATTTGCACATAAGGGCCTTTTAAAAACAAACAAACAACATTGAGTAAAAAGAATAATTCACCACTGTTATACTCCCACTGAGGTTAACATAAGTCAGTATAAATTGCCAGTGAAATTTGTCCCTATTAATAAATACGTTACAGTTCAATCAGATGGTGTGATGTGATTCTTGGCTTAAAGCAAAGCAACAGAAAATTTTGATTTGTGAGAGGTGCAGTTCTATAAATGTCTTGATATTTTTGTCCAGAATATCTCTTTGCAACTTTAAATAAAATATACTTTGTGCAAAATGTATGTTTTATCTATATAATGCTTAAAATTAGTTATAAGCTACTTTTTTTCTTAAGAGACCTTCTATTATGAAGTACATTTAATATCATTAAGTTAATGAAAAGCATTCCTTGCCCGATGGATGTATACATTTTTGAGAGAATAGCATAATTATATACTGTAATACAAAGTTATGTAAAGTTTTTATATAAAATATTATGAAGAATGTTGTATTCCATGCTTTAATCAGGTGGTAAATAAAGTTTAACATCAAACATATTTTTTTTTACCTTGTGATTAAAAACTTATTTCTACTATTTTTTGTCACCTTGTTAAGGAGTAAAGGTAAAGGCTATTAGAATAGAGACATTGTTTATATTTCACCTTCAGTATTCAGAACCTCCTTGAACAGGCATAGTTTCTGACCAGTCAATTATGACCTAAAACGTGATCTGTTCTCCACACAATATTTCTGACTTGAAACTGTTCTGTAAGGAGGAATGAGCTAAAACTGATGCACAAGACTGATCAAAAGTTATTGGAAAGATTTAGTTGCAGTTACAGGTAGTCCTCATTTAAAGACCACTTGATCTATTACTGTGCAAAGTTATGATAGTGCTGAATGAGAGGGACTTATGATCAGTTCTCATAGCTGCTGCTATAGTGTCCCCACGGCAATTTGGGTGTTTGGCAATTGGCTTACAATTACGATGTTGCAATATCTCATGGTCACGTGATTGCCATTTCTGACCTTCACTGATTATTTCCCACAAGCAAAGACAATTGGAAAGCTGGCAGGAAGTTGCAAATGGTGATCACATGGCATTGCAACCACCCTGGATTTGCATAATGATGTCAACTGGGATTGTTGGAACTGCCATTGTAAATTGACTCAGTCATGTCACATTGCCTTTTATGACTGCATCACTTAGCAACAGTTTTTAGTCCCAATTACTGTCAGTAAGTGTAGTGGAATCTCCACCTAGAGTTGGAGGGAGAAATATGAAGAGACTGGCCAGTTTAGAGATACTGCACAGCAAAAAGTAATTGCAGACCTGACTTCCCCCAAAATCCCGCAAATCCTTAGCTGGCTGTTCCCAAGGCAATGCAATCAGACTGGTGAGTGTCCTATAAATAGGCAAGAAACAATAAAGAAGCGACTCTAATCAGTTCACAATGTCACTGGTTCCTTTGCACCCAAGGGTTAGTTATATTGCTGCCAGGATGTGAGGGGCACACCAGTTACTGAACACAAAGGTTTACATTTGCCACACACAAATATGTAGTGTTGGATCATTTGCCTCAATAAATAAAGGAACATGTATGTTTTTGATTCATTTGAGTCTTTTTATCTAGTTTTAGGACTTGTATGAAAAAACATCACACTTTAGGTTATATTTATGCAGAATTATTGAAAATTCAAAACATTCCCCAATTTTTATGCAGCACAGTATACTAGAAGAGCACTCTTATATTTATGGAACCCCCAAAATTGCTGATAAAAACCTGCAGTTTGGAATCTACTCCTTTATCAGACCTATGAAATTAGTACAACTCAATAGTTGTACTATCGTAGCAATAGTGATTTTGTAATTCTTCTGTGACTGTCAGCAATTAGTTTTGAGGGACTGGAGACAGGATATCAGTTTACTTTAATAAAGCATTAATTGCTTTATTTAATTGACTAATTAAATAAACCAGAGTTGCCAGATTCATAGAAATGAAAACAGAAGCACCAGCATCAAGTTCTGAATTGAAGAAGCTTCTTGGATTACAAGAGAAACATTTTGAAGGAAAATACCAAGAAAATCCAGTTGCCTTTTGGAAAAGCACCTTTGGGGACAATTATGACCTGAATGATTGAGATTCTCCATTGACAAGCACCAGTTATGTTTGATAATTTTCACCCAGTATCCAACCTGTCCTTTTTAAGGAAAGACACTGAGAAAGTGATAGGGAATCAAGTACAAAGAGTCCTAGGGGAAGCATATTAATCTGGATCTTTTTCATTTGGTTAGAGTTGTAGGGCAGTGACCTCCCAAAGGAGATGGCTCATGTCTTAGAGATATCCTGCTTAAATAGCAAATAAGTACTTAAGAGTTAAGTAAGCTTTGGCTGGTGACCCATTTACAATTCTAAAGCATTTTTTTTTTTACTTCAGTACGGGTGACTTGATAATCCCTTGGACTATACAGCAACATGCATTATGGGGCATCCTTTGGAAAAAACACAAAAGCAGCAGTCAGTACAAAATGCAGCTACCAGATTATTTTACAGTTGCTTGCAGGCAGTTCTGGATTGGATGACAGCCATCAAATCTGAATCCTGACAAGACTGATGTTATGAATCAGTGATTCTTTAGGGTTAGGAACCGGAAAAGCAACCAATTTTAGATGAGTATCTCTTTCCAAAATGGTGTAAAGTTAAATGAGCTTTCCTCGATTTACAGCCTTCCCTAAGGGTCCCTTTATTAAGACACTTTGTAAGACTGGTTTTTTTTTTTCATTTTCCATTAACCACCCCAGTGTGAAGGAAAATAGATGTGGTTAAGTACAAGTAGTCCTTGACTTACAACCAAAATTGACCCCAAAATTTATGTTGCTGAAACGTTTGTTATGAGGAATTTTGCCTCATTTTACAACTTTTCTTGATGCTGTTAAGTGAATCATTGCAGTCGTTAAGTTAGTCTCACAGTTGCTAAGTGAATCTGGCTTGCCTATTGACTTTGCTCTTCAGGAAGTCACAAAAGGTGATCCCAGGACACTGCAATGGTCATAAATGTGAGTCAGTCGCCAATTGTCTGACCATGGGGATGCTGCAATGATCATGAGTGTAAAAAATGGTGGTCGTCACTTTCTTCAGGGATGTTGTAACTTTGAACGGCCACTAGCTGAACTGTTGTAAATCGAGGACTGTCTGTATTTCTAGGAAGGGGGAAACAAAGACTTTTTACACCAGGCTGTTAGTGTGCCCTGCTTATCCATCGTTCCCCATAGTCTAACACAGGGGTCTCCAATCTTGGCAACTTTAAACCTGGCGGACTTCAACTCCCAGAATTCCCCAGTCCAGCTTTGCTTTGCTTTGCTGCCTGGGGAATTCTGGGAGTTGAAGTCCGCCAGGCTTAAAGTTGCCAAGGTTGGAGAGCCCTGGTCTAACAAACTCTAAGCCAGCCAAAAGGACTGGGTTCCCAAAAGTCATGCTAAAGCGTGGTTGCCAATTTATGGACCGGCGTGTAACTCACACCCACCCCACAACGGTCACATGACTGAAGGCTCGCCCGGCGGGGGAGGAAACACCAGTTTCCTGTGCCTTTGGGGACCTCTTAATATTCCCCTCAGTCTTCGCCACCCCGCAAAGCCCTTCTGGGACGTCCCTGCACTGAAGAGCTCTTGGTCAATCTGGATTCAGAACTAACCCGCCCGTGATTGGTTGCCGGTTTGGAAGATTCTCTTGTGGATTGGCAGCGCCGGGAGGACGGGGGAAGCTGGCCCCGCCTCTTGCGTGGTGCCGTCACCACGTCGCCGCCGCCGCTGCCGCCGCGCCGCCTCATCGAGGTTTGAATGTGAAGCTGAGCCCTAGGAGGAATTGCTGCTCGATCGCACTGTCAGGGGACCCGTCAGGTAAGGCCGAGCCGTTAAGCGCGATCCGTCGTCCTTTGGCGTGTGGCTGGGCCTCTCAGGCTCCGGAAGAGAAAGCCGCGGAGAGGAGGGGCGACCGAGGCAAGCCTAGGAGTCTGGGGAGATGGTCGCGAGTGCGGGCCCATGGCCCAGCAGAGGGAGGTGCCTCTGAACCTGCGGCGTCTCTCTTGGCCTGCCTCCTTTTGCCTACGCGTGCCCTCGTTGGCTCCTGAGCCTCGCTCGCGGCAAAAGCAGCCTGTTGATTGGCTAGCCTCGCCTGTCACTCTTTCTGGAAACGAGATAGCGTGAACCGAGCAGCACGATCACTGTCTCTCTCTCTCTCTCTCTCTCCGTTTCCCCCCCTTTTATCGCCGAGCCTTTCCTCTCGCCTCAACCCGTTGGAGATGGGGCAGGACTTTCAAGGGCGGGGGAGGTTCCCCGTCCCGTTAAGGGATCTGTGGTGGGGGGTTTTTTTCTCCATTTCCTGAGGCAGCAACGTAGAAGGATGCCAGCCTTCTTCCCCCCCCCCCCAAAAAAAAGATGCTCTGTGGGCTTCTTCTCGGGTAAAAAAACAGCAAAATGCTGATGCAGACATTGAAGAAGAAAATACCCTGCACTGGGCAGAAGCTATTTTGTTTGGTGCTAATATGGAGGATTAAAGCTCTTGGCTAACGTTTTCTTTGCAACAGCATTTACTGGATTTGGATTTGGATTTGTTCCCTCAAACAGTATTTGGGGCGAAATAATTCTTCTAGCCACTTGGTAAAGGGAAGATTTAAATCAGCTGCAATTTATTCCATATGTATGAATGGCTACTTGAAAATAAGCTTTTATCTACCTTATAGCAACATTGCAGCTTATTTGCAAAAGATGGTTGGGATACTTGGTTTATTGATGTAACATTCTTTCCCCTCCTCCCCCTTTTCTCTCCTCCTCCAAGCCCATTTTTCAGAAGGGGGGGATGATGACCCCCAGCTATTCTGAATGTTATCCCTTCCTTCTAGTTGAAACATAGTTTACTAATTTCATTTATACATGTTCATTTTTTTATTGTTTTTGCTCCTGCTTCCCTAGTGTCTCTACCAAGGTTTAAATGAATTGGTCCACTTTGGGGAAGGGTGCTGAACTATAGAGGAATTACAATTAGCTTTCAAAAACAATAAATAGGCCCATCGCTGATAATGTGTTAAAATAGGGGGATATTTTATGCATAAACTTAAGTTGATTTATATATTCCTCCTTTGTAAAAAGAACAAGAACTGTGTGCTTAATAATGAGAAAAAGTCTGGTTAATAGTAACAGCATGGTATATACCAGTGATGGCTAACATTTTCCAGACCAAGTGCCCAAAGCACGTGGGTGTGCGAATGTGCAGCAAAACTCCCATAATGCAATGCGAGTGTGGCCCCTGCGCATGCGCTCCACCTCTCACGCATGCATGCACGCCCACCCACACGTGCTCCACACATGCATAGTGAGACCCGATGACCAACTGGCCGGCGGGAGGAGCACACACATGCACGGGCGGAGCTGAACTGGCGTGACGGATCACGTGCCCACAGAGAGGGCGCTGCGTGACACCTGTGGCATGTGTGCCATAGGTTCGCCATCACAGGCATATACCATATAAAGATTGCTTTTAAAAATTAATGTTAAAATAATACATTAAATGCAGCGATTCCGAATTGAGATATTAAATAGCTATCAACCAAAGATTCAAGGTATTGTCAAGTTATACCTAAGGGGAAGGTCATACTTTAAAAAAAAAAAAAAAAAAGCTGTTCTTTAAAGTTGATCATGGCCAAAACCTGTCATAACAAAGATTATGGAACAGAATGTTAAAATAGTTTCAAGTATGAGTCTATAAAAATCCTGTTTCTTTAAAACAATGTAATAATTAAAATGAACATGGATTTTGCAAAATCTTTTGTCATGTTTTTGATTGGGCATCTTTCTGAGATGATATTTTGTGGAAGTTAAGATATGTCAACAGCATTTCCTTGGAGTATTCCATGACAAGTTTAACTAACAAAGAGTTAAGTATAAGTTGGGTGACATTATATTTAGGTAAACAGATCGCTTGAAACTAGGCCAATAATTCTTATTAATGGTCCATGGTCAAATTGGGGAGAGGGATTAAGTGGAATGGCACAAGAATCTGTCCTGGACCCTCTAATTTTCTGACCATTTTAATGAGTTAAATGCAGAGATGGAAGAAATATTTAGCAAATTTGCAGATGCACACATTTGTGTAGTTAACAAGAAGAAATAAAAATGCAAAATAATATTAATAGGTTGGAGAAATAGCTTAATGTTACAATAAATATAACAGGTACAATAATAGTTGGTTGCAAATTGAATATGAGCCCAGTAGAGTAAAAGCTGCAAAGAAAGGCAAGGATAATTTTACACTACATCAACATATATTTTTTAAATCTTGAGAAGTAACTACTTTATTCTTTCTGCATCCTCAGATCTCACTTAAAGTCCTATAAACAGTTTGTCAACAAAGAAACTGAAAACAGGTTACAAGAAAATCAACAGATATCATTAGAGGGTTAAAAATGTTCAGAAGGAACTAAGTATCTTTAGCTTTGAAAAAATACTCCTGTAAAGATGCCATAGCACTCTTCAAATATGTGAAAAGATGCCATATCGAAGGTCAAGTCCTGTTTTGTATCATTGCAGACCTAAATAATAGATCTAAATTGCAAAAAGGCAGATTCCAGCTTCTTCACAGAGCAATTAACTGGAAAGATAGTAGACTTTTCTTCCATGTTCAAGCAGATTCTAGAGAGGCATTTATCTTTGTCTTTAGCTTGACTTCCCAGGCTGGAGGTCTGGGAAGGATAGCCCAAATGCTTACTTCCAACCTTTAGTTCTAGTCAGAAATAGATAACTCAATGCAATAGGGTAAATAGATAGGAACTGGAACTTGGTTTTAAAAATACAGCTTAAGTGTGATTCAATATAGTTTTCTGTACCATGAAAAACTTGGAAAAATTGAAACAGCTTGAACTGAAAACACAACCAATCTGTGTGTTTGAAATGAAACAATTTCAATAAGGTCATAATGAATCTCATTCCTTCAGGATAAGCAAGGTCAGGAAATAGGAACAGCAGGGATTTCAGGTACACCTTTATTATAGGGTATAATAATAGAATCTGTTAAGAGTTTTTTGCTACTGTATTTTATATCAGTTTCAGAATAAAGAGGATCATCATCTACTAGACTTATTAAATTGTGTACTATTTTGAGATCTTACTTTCCAACCCAATATGGGCAAGATTGAATTAGGTTAAGCAAGGTTTTTGCTTATGTACCTTTAATTTCACCACAATGTGCACTTTTAATATTTCTTCCAAAGAATTGGGAACATTTTCCAAGCAGATACGAGCCACAATTAATAGAAACAATGGGATAACGAGAGCATCAGGAACCTGAAGTCTGGTCTATAATATTGGATATTACTGAAATCTTAGTCCACATGATATCAGATCATGAAAATTATAATTTACGTGTCAAGAAATCTATTATACTATTTTTGTGTATGTTTTTTTTCACAATTATAGGTTGCGTTTACTATTGGCTAGGAGACCATACAATGAATTATGTGTATAAGAGTGTTTTTACTGACAGGACATTTGTCAGTTTAACAATGGGATTAATCTTAATTGAGGGCAAAAAGAAGACCGATTTGAATTTCCATCAATGTGCGCTCTGTTGCCAAAATGATATTTTTTAAATAATACATATTGTAGTGTTTGTTTTGTTGAGAATAAGGTTGGTCCTTATTTTTCTTAATATATAGCATTAACAGTTACGGAACACTATTTTGTTAACTTTTAGGTTTGGTTATGGAGCTGAGTGATGCCAATTTGCAGACTTTAACAGAATACTTAAAGAAGACGCTAGATCCTGATCCTGCCATAAGGCGTCCTGGTAAACCATTTAAAAATTTAAATTGTGAATAAAAAACTTGAAACTATATTAAATGGCAGCCTATGGTAGTTTAGAGCACAATATTAGCTGAATAGTTGAATTCTCACATTACTTCTTGAAAAATTGAGTTCATTGAGTTCAGAAAGGCACTGTCCTCTGCTTCAGTACATCCCCTATAATAAACTCTCACAATCTGTATCACTTTTATTTCTTACTCATAATTTTATTCAGATGTTTTAAACTATTATATGGATATAATTTCTTCAAAGGCATATAACTTCTTTATATATGAAGACACTTCATTGTACTTCTGTATACTGTTAAAAAACACTAGTACAGTGATGGAAGTGAATCTATTTTATTCCTATTCAGTGATTTCGAGCACTATAAGAAAGTAGTCCATAAGAGATGTCTTTTCAAAATACAATATTTGGAGTATAAAATCTAAGAACACCATCCTGTTCTGTGCTTAGCAGCTATTGTACATTTGGAAACATTTAATAGTAGCAGGATGATAACTGTACAGTCAGTATAAAAATATTGATTTCAGTTTATTATCCTTACCCAGTCTTTTTATTTCTTTTTGATGTTAAATAATAGGAGTTTGTCAGTAATAAAATTATAAACTATATTTATATTTTTCTTACAGCGGAAAAATTTCTTGAATCTGTTGAAGGAAGTCAGAATTATCCATTGTTGCTCTTAACACTATTGGAAAAATCACAAGATAATGTCATAAAAGTTTGTGCTTCTGTCACATTCAAGAATTATATTAAAAGAAACTGGAGAATTGTACGTATTTTCAATTAATGAAATTTTATTATATGTTAAATATTAGATATTAATATGTTAAACATATGTTTATTATATCCCATATTGGTTGTTGGGATTCTGTAAAGGACTTGTAGGAAATCCAGTAGGTTTTGTGCTGCATACTATTGAAAGTAGAATCAGTTTTATACCTGCATCTGAGAACAATAACTATATAAATATCTCCCTTATACATCCATCCATATTCACATTCAAATTGATTATATGATCATGCATTCAAAATTTGCTTGAGTTCCCAGGTCCTATGGCTAATGCAAAAGTCTTCACTTAGCAGGTAGCACAAACATAAATGGCAAAAATAAATTGTCTAGCCTAGAGCTATCAAACTCCCAGCCTGTGGGCAGGATACATCACGCACTGACCACGCCCACACCCATTTTAGCAAAGGGGGGGGGGAGAGTCCCAATACGTCATGTGACGCTGCCATGAGAACGTGAGTTTGACACCTCTGGTCTAGCCCTTTTCCCCCTTTAGAAAGGGGAAAACTAACTAGAATGAAACTATTAGAAAGGACTAATAGTTTCACTCTTACAATTTTAAGTTTTCAAGAAAGTAGAGAAGCTGCCAGTAGATAAGGAATGTGGACCAGAGATTTGCAACTTTGTTTTGAATATAATAGGATTTGAATATAATCCTTTGAACTTTGAACTTAAAATTGATTGAACTTTAATTTTATAACCGTTTCAGATTTTGCAGCAACTAATATTAATTCAAAATTATATCTATCTATCTATCCTGACAAGATGATTAATTAATTAGGGATTAATATAGAGATAGTATTTGTTTCCTATTTATCCTCCTTATGAAACAAACAATTTAGCAATATCTAGAAAAGGCATGGCCTTAGATTAATTAATACTTTATTTGCAGATTGAAGATGAACCAGACAAAATATGTGAATCTGACCGGATAGCTATTAAAGCCAACATCGTACACCTGATGCTTAGCAGCCCAGAACAAATTCAGAAACAGGTAAGGTAACTAAAAGTGAAATTATGTCTATTATTTTGCAGGGAGATTGATTGTTACATAAGGATTTTAAAGAATACTAGAGATATCAAAGGACATCTAGTTCAAGTATGTAAAGACCAAGAATATTTAAGAGCAATCATATATGTATTAAATATATTTAAGTCAAATGTAAAAATTGGTAGTGTGTGTCTGTTGTACTTAAAATTAATGATAACATTGGCTCATCTAACCTGTTTGAAGCATGCTATGGATAGTTGATAATGATTAATACTCTAAAGCCGCAAATCAATAAGTGTCATATGGCTTAGGCCTAGAAAGCCATTGAGAAAAAAGATGCTGATTATATTACAATGACAGTTTTAATAATTTTGAAAGTACATTTATTTCTATTCAGTGCATGATTATCAAAGTAGCATGCTAATTTACAAAATAAAATTAAAATAAGGCAAGATTACTCAGTGGCTCTTTCTTAAGTGTAACAACTTCCTCACCAAATATTTCTCATTGGGGATGAAATAGAATCTGCATTGTCATTCCACGTTTGTTGTGTTTTTCTCCACTCAGTATTAACAAATTAATGGCCTCAGTATTAAAGATGTCATGTAATATTAAACATATGTCACTGCAGAATAAAGATTTATAAGACAAGTTTAGAATCGGGTAATATTAAGACATTGTATGAAAATTCCACCATTTTTTTTAATCCAAGAATGTTTTTGTTTTTAATTTCCATATGTAGTATCATTCCCTAGCTTTGTATAGTAAAAATGGCTTCCAGGTCTGACAAGGGTATTGTTTTAGTTAAAATAATAAATATGTGAGCAGTTGATATAAATATACATATTTATATGGCCACCTACTTGACACATTAGTCAATGTGCCATAACATTTTTTAAATAAATAATTGTAACAATGAAATATAATACAACATAAGAAAACATTTTGTGCTTGAGGCAGTTCAAACAATCAATGATAGTCACTTAAGATAGGCTCCAAAACCCACTGACCCAATATCTAGGGGAAGAATCAGCTGCTTTAACAGCTTTTTGAAAGGCAGACAGATGAGCTCTTCACACTTCAGCTTCCTCCAGCAGTGTATGCTGGGTGTCTCTTCTGCAGCCTGATGTCATGGCCAAGATCTGAAGAAAAAGAGAGGTAGAGACATGTTTAATGTTTTCAATAAGAGTGAAAACAATAGAGTGTGTAATTGGGTCCTTTATTCAAAAAAAAAAAAAAAATCTGTATTCCATTTAGTTAAAGCAGCTATTTATCCCTTTTCAGATATCTTTATTTATTCTCTTTTTGTAGTTAAGTGACGCTATTAGCATAATCGGTAGAGAAGACTTTCCTCAGAAATGGCCTGACCTGCTAACAGAAATGGTAAATCGCTTTCAGAGTGGTGACTTCCATGTTATTAACGGAGTTCTTCGTACCGCACACTCTTTATTCAAAAGGTATGAGATACGGCTCTGACTCTCCTATTCTTATTTGCAAGTAAAATTGCTCTGTTGTGCAGTAATTGGGTTCTGATTGACTTTGAGTGTAGTTTACTAACTTGAATTTTCCTTTCTTTGTTAGGTACCGTCATGAGTTTAAATCAAACGAACTGTGGACAGAGATCAAACTTGTCCTTGATGCATTTGCACTACCCTTGACCAATCTCTTTAAGGTACAGTTTTGTTTTGACATTTGAATCTCCACAAAAACACTTTCATCTTCAGAGCACAGTTTAAGCATACACTGAGTACCGTGAGGTTGTGATTTCCACATTACTACTTTGAAGGTTAACTTCCTAGGAAAATTAAGATTAAAAAAACTACAGATATTGAAATCATTACTTTTTTTTAAAGTAGCACTGTTAATATTCAGACTTTTGATGGCAGTGCCTGTGATTGCTTTGCTTCTTTTTTAAATATCTTACTTTTTCATTTTAATAGAAAGGAAGCAAAAACATTGTTTAAAGTTATTATTTATCTTTCCTTTTCTAGGCCACCATTGAACTTTGCAGTACTCATGCAAACGATGCCAGTGCTTTGAAAGTTCTGTTCTCCTCTTTGATTCTTATTGCTAAGTTATTCTACAGTTTAAATTTTCAAGTAAGCCACCTTTATATTTTATTTATATATTTTATATTATAGTATATTATATATTATATTATAATTAATAATATTGGTCCACCCATATTGGCATAGAATTCAAGCAGCTACAGTTGATGAAATATTTTGGTGATTTTGGTAATTTTAAAAAGTCTTCATTGGTTTTTGAGATAATGAAATATTTTAAAACAATCTGAATAAAGGTGAATGCTGGCTATATAAATTACATGGACAAAGTCTTTCTTATTCAGATGAAAAATAGTGTGTATATCACCTTTTAATATTATACATATTTACATTTAGTTTCTGCTTCAGTTCATTTCAGTAAGAACAAGCCTGATCAAAATTTATGTCAGAAGAGCAAAGAGAAGAATTATAATGGATGTTAACAGTCAGGGTATCAAATTTAGAAATAGTAGATGGACTATTCATATATTCATCTATAATGACGTCAAGACAAAGGCTACTATTTTCTGAGTTTGCATAATTTCATGCTCACTGCCCTTAAGTGAGGGGGTATCTTTTGAACAAAAATGATTTGTTAAAATACATTTCTGATTCATTCAGTACTGGAACTGATAATCATGAAAGAAAACAATATACAACTATTCAATTTGCATTTCTGAGAAACCTTGAATTTCACCAAAAATGTCTTATATCACATTAAAAAAAATAACAAGGCATAAAAAAATAACAATAGCCTAGTGCTGTACAGTTATACCTCGGTACTCAACTGCTTTAAAACTTGTCAAATTCTATGCAAAACTCCACACATTTTGACACAAAACTTTTGTTCCCGTGCTTGTTGTTTGTTACTCAATGCACAAGCTAGTACTTGTCATCAACTGACTTCCTATCCTTTTCAGCTGAAACATGGGTCACATGGTTTGTTTGGTGCTCGTCATTTTTAGTGCTCTTTTCGTACTTGCCTCCCAGAACTATTAACGATGAATACCGAGATACCACTGTATTTATATGTGTTAACATTTACTAAGTGAAACTGGAAGTTAATAAGTGTCCTGAATGATTAGATAGGATACCAGAATGCAGCTCCTTTGTTTCACTTTCTGGTAAATCACTGTTTTTCTACAATGCTTGACAGCTACTTTGTGACTGTACTAGCATCCTCTCCATCATCACAAACATTTTCTTAAATTTCTAATGATATGTTTTCATATGTTCATTGTTTCAAAAAAGTTGAGTCAGTTATACTAATCAAGAAATGAAAAGATTAGAATACTAAGTGTAAAAAATATAATTTGGATTTCGTAAATTCCCTTTTTATAACTCTGTTTTCTTTGAGCAGGTCCTGCCATAAATTATTTATCATAAAAATGATTAAAAATAAGAACTTATATCTTCACTCTGTAGGACCTTCCTGAATTTTTTGAAGATAACATGGAAACTTGGATGATGAACTTCCATAATCTTTTAACATTGGATAATAAACTCTTACAAACAGATGTAAGTAACATGATAAACATTTTCTTAAGTTTCTCTGAAATGATATTCATACTCAGTAGTAAAAATAGTATTACAACTATATGTTAATTGGTAGCAAAATTTATATGGATCTTTCATGTGATAAGGCACATTGAAATGTGAATAAAATAAGGAGGGAAGTGATTGATGATTATTTTTGTTGGTGATGCTAGGATGAAGAGGAAGCTGGACTCCTAGAACTTTTGAAATCCCAAATTTGTGATAATGCTGCTCTGTATGCACAAAAATATGATGAAGAATTTCAGCCTTACTTGCCTCGTTTTGTTACTGCAATTTGGAATTTATTGGTTACAACTGGTCAAGAAGTTAAGTACGATCTGGTAAGCTTAAGTGCCTGGCTTTCTTTCACCATGCTTGAAGTAAATATTGTGGTACTTTTTCAAATAATTTTTGTTGATGTCTTTTTCTTGTAGCTGGTAAGTAATGCAATCCAGTTCCTGGCTTCCGTTTGTGAGAGACCCCATTACAAGCACCTGTTTGAGGATCAGAATACACTGACAAGTATTTGTGAAAAAGTTATTGTTCCCAACATGGAATTTAGAGGTACATTTATTTTTGATATTTCTATATTAATATATTTCTATATATTTCTATATATATATATATATTTCTATATTTAACCAAATTAAATTCTGTACAACCAAATGACTTCCATCACTTTACCTCAAAAGATAAAGCATTATTAAACAAATTGTGGGGTCCTTGGTGCTTCCTGAGCTTGTTTGTTTGTTCATTGCCCACCTAGATAATATCATCAATGGAAGTGATCTTAGGGTTTGCTTCCTGTTTATATACAGTAGCTTGTCCTCCCAATAGTGGTGTGGTTTTCTCCTTAATAGTTCTGTGATTATAGTATTTTCTGCTTGATTTTTTTTGTCATTGTTAATCCCTGCTTATCTAACTATTGACTGCTGGAGAAGATTCATTCTGGATATTTTGTTTCCTTCTTAGCTTTTTTATGATTTCATTTGAATGGTGTATAAGTTTGGTTTTTTCTATATCTAGTGATTATACAAAATTACTTCACAAATCATGTATGTGGCTGTCACTGGGTGCTGTTCCTTGTGATTCTTGATGAGTTTATCTTGTCTTTTTATGTACACTGAGAGCACATGCACCAAAGACAAATTCCTTGTGTGTCCAATCGCACTTGGTCAATAAAGAATTCTATTCTATTCTATTCTATTCTATTCTATTCTATTCTATTCTATTCTATTCTATTCTATTCTATTCTATTCTATTCTATTCTATTCTATTTTGTTGATAGAACAAATTATTATCAGGAATATGTACTATTAAAAACAAATTAGTTTTAACCAAGTATTTAATCTTTACAATGTTATGTCACCTAGCTGCTGATGAAGAAGCTTTTGAAGATAATTCTGAAGAATATATTAGAAGAGATTTGGAAGGATCAGGTAATTGTTTTGATAGTGGATAAACAGTAGCAGTGGATAAATATACTGTGTGTGTGTTCTCTTTTTTGTTGTTGTCAGCCCATCCTTATTTAATCTTCACAGTGTGATAAATGTTATTCAGTAATATTAAAAGCATGTATCCAAATCAAGAAACAGTGATGCTGTTTTAAGTATAACGTGCTATGCATTTGATCTTTATCTTTTTCTGGTATAGATATTGACACTAGACGCAGAGCGGCCTGTGATCTAGTAAGAGGATTGTGCAAGTTTTTTGAAGGACCTGTAACGGGGATCTTTTCCGGTTATGTTAATTCTATGCTACAAGAATATGCAAAAAATCCATCTATCAATTGGAAGCATAAGGATGCTGCTATTTACCTTGTAACATCTTTGGCATCAAAAGCTCAGACACAAAAGGTACTTGGTTTTGATTAAAAATTAAAGGATATAATAATATTTGGATCCTTATGGGAAAGATAATAATATCAGTTCCTTTTTTTATTTCCGTCATGTTGCTCTATTTTAACCTTTAGCACACTTCTTAAAGGCGTTAGCCCCCTGGTATATGTTACTTGCAATCTTTTAAGTCTAAAAGTCAGACATCATGGAATACTTACCCTTAGAGATTGTCTATATGGACATTGCTCAGATTACCTTCCGCCCAGCCTGAGGTAGCTATTCCCCAGTGCTCAGCAAAGAAGATACTTATTAACCATTGTTGGGATCTGAATAACACTGTTTCGGGTTCAGCAAAATGGACTGTGCTGGAAAAGTGTAAGGTGAAACATATAGTAATGATAGGTCCTGAATACAAGCATTGTCTTGTAGAGCTGGAGTGAATAAAACTTTGGTGAAATGGAGACAGATATATTCCTGGTTTTCAGTTGATTTCATTTCTTTTCAGCAGTAGAGTCAGATTGATCACTTCATTCATTGGAGAGATAACAGAAGATTTCTACAGTAAAATTTGTCATGGTCATGCAGATCTTTTAAAATCTCAGTGTTCATTCACTTATGAATAAATTGAATTAAGTGGGCCTACTATTTGCAGGGTTTCTTCTGAAACCCAGAATATATTGCTAAAGTACCATGCCTAATGTACTTTATGCTGGCACAAGTATAATATTTCGTTTAGACTAGAGGGTTGTTTCTGTTTTATAGTTTAAACTTTGAACCAGAACAATAAGACAGATAACTTACAGAAACTGCTAGGAACCATTCACAGCATATTTCAGCAATTCATATTTAAATTAAATTATAAATTAATTAATACAGACTTTTAAAAAGTGATTTCCTGCTTCCCTCTATAGCATGGGATAACCCAAGCCAATGAACTAGTGAATTTGACGGAATTTTTTATGAATCATATTCTACCAGATTTAAAGTCTCCTAATGGTAAGTTTAACATTTTATACAAAATATCTTCAATATCCCTTAACTAACCTGGATATAATGTTGGAGCTGTGCATTGTATTGCATTGCATTGCATTGATTTCTGTAGCCACCCATCTCAACAAGTGACTGAAGAGTACATCATAAAATTGTTATTTGCTTAATTTACCAAATAACTCTTGTTATTAATATTAGTGGAAATCTTGCTTCTTCTGCAAGTTGGGGACTATGCTGAAAAGTAAGATTCTAATATATATGTCTGTGTATGTGTATTTATTTATAGAAACTATTTAATTTTACAGTAAATGAATTTCCAGTGCTTAAAGCTGATGGCATCAAATACATCATGATTTTCAGAAACCAAGTAAGTTTTTTTAAAGTATTCATTAGCTTTATATGCTGCCACCTCCCAATGATTCTATTGCTTTATCAATCTTAAAATCCATCATTCTTGTGATGTAACTTGGGAACTCATGGAAGCCAATATACAGGAAGTGCTTGATCTTCATTTAAATAGGACACTGCTCCCTTAATTCTTAAAGATCCTTATCTTCAATATAGTAGGTCTCAGAGTCCCTGTTTTCTTGTATATTATAAAGGCTAAACCCAGGAAGACAAAAGCAGTAGTCAAAACAAAAAGAACCACTGTTTAAACATGGGGTATTTCAGTCTTGCCAATATTTGACATTTCTAATCTTACTTCTGAATGTTGAGTTGAACTTTGGAAAAACATAGAATCTGAAATGCGGAATGTCTTTAAGAGTCTTGCTGATTGTATTTTTTTCCATATGGTTTTTTTAATAATTAGACCATCTAAATATACTTTTACTTCATTCATGACTCTAATTCTTTATATAAATTAAAAAAGCTTCATACAGTTGTGACTAAAACTAAAGTATTCTGTGCACATTTTTAAAATAAGACAAATTTTTAGTGTCGAACAATGAAATATTTCACTTGTACTTCTATCAGATGAGTTGGTATTGTTTCTAAAATACTTTATCTGTATGTATTTTATTTTGTAGGTACCTAAAGAACAGCTCTTGGTGTCTATTCCTCTCCTAATCAATTACCTTCAAGCAGAAAGTATTGTAGTTCATACATACGCAGCCCATGCTCTTGAAAGATTATTTACAATGAAAGGAGTTAACAACACCACACTGTAAGTTTTAGACTGGTTATAAATGTACTATACAAAACATGGATTTCTTGCTTTCTTATTGCTGAGGTTGGGAAAAAAACTTGATTTTTAACATTCTCAGCCTGTAGAATCCTATTTTCTAAAATTATCCACATTAATATTTATTGCTAATTTTTACATTTCTTAAACTAAAACTTGATTGAACTTCAGTTTTAGAGGGATATAAACATAGCATGATTTTCTGGTTTTTTGCAGTTTTGTCCATTGTCTAGTGCTTCCTGCTTTCTCTCTTTTAAGAGAAAGTCAGAATATCTGTCTCCTCAGGGTATTGATAAGTAATCAAAAGACTACTAGGGATATTAAAATATTATCATCTTCTACAGAATTTCAGCTTCAGAGATGGTTCCGTGTGTTGAAATGCTGCTAACAAATCTTTTCAAAGCTCTGACACTTCCAGGGTCATCTGAAAATGAGTACATTATGAAAGGTAGGAGCCTATAAGAAATGAAATGGTAGAATAAGTGTAAAATTCAAAAACTTACAAATATACTGCTGAGTCAGGCCACGACCCATTTTGGTCTAGATTTTTGTTTCATTCGATAATGAATAGTACTCAGATGTTTGCAAGCAGGAGATGGAAAAAAAAATAGCCCTCTCCTTTTATTGTTTTCCTGCTGTTGATATTTGGAGGCATGCTGCCCACAACTAGAGATAATGATTCCTCCAAGTTGATGTCCTCCAAAATGTAGTGAGTATCTTGATAACATAGGATTATCATGTTTATCATTACCTCAGAGTGAAAACGAGCACAAAAATTGCAACTTCTAGGCTAAATAATTTTTCTCTAAAACTTAAATTATATGCTTGAAACTTATCAAAAATGATGTTCAGTTTATCTTGATGCAGTTGACATGATGTAAGCATTTTTATGCAGTTTATAAATTTAGGTTACAAAAAATTGCAGTTATTTCTGCCTTCATTTTAATATAAGTTTCTGAATTTTCAGCTATCATGCGGAGTTTTTCTCTTCTTCAGGAAGCCATAATTCCATATATCCCTTCACTAATCACTCAACTTACAGAGAAATTACTTGCTGTTAGTAAGGTAAGGAAGAAATATATTTCTACTTGTACCACCTGTTGCTTTTTCTATTTTATCAAAATGATTAGATGAATTGCCATACATTTTCGTATCCCTCATGACCAGTTAAAGTAACAGCTACATTTTAGATTGTCTTTCTATAGAAAGAAGGAAGATATTCAGATTTGCTAGAATCTGAAAATTTGCTAAAATAATAAAAGTATTTAGGGTTGCTATAAGATAATAGGCGGAGGAGAAAGATGACACAAAGAAATTTTAAAACAATATGGGGGGATTCCCCCCCCCATAGGGACAGTATAATAGTAAAAAGAAAGGTGTATTTTCCTATATTAGAGCTGTAATATTTCTTAATGTTATGGAACTTTTAATATATACAATTGTTCTAATTATTTAATTTATCTTAGGCTAACATTAAGTGAATTTTCCGTTCTAACAATTGCTCCCTTAAAAATGTACAGCTCTTAGCAAAAAAAAAAAAAAAGTTTGCTCAAGTGTAGGAAGCCTTCAGTTAATACCATCACTTAAAAAGCGTTATTTGATCCAAAATAATGAGTTTCAGTTCTTGTGCTGTGACAGAGTAGCTGTGAAGATAGACATTTTGTGCACCCACCTTTTCTGTTTTATAAATGGGCAAACAAATTTCCAGAAAAGTTAGGGAGGAGATCCTGTTGTTCAAAAGGTGAAACAATTTTTAAAAAACTCTACTGGATGAGTAGAACGTCTGCTTATTGGGATCTTGGTCATTTTATGAAATTTTGTCTCACAAGTGAAGGTGAATATACATGTCCCAGGATAATGTTGCAGGATCCAATCTGGGTCAGTCACTGGGACCAGATGTTTTATCTTCCGATCTTTCGGACTTGTGTTGGAGCCCATCCTCAGGGAACTTCTCACAGAGGGAGAACTTCTCTTCACACAGAGAAGTTCCCTGACAATGAGCTCCAGGACAAGTCCGAAAGCTCAGAAAATAAAACCTCTGGTCCCAGTGACCGACCCAGATTAGATCCAGCAGCTTTGTTTCTTTTTATTTCAGTTCCAAGTAAAAGTTTTAAAATGTATTATGGTTTATATTACAGAAATTTATTTTTGTTAAGTATAAGCAATAGAAATGGCCAAAAGTGGCTGTTCCTTTAGCTCTTTACTCCATATGATTTTCTGAAAGAATAAATTTTAACAATTGTAGGGCATAGAAGATTCTGTATGAGAGGGGAAGCGGGCCCTGCGAGCGCTGGGCTGGTGTGTATGTGTGCATAGCTCAACTTGTATAAATTGAGCTGCACATGTATGTGCATGCACACCCAGCTGCTGCTCGTGCAAATTGAGCTGTGCACGCACGTTGACCCACCACTCATGGGACCCGGTTCCGAATAGGCCATGGCCTGAGGTTGGAGGCCTCTAATATAAAATACCTCAGTAATCGAAGACCATATTGATACTTTTCTCTGATGAATCATGGGAATTCTAGTCAGATACGAACTAAATATTGCCACCTGAAGCCATTAATATATTTATAATGGGGTATATCAGTGGTAAGTGTTGCAATTTGAGTAAAATTCTCATAGTCTGTGTAGTCATGATGGCATCATACACAATGGTAGACATTTTCCCATTTTTATTTTATGTATTTTGTTCTGTTCATATCTTGGTTTTAGAATCCAAGCAAGCCTCACTTTAACCATTATATGTTTGAATCAATCTGCTTGTCGATACGGATAACTTGCAGAGCAAACCCCGCAGCTGTTGGAAGCTTTGAAGATGCTCTATTTATGGTATTCACTGAGATTCTACAGAATGATGTACAAGGTATAAATAAGCTGTTAATGAACCAATGGATTGCTCATTTTAAATGATTTATTTTTAATCTATCTATATCCAGACCTCTTTGTCTTTATATTGTCGGAAAGAGTTGAACAAAACATAGTTGTATTTACTATGATTTATAGCCCATCTTTTATTCAGGCTTGGCATGTAGCTCAACTCAGGGATGTACTGTGGGTGTTCAGACTCACATGTGAGTCTTGTGGAATGTATCAGGGCTATGTATGAGCTTTGTAGAAAGGAAATGGCATTTTCTTAAGTCAAATCTTTATTCAAAAATGGATTTCCTTTCCATAGCTGTTCCATCTCTCTGTAATATATCATAAAGTCTTTTACTTAAAATTCATCTTAATTGGATATCAGCAACAACAGATGATCATTGGACTAGTGATCTGAGAAAGCATAATTTTTTTGCCCATGATGTAACCTGAGCTAGTCAGCCTCTAATCCTTTAGATCAGTGATGGCGAACAGTGAACAGTGATGCCCAAACCGGAATGTGCGTGCGCACCGGAGCCCCGGAAACCCGAAGACCAGGTGGCCAGCACGTGCACGTGCATGCGCATCAGCCAGCTGGTCTTCGGGTTTCTGGGGTTCCGGTGCGCACGAAGATCAGCTGACACACCAGAAAAGCAGCTGGCGACGGTGCGCATGCGCACAGAGAGAGCTCTGCATGTCACCTCTGGCATGTGTGCCATAGGTTCGCCATCACAGCTATAGATGCTGTTAAACATCTATATCCCACATCATAAACCAGGTTGGCTCAAACTGTTGGGACTTGAAATTTTCTAATATCATGACATCCATAGAAGACAAACTGGATGGACCTGCAGTGTCTCTGTACAAGGCAGCTTCTTAAAATGTTACAGAAATTTTGTAGCGTGAGATTACTTTCTGGCATTACTGTGTGTGTGAATATAATCTCCCAATCACTAGTCCAGGCTATTAAACTATTTCCTCTTTTTATCAGAATTCATTCCATACGTATTTCAAGTGATGTCTCTATTGCTGGAGATGCATAAAAATGATATCCCATCATCCTATATGGCCTTATTTCCACATCTGCTTCAGCCGGTCTTGTGGGAAAGGTCAGGAAACATACCTCCTCTGGTGAGACTTCTTCAGGCCTATTTGGAGAGGGGAGCCAATACAATAGCAAGTGCTGCAGCTGACAAAATTGTACGTATAAACTCAAATGAGAATGATATTTTTAGATTTCTATGTATTGGGGGTGGGGTGGGGTGGGGTGGGGTGGAAGAGTTACTGTCTGACAGTACATTCATTACAACTGTAATTGAGCCTGGAATAGTGGTTATAAGTCCTGCCTGTCTTTAGGCTAAAGACCGATCTTTTCTGGAGGGGTTTGAGATCTGATGCCATGTATTCTGTTTGGGTCAAAACTATTTTTTTTTCATTTTATATTGAAAATATATTTTATTGTATTTTGTATATTATAAGCCATCATGAATGTTGTCATAATGACATTATACAAAGTTGATTAAATAAATGCTGTTGAACCCACAGCTGATAATACTGAGCATACTCTAATTTTTAGCTTTGTTATGCCAGAGTTAAGGAAGTAAACTTCAGGAGTCTTTGATTATTGTACTTGAGCAACCTCTGATGCAAAATTTGAATTGGATACAATTTTGTAGTTAAATGGCTCCTTCATTGTGCTTTCAATTGCCAGTAACCAAGATTGTTTTGCTTTCTATTTTAATTTATAGCCTGGATTACTAGGAGTATTCCAGAAACTTATTGCTTCTAAACTTAATGACCATCAGGGGTTCTACCTTCTGAATAGCATTATAGAACATATGCCCCCGTAAGTATGGACATCCACAACCTGATTTTTGTAATGGGTGTGAATGATTATATTGGCATTATTGAAACAATGTCTACAATGATGCACTAAATGGATCATTGAATAATGATCCATTTCTATTATTCTGATTATTCTAAATGAATAATCAGATTGCTGTGATTATTCTAAATGAATAATCAGATTGCTGTGGTTTTTTTTTATTTTTTAGTGAATCCATTGATCAGTACAGGAAGCAAATTTACATTTTGCTTTTCCAAAGACTTCAAAATTCCAAAACAACGAAGTTTATCAAAAGTAAGTTCTATATAAATGGCCTTTATGGTTTGGGAAATCATCTTGAGGATGGCTTCATAACAATTAACATGTTTTTTTTACTTCACTTTCAGTTTGATTTCTGAGATGACAGAATAACAGAGTTGGAAGGGACCTTGGAGGTCTTCTAGTCCAACCCCCTTTTCAGGCAGGAAGCCCTATACCATTTCAGACAAAATGATGAAAGTAGCATGGGCCATAGTACTGTATTGGGATTTCAGAGTAGCATATTATTCCATGTAAAGTTTAAAAATTGTGGCAAGTAAAAAAGGGTTTGGAGAATTGTTTTTAAGGAGAATCCTAAAAGCCAGGAACATTGGGAGCGAAATGATGAAATACACACCATGACATAGAATCTGTGACTTATATACTTGCATCATATGTTGGGATATAATTATATAAAACCAGGATTTTCTCCCTTATCCTCATGTAACACTTTGTCATAATATTAATTTGTCCAAGATAACTCTGCTTATAAAAGAGATTGTACCAAATGTTCATACTGTTAGTCCTGTCTTTTACAACTTTTAATTCTTTTCTTTTTTAATATAGGTTTCTTAGTCTTTATCAACTTGTACTGCATAAAATATGGAGCAATAGCGCTTCAAGAAATATTTGACAGCATACAACCAAAGTATGTTTTTAAAAATACAAATTATTTTATACTGAGGATTTCTAACTATTGTATTCTTAGGGCTAAATATAAATGTTAATGCCAGTAATTTGATAATATAATTTCACAGAAGATGCATCCAGATTGCCTATCCCTGTTTGTTATTACTGTCAGATATTTACTCCTTAATAAGAAATGTGTGTGGAAGATTTATATTATTTATTTATTTATTTATTTTATTTTATTTTATTTATTTATTTTATTGCTTTTTAATTAATAAAGAAAAAATAAGCAAAAACAAAGATAAGAGTGATGGAAACACATTATCAAACAGAAGAAAAGAAAAAATCATAAAAAATATTTTTCACTTTGTTAAAAGCACTTTTTATGAAGATTTGTATTTCAAGTGAATTGTGGAGATGAAATGGTGCAACTTTGTGAACATTTTTCAAAAATGCTTACATTAAAACATACATCTATAATGGAGCTGAGGGCCAAGATTTTTCTTTGCCGGATCCGTATTCCAGGTTTTTCTTTTTCCACACATAAGAATGAAGTAATAAAATGGAAGAAAAATATGTACATCTGGCTATATCACTGGAATAAGGATTAAACTTGATCCCTAATTTGGCATCCCTAAAATGTCCTCAGTTTCGGCCAGAATCATTGAGAAGGCATTAGTCTGTTAAGAGTTAAATGTACAAAAAGTATCTGATAAATGTTTGTAGAGAAGGGATAGAATAAAAAAAGCTCTAACTAAAAACCACTTTTACCCGTAAACTACCAGTTATTGAGCAAAAAGAAGTTATACCAGTTTCACTGAGGCTTTTAGCTTTTCTAACATGGTAAAATGTACAACTTAACAGAACTATCATTCTGGTATTGGCTAAAAGCCTGCTTAGTCAGAAATTCTTATTGACACTTTGGATGTTTGAGTCCGTGACATGCTTAACTTTGGTGAGGTGAGTGATATAGAAATGGGATGAATAGATTAATTCCGTATTTTTTCTATTCATGGTGAAAGTTAGTTAGAACATTGGGAAAATATAGATAGTTCTGGGTATATTGAAATGTGAATGAAGTTAACTATTTTTTAGCTCATCAAAAAAGATAAAGATAAAAAATAATCTGTTCTATGTATTCAAATAGCTGAAGATTTTGGGAGATATATTTATTGTAAAGGAATGATGAGCCCTTTTAAAATTGAGTGGGAAGTAACATACTTCACTTATTGAAGAATAAATGAAATGGGTTGACAGCTGATGAATTTGTTTAAAATGTAATATAGTTGGGTTTTGATTTACTCTAGGTACTTACTAAAATAAAAATACATTTATTTCTTTTGAACTTAATAGGATGTTTGGAATGGTTTTGGAAAAAATCATAATACCAGAAATACAGAAAGTATCTGGGCAAGTAGAAAAGAAAATCTGCGCAGTTGGCATCACAAAAATACTCACAGAATGTCCTCCAATGATGGACACAGAGTACACAAAGTTGTGGTAGGTACAGTCACTACCTTGATAATTAACCTTGGTCATTAATTCTGCATCCAAAAATAATACTGTGTTTAATTTAGAATCTGCTGCTAAGGTAGCATGGATTATACAGCTATTCCTTTTCCCGCATGGCAACATCACTAACTATATTTACCAAAGCCTTTAAACATAGCCAAATCAAAAATCCCATTAGTTTTCTGAAAGAGACTCAACTGTACGAGAAGAGGCAGAACCTAGGGGTGGAGTTAAAAGAAGGATCAGCCTAGAATCCCTAAGCAAACACAAGTGAAGTCCAACTCTCCTTGAGAGAGAGCAGGTGTTAACTGTTAATTGAGAAGGTTCTTGTGCATAGGCATGGCTAGCAATAAATTACATGTACACCTGATTTTTCATCCCTGACATTAATCTTCTGAACTCACTCAAAAATTTGCAAGATGGCATCTGAATGACAGACTGCAGCAGCAGCAGATCAAGCAACACTGGACACTGTTCTATGTTGCCAGGATGGTATGGTAACCAAAAGGCACAATATGTCAGCCACTATACTCCCATTGGTGCAACAAATGCAAAATTTGGCACAACCTCCACCTTCCAATAGCCCCAATACCTGCACCTGATCTGGTAGCATTGCCAATTTTATAGGGGACTTGTGGCAGCTTGCCAGAAAGATCTGGAGGAGTATCAGAAAGGATGAGAACTCAGATGCCAAAGAGGCCATGAAGGAAGGGGAGAGCGGCCACAATGGTGCCATAGAAGAAACAAGGAGTGATCCTTGCAAATGTTGAATGCATATTCCATAATTGAGAAGTAGTAAAATGATTAATTGCTCAGCTGAGAAAATGAATCTAAGTAAGTAATTTGGATTGAATAATACATTGAATGAATAGAAAGTTTTCATTTTCACAATTGGAGCTTCATTCATTTCCCCAGTCCATTTTTTTTTTTAAATTAGATTTATATGCCGCCCTTCTCCAGAGATTCAGGGCAGCTTACAATGCGTTAAGCAATAGCCTTTATACTTTTGTATATTTTATACAAAGTCAGCTTATTGCCCCCACAAACTGGGTCCTCAATTTACCTACCTTAGAAAGGATGGAAGGCTGAGTCAACCTTGAGCCTGGGGAGATTCGAACTTGTAATAATTGCAGACAGCTGAATGTTAATAACAGGCTTTTAGTCTGTTGAGCTATACAGGCTCCTATACAGGCTTTGTGTCCTGTTGTATCAGATTCAAAAGTATCTCTCAGGTATTGGGGGGAGGGGAGGGGAGGAGTCAGAAAATTGATTGCATAAAAGGTTTTACTTTTCTGTGGATCCAGCCTAGTGTTAATAAAGGGAAACTACACAATTGTAGTCTACATTCAGACAGTCAAAAGTAATGAAATCTTCAGTAGGAGTAAATAGTGTAAGCAAAGCTGAACTGAGATGCCGTCACCTTACAGAACACTCCATTCAAATGATATTTAACATTACTAAAATAGAAATGGAGATTGGTGGTTAAGGCATCTGGCTATTAACCAAAAGACTGAGTTTTTTTCTAGTTCTAGACTTGCCTTAGACACAATTGAATGGAAGAAGAAAAAATAGAATTTATATTTTAATGAAATTTAAAAAGAGACTTGAATTACATGAATAAATTTGAGATAGATTAGATAGATAGATAGATAGATAGATAGATAGATAGATAGATAGATAGATAGATAGATAGATAGATAGATAGATGGATGGATGGATGGATGGATGGATGGATGGATGTGTGTATAAAAAATAAATTAGAAAAATTATTTGAGCATCTTTAGAAAGATAGGCTGTTAGGTAGAGTTTTTAAAGATACTTTTCTAAATTTTTAACTGCCATAGTTGTATCATTGTTAATCCCTTCTCTAGCTATGATAAATGAATCTCTTCTAACAAGCAATTTGATGAAAGGCATCTTCTGTTTTTTCAGGACACCCCTCCTTCAGGCCCTTATTGGCCTTTTTGAATTGCCTGAAGATGACACCCTTCCTGATGAGGAACACTTCATTGATATAGAAGATACTCCAGGATACCAGACTGCATTTTCTCAGCTTGCCTTTGCTGGGAAAAAGGAGCATGATCCAGTTGGCCAAATTGTGAATAATCCCAAAATTCATCTTGCACAGTCTCTTCATAAATTATCTACTGCATGTCCAGGCAGAGTAAGTTACTTTAATGTGGGAATGTGTATTGAGCTCATTGAATGGTTGTTAATGGAGGACTACCTGTATTTTACATTTTCTAATCTCTCCTTGAAAATGCTGAGACCAAAATTATAAAATTGTTCCTTGCATATGTGAGAGCCATCTTGACTTACTTCCTCAGAATTTGCAAAAGTGATAAAACTTAGGATGCCATTGTGTTGCAAGGGTAATTTCCTTAATATAGCTTTGTTCTCGCATTATTCAGTTCGGAAACATCTGACAGTTTCAAACTCCAATTAGAAGTTGGAAGGCTTCTGAATAGCGACAACACATAAGCAAAAAAAAAAATCTGGCTGCCACAAATGCCAAAGGACATTGAGGAGCTGTTGCTAAATAGGACAAGCAAAATAACATGGTGACTTCTCTTGAAGCACAATGTCATGTTATTTTGCAAAGCAATTTTGAATGGATCAGGGGTGAAATGCTCCTGGTTCGGACCGGATCAGGCGATCCGGTAGCAATTGTGGCAGTTTGTTTGAAGAACCAGTAGTGATGGTGGCGCGAGGCTCTGCCCACCCGCCTGGGTGTCGTTACATCCTGCTTTTAAAAGTAAAAAAAAGGCTCTGACAATTGCATGGCTCTGTGATTGTCAGAGCCTTTTTTGAACCTTTTTAAAGCATTTTTTTACTACCTATTTGCCCAAGCTGGTCGTAAAAGAATGCTTTTAAAAGGTTAAAAAAAGGTTCTGATGGCTGTGGTGCACGATCATCGGAACCTTTTTTTTTTATGGGTGTGTGTGTGTGTGTCTGTTTTTGCTCCCAGGCTTCCCTGAAGCCTGCTAGGCCAAAAACCGTAGGGCGGGGGGGGGGGGGTTGTAGGCAAAAAATGGGGGGGTGTAGGCCAAAAACAGGGGGTGGGGTCCGTTTTTGAAAGAGAGAACGAGAGAGAGAGAGAAGGGAGGGAGGGAAAAAGGAGGGGAAGGACTACAAACCTGGCACTAGACGCAGCTTCAGAGGATAATCCAGGGCTGGAAGGGACCTGGAGGTCATCTAGTCAAACCCTGCTCCAGCAGGACATTCTTAGTGAGTTTCTGTCTTTTGATCCCTCAGTCACATGGTTACATAGCCACGCCTACCCAGTCACATGAAACCCCCCCAAGCCACGCCCACAGAACCGGTAGGAAAGAAATTTAGATCTCAGCACTGGAATGGATGCTCATTGAAGTAAAGCATCCATATGAACAGCCTTCCTATAAATATTTTTTATTATTTCACTTACATACTGTCCATCTTGCTGGAGGCAACTCTATATGAAATACAACTCTTTGATACAATAACTTGTGGCAATGCGGAAGACCAGGGTATTTCAAGGAGTTTAGTGACATATTTTGATTTCTTCATATTTAGAAAAGTTCTCAACTTACGACTATAATTGAGCCCAACATTTCTGTTGCTAACTGAGACATTTGTTAAGTGAATTTTGCCCCATTTTACTACCTTTCTTGCCACAGTTGTTAAGTGAATCACTGCAGTTGTTAAGTTAGTGATATGGTTATTGAATCTGGCTACCCCCTTATTTTGTTTGTCAGAAGTTCTCAAAAAGTGATAACATGATTCCCCACCCCCCCACAACACTGCAACCATCATAAATATGAGTCAGTTACCAAGTGTCCAAATTATGATCACGACTACAGGGATGCTGCAGTGGTCATAAATGTGAAAAATAGCAACAGCACCTAGTCTTATATATGGCTTCACAGTGCTTTACAGCCCTCTCTAAGCGGTTTTACAGAGTCAGCATATTGTCCCCAACAATCTGGGTCTTCATTTTACCCACCTCAGAAGGATGGAGGGCTGAGTCAACCTTGAGCCTGGTGAGATTCGTACTGCCAAATTGTAGGCAGCAGGCAGGCAGCAGAAGTAGCCTGCAGTACTGCATTCTAATCACTGCAGAATCTCGACTCTTAAAAATGAAAAGTCACTTTTTCAGTGCTGTTGTAACTTCAAATGGTCGCTAAACAAACTGCTGTAAGTCAAGGACTAACTATATAAAAGTTTAGAGCTCATCTCCAACTAACCAGCTTGTTTTTCACCCTTGCTATAAACAAGAGGAAATGGCGAGGGGGGCAGGGAGAATCTTCACAGAGCTGCAAAGCTTTTATCATTTTTGAAGGTCTCAGACTTTCAGTTCCCATACCAAAGTCATATGTCTCTTGGTCATGGTGCCAGGTTTTAATAATATCCTAGGCATTTAAACTGGGAAGTTCTGCACAGAACCTAGCATTGGGTACTGTATTTCTGCTATCATTATTGCAGCTTGTAAGAGACTGAGATATCATCTAGCTTGGTATGTATTCTTGTTATGTTACACTTTTAAGTGTTTGCTTGAGTTATTAATACATAAATATATAATATATACATCTTGAAATCTCTTTAGTCACTGGTGTGGTCATTGTATCTGTATCCAACAGAATCAGTTGCCTGGACAGCTCATTACTGTCCTGACACTTGGCAAAATATAACTGGAATTATAGTATGGCCATACAATTCACAGGGTAGAGACAAATAAATACTTGGGGATTGATGGAACCTAGGATGCTTACTTGGAATAATAGATTTTTGTTTTAAACTTGTAATTTAAATGCATTTCAAATATATATTGCTTATGTCTTTTAAGGTTCCGTCAATGCTAAGTACCAGCCTGAACGCTGAAGCTTTGCAGTTTCTTCAAGGATATTTACAAGCTGCAAGTGTAACATTGCTCTGACATTTTTAATCTGAGTGGCAGAATTTCAGAGTTACATCAAAGAGCACTAATATTGACTGTCTTCTAAACAAAGCTCGGACAAAATGAAACGAGTTGCTATTTCAGAAATACATCACAGAATTATTGCTTGATGCAGAAGCTGAATGTGTTCATAAGGAGGAAGTGATTTTCCTTTTCCCTGTTTGTTTTCAAAGGGAATAGTGTTAGAAGTTTATAATTTGGGATTGATTGCAATTTCACATATGCTGTGATTGGATAACATTTTAAAATATACAGAATACTGGCTGCACACTCATGTTGTCACATATTCTTTTTTCCAGTTTGTCATTTGTATTTCTTTTGTGTCTTCTAAAATTTATCTAAATTGTGAATAAATAAGTTCTTGTTTAAAAAGTATTTGTCTAGTAGTGTATGTGTAACTCAGTACCATGCCATAACCACACTTCAACTTGCTTTACCTAATGTTGTTCATAATGGAAGTTAAGGATTTTTGAAGAGCTCTTTCAAAGAATTCTACCTGTCTTTATTAAGGAAGACAGTAGCTTAATACTTTACCTTTGAAGAATGTATTGCTGTAAAGTATCATTGAAAATAATTGCTTTGTATTATTTGCCATGCAGATGTTTCTTACTAAGCAACTTTACAGGTACTCCTTAATTATGATCATAATTGGGGCCAGAACTTCTATTACTAAGCAATGTGGTTATAAAGTGAGTCATGCTGATTTTATTATCTTTTTGCCATGTTCATTAAGTGAATTGTGATTCTTAAGCAAATCTGGCTTCTGACTTTATCAGACTTGGGAAAATTGTAAATGGTGATTACATGACCCAGGAACGCTGCAACTGTCATAATTATATGCCTGTTGCCAAGCAACCAAATTTTGATATGATCATGGGGATGCTGCAACAGTTGTAAGTCACTTTTTTTCAGTGCCTTCATAACTTCAAACAGTCGTTAAACGAATGGTTCTATGTTGAGGAATACCTGTAGCTTAGTTTTGTTCAGCTTAATGTTTGAATGCTAAATCTCAGTTTAAGATGTATAAGTATCTTTGGAAGAACAGTTATCTTTCTAATTATGCCTAGATGTCTGCAAAGCTAATGTAAATAAGGTTTGGGATGAGAAAACATTTAAAAATGGTTGGAATTTGATGTATTAAGAAATGCTTTAAAATTTACTCTATAGAAAGATTGCCTATTTCTTGTGCCGCTTATATAGTTAAAATGCATGTTCCTACCTGAGTGTAAAATGTACTAGGAGTCTTGTTTGGGTTTTAGAGTTGTATGCAGCTTTAGGCATTAATATGAAATGCAATTTATAGACCGGATGCTAGATCAGTGAAAAGGTTGAAGATACATAATGTTGATCTGTTCCTATGAGATTAAGTCAAGCATACAATTATCAAAGCATTTTAGGACAGGTTATTTTCTTTAAATTAGAGGTCCCCAGCCCCCTGGTTGTAGCCCGGTACTGGACTGCGCAAGCTGCGGGTGAGTGTGTGCACATGTGCAGCTCCACTTGCATGTGTGCATTCATCTGCTGCTCGCACAGAACCATCGCCACACACACACACACACAGGTCTGCCAAGCCAGAAAGTTTGTGACAGCTTCATCAATGTAGCTTTGTCAGCTATTTTCCCCAATGTCCAGTTATGACAGTTAAGAGTAATGATGGCCATTGGAAGCAAACTGAGATACTGTAGTGGTTAAGTTGTTGCCCTAGTTCTCCTCCCACTTAAAGCATGAAAAATTGGCTGGGTGATTTTGGGCCAGTCACTCTCACCCCAGTTTAACTCACAGGATTATTGTAGGGGAAATGGGAAGAAACATAGGTAGTCCCTAAACAAACACGATTGAACTCAGAATTTTGATTATAAATCGTGGTTGAGTCATGAACTCAAGTAGGTTCTACCACTGTTATTATGGTCATATGATTGTAGGTTTGAATCCAGCTTATCCAATAGGCTTTTTTGTTGGAAGATAGCAAAAAAAAAAAAAAGCAATCCCATGACCTTGGGATGCTGTAACGAAGTCATAAATGTGAGCTGGTTGCCAAGTGTCCAAATTGTGGCATGTTGATTGCATTTTTGATTACAGCATTTTTGTAAATGGCAATGTTACAGGAAATTTATGCTTTATTTTGCAGCATATCCCTTGATACCCACCAGATTGTCAGGCCCAGCTTTCACAGATTTAATTTTCAAGAAGGGAAATAGATATGCTGCAAAATAAGGCATAAATCCCCTCTAGCATCATCTTTATTTACGAAAATGCTTCTGTTTCCCCTCAGACTCTGAGCCATTCTTAGAAAACAAAATGGTATGTAAATGGAGTTTGATATTTGAATGATGAACCTAATGTTTTATTCTAGCACAAATGAAAATCTTGAGGCCTGAAGGTAATAAGAATTGTTTTGTGCCATCCAGAGTCACCTCAGGTGAGATGGGAAGCTGTATAAATTTGATTTATAAATAAATACTGTTTATACATTAATATAGCTATATGATTTAGTTGGTTTTGGCTTTACAAGAAGTGTGAACCTCAGCCAAATTGACAAATCACAATTAAACATCTTAATGCCTGAATTAGTAATTAGGAAAATTGTACCTGCCCCTTTCTCTAAATTTCCAACCAAAGTTGCAGAATGGTCATTTTAAAGCCCTAGAAGCAATACCCCAAAGTTGGCATTGATGTGTTAAATCTAAATTAAATATTTTGTAAAATATTCCCAAACAACAAAATGTATGTCTTAACAGGAGCCTTTTTCAATTTGGTGGAAGCTTGAGAGTCCTTCCTAAAAACTCTGGCTAAAAAAAAACAAAACCCCAAAACATAACTTCTTTCTTCATAATTCTTTCCTGCCAAATTCAGAGAGAGGCAACAGGAAGGCTTCCCTTTTTACTTTGATATTTGATAATAACGGGGGTTAGACACAACAGATCTCATGACCGGCTAAAAGGAAATCTAGAATCACGGCCAAATTTTCACTGTAGGCAAAAGTGATTATTTCTGGAAGAAGAGCAGCGTTTTAGAATCGCGCTTGGCGAGAAGCGCACCGGCTTGGTTTGAATCAATACCTGAAATGAACAAATGGGACTGAGAGTTCGCTGCAGTCTCTACCGCTGAACACTTGGGCTGCTTAGCGCTATTAACTTGCAGCGCTGCCCCTTTGCCACATAAGCACTTTACGATAGTCTGCTGCCCTCGATCCACTTTCGTTAGAGCAGCACCCTTAAATCAACTGCTTTTGAACGCTTGGGGAAACTACAAGACCCAGAATCCACTAGGGCTACCCAAGGATAGAAGTAACTTGCTCCTTCCCCTCCCTAACAAATCTTTCTCATGCTTATAAAGATTCTATTTATTTTCAGGGAACAATAAAAAAGGGGTGTTTGTTTTTTTTACCCGATTTAAATTGAGCCAGGTCTAATTAAGAAAAAAAATTATTAGGATGGCGTCTCTAAGTCACCTGAAAGAGGATGTTGATTCTTGATCTTCAATTATTTCGCTCCGAAGGTGGGGGGGGGGAGAAGGAAGTGGTTTGCAACCCTCTGTAGGATTATTAGAGGAATAAAAACCCAAATTCTAGAGCTGGATAACAAATCCAAGTTGAAGTGGAGCCTGGCGCCAAGGCACTTCATGGGCACGCCGCTGAGCAACAACACGGAACAGCTCGCCGCTCCCTTCATCCAGAAAAACTTTTTAAAAAATGTCTCAGTCCAAATATTACCCCGGGTTTTCTTGGTTGTCTCCTATCCGAACACCAATCAGATGCGACCCTCCTTCGCTTCTCCAGATCAAGCTGAAGCTGAAAAACAATCAAATCGGACGCAAAGCAGCCTGTCTTCAGTTCTCTTGCACTTTTTAAAATCAAGCGTTGTAGACCAAATGGAAAACTGCATCCTCTTCTGTTTTATTATGGTTGGCCAGAATACAATGTATTGTATTATTTAACTTCCGATCCTAGCTTTATTTTCCCAGGGCACCAAAGAACCTGTTAAAAAAAAAATAGAGAGCAAGTGAATCTCTTTGTATTTAAAAGAAGCCCCCCCCCCCCCCGACATTGTTTAGATTAGCAAACCGAGCTCCTGACAGATCCACGTTCTGCAAACGGCAGCCTTCCCGAACCACACCAAAGTATCCCTCTTTTCCAGCCCAGTGCGACTCCCACCCAAGAATGCTCGGGCGTACAGGACCTGCAAGCCACGCCCTCCGCGGGCGAAGGTAAGGAAGCAATGCACGCTGGGAAATGTAGGGCTTTAGCAAGCACGTGGCAGGAGATGTGTATAGGACAGGATGAAAGAAAGCTCTCTCGAGGGAATGGAGCATGCTGGGAAGTATAGTTTTTTAAAAAAAAAATGCCGTGAGACACTGACAGACGGCAACGTGTTCTTGCTAGCTACCCTGGAGCATGCTGGGTGTGGTAGTCATCCGGGGAGAGGGGGGAACGATCCGTGCGACAATGTACAACTCTTGAAAAGCCGGCCGCTAACTGGAACCACGGCATGCGTGGTGCTAGGCGGCGCTATAAATAGCTGCCAAGGCCACGGCTCCTCCTCTTTCTCCCTCTCTCTCTCCCCCGTGTGGTGCCGTCACTTCCTTCCCGGCCGGAGCTGGCCCCGCTCATTCTCTTTAGTGTTTGCCCTGTGTCTGCTGCCGCTGCGACTCGCTCGCTTCCCTCCCCTTCCCCGGACCCCCCTTTCCTGGGAGCTACCAATGGACTGAGCCGCCCGATAGCCCGCCGTCAACACGAGCCGGCCCGGGAGCCGCAGCCCAGACCAACATCAGGTGAGGGGGGGGAGAAAGGAGAGGGAGGGGGGAGGGAGGGGGCGCGCGACTGGGGGATGTGGGAGGGAGAGGCCTCGGCCGGGCCTGCGCCCAGGTTGGGGCCTAGCGGGACGGCCAGCCTCGGGCCACCGGCAGTGGGGTGGGAGAAGCTCGGGCTTTTCTCTGAGGGGGCGGCAGCGTAGCTCCAGTGCTGCCGGCAGGTGGAAGACGCGAGGTTGACTGACAGGCGCTCCTTTTCCTTCCCCCTCGCTGGAAGGGAGAATCCGCGGGAGATGCCTTCGGGGATAGCGGCTCGTGTAGCTTCTCTCTTCGGGCTCGTCCCTTGCCTTTCCTCTTCCTCGTGGGCCCCGTCCCCGAGGTGGGAAAACCCAGCGCGTCGGGTTGGCCGCTTGTGGAAAAAGAGGCCGTGAACCGCGGGAGGGTCTGAGGCAGCGCAGCTCTCTCTCTCTCTCCTCGGCATCCTAGGGGTCGGTTTGGGTTAGAAATCCCATCCTGGGAGAGAGAAGTAAAACCGAGGCCTGGTTGTAACTTTAAATGTTCGTGTGAAGTGAGAAGCACCGTAACTCGTCTCTCTGGTCCTCTGTATACACCCGTGCTCGGTGTGTAGGTTTCTTTTCCTAGAGCCTGTGCAGCATTTTTATCTTTATGTGTAACGGCAGTTATGTGTGGGCTGTTTTTGGCGATTACCAGATTTCTTGACCTTTTCACATTCGACGCAGGATAAGAGAGGCTTTTTCTCTGCAGAATAGCTGCTCTAATGTCTTTCCTCACTTGACACTGCAGCAATTGCAAAGTTGAAACTATTACTAACCTTAAAACAAATGGAAGGGGGTTCCCCGCAGAGAGTTGAATTTAGATTCTGTCTACTCAAGTCAGAGTTTTCCTTGGATTCAGATCCTGGAGTTTATTCTGCAGCATAAACCTCTGAAAGCTGGAAGGTTTTATTCCCTTTTTAAAAAAAAGGCTTTGTGTGCATTTGACATGCTGTAAGGTACTCAGCTCCTAATGGAAACAAAGGGCTTAAGGGTTCTAGATGCTGAAGTTTTCCCTCACAAAAACTCTTTGTGTTGTTTCACTTTAGGGAGAACTAAGCATTTGCTAAACCAGAACCACTTTTAAAAAATAAATGGGATTTTGTAAGTGCATCTCTTGCTTTGCTTTTGACAGGGTGGGTTGAGGTTTGGTCACACTTGGAGAAGAATAACAAATCGGCAAAGCTTTAGTTAGTTAGTTTCCATTCATTGATTTCTGTAGGTTTAGTAAGCATTCCAAAGGGTAACTTTGCAACAGGGTACAAAAGTGTTCCAGTAGTAAAAATTCCATTGCAACTTGAAGATAGAATCTGGAAATATTTTATTTGTTCTAGGGGGAATAATCAATCTATTCAACTAACATCTGAATAATTTGAAGTTTGGTAGGCTGGGGAATTAGAAAAAAAAATCTTCAAAATAGCAGTGGCAAGCCTTTTCCACATCACATCAAGAAAACTACACATGTCTTTGTAAATCAGGCCCAATTCAAAATATGATTTTACTCTCAGTACTATTTTTAACTTTTTGCATTGCCCTGACAAACTGTCTTCTAGTGAAGTGTGTATAACTAAGATAACACAAATTTGACCAAAAAGACTACTTTGTAGTCAAGAGACGATAATCGGAGTGTCTTGAATGGCATTGCATTTAAAAAAACTTCAGATTTTGAACATCATTAACAATACTCAAATCTTTTGCTAACCTTCCAGATTCCACTTTTTGGTGATTGTTTTACTGCAGATACTTAATAATTACAATAATGTATGGGTCTGGTTGCAGTTTTATTATTGTAAGCTGTCCAGAGTCTTTGGTTTGGGGTAGCATGTAAATGGAAATATTTCAATTTTGGATAGGTTTGAACTACATTGGACATCATTACATCAAATTAATTATTATTAATTTAATAATCTGGGAAAATATGAAATCCTAGGCACTTTATGGGGAATAAGTTCTATTGAACTTCATATGTGTACAGTTGGGTTGTGAAAATTAACATTAATGAACTTCCCTAAGTAAATATACATATATTCTAGAATTAAGAAGGCACATTGTTTAGATTTAGCAAAAGCTGACTAGATGTAGCTTGTATATCACTTGATTAAATCAGATGAATAATTGCTTACTGTATGAACTGTCTTTGTTGAAGAGTGCTATAATTGATGATAAAGACTTATCTTAATGCATCAATTATGTCGTAAGCAGCCACTTCTAAAGCTCTTGACTTTTTTATGTTTTCACAAGCCCTAATTGTAAACTATTTTTAGTTCTTGATTTATGATTCTTATGTTTTGGAGTAGAAGTTTTGGATGTCATGAAAAATAATCTATTTCTTATTTGTTTGGCTATTAGAAAAGAACAAAGCAGGACTAAGCAAGTTTGATGCACTAGCACATAACTTGATAATATACCAGTTGAAACAAAAAAAATGAACCTACTTAAAAACATGAGAATAGGATAGTTTTCGGGAAAGATTCTATAAATTAAAGTCTGTGTGAATAATAGTCATTCTTAGTAACTTAATTATTTTTCTATTACTTGAGAAAACTAAATAGATTATGTACTAACTAAACTCATAGGGAACAAATGAAATAGTACTAAGTCTGCTAGATATTCCTATTTCTAATAAGGAATATAATATGAGACAGGTGCACATTTCCTTATCATGAGTTAATGTATAAGTAATATGCCATACTTTGCCTTGTTCTGTTGTTATAATCCTTGAAGTGTCACATCCTATCAATTGTTCTGCTTCAAATCTCTAAATTTATGCTTAATATATTTGCCAAATGTATGCCATGCATGCAAATTCATTGGAAGAAATCAGGAATGGTTAATGGAACAAGAAGGGGGAAGCAAAGAAAACTGGCTTGATAACATCAAAACTGATGCAAAGATGAACATCCAACAATTGAAAGAAGCAGAGTAGCATGGAAAGCATTTGCCTATACAGTTGCCAGGAGTCAAACACAACAGAATGGTTGAAACAACAAAACCTGAGCTATATTGATTTCCCTAGTTGCAAAAGCATTATTGTTCTTTATTTTGGCCCTTGAAGTAACCAGAAATGTTTTCTGTGTATGCAGATGTTGGTATTAAATAATGCTGCAGCTCAACAAAAACATTATTAAAAATGCTAACACACACTCTGATATAAGTAATGGAATTGGCAATACCACCAACTAGACTTTCTTGCTATTTTTGTTTTGGCCAGTCAAATTGCTTTGATTTCTAAGTATGTATGTGTACTTTCTGTCTAGGCTAGAGAGGATAAAATAAGACAGTTGAAGTTACTTATTACAATCATAGAACGTCATTCATCAACAAATATTTGACCACACACACCTGCTGAAATGAATGGGAATAGACCAAGAATATGTCTTGGACTTGCCGTCCATCGGTGAAACGTCTGAGACGGCTCAGGAGTTCATGGCTTCCATGACGGCCATGGACCTGACCCAACTAGTTCATGGCCCCACCCACAGGGGGGGACACACTCTGGACTTGATTTTTGTCTCTGGCCAGTGGTTGAGTGATCTTATTATAGGGGATATAGACATGGAACCCTTGTCATGGTCAGATCACTCGCTCCTTCGCCTGGACCTTCGAACCGCTACACCCCGCCGCAGGGAGGCGGAGCCAATAAGATGGGTCCGCCCCAGGCGCCTGATGGATCCTGATAGGTTCCAGATGGAGCTTGGCCATTTCCTGAGGATCTAGCACATGACTCAGCTGAGGACCTGGTAGCCGCCTGGGATCGGGCAACTGATGGGGCCTTGGACCGAGTCGTGCCTTTGCGGCCTCTGACCCGGTGCCGATCCCGCGCAGCTCCTTGGTTTACTGAGGAGCTGAGGGAAATGAAGCGCCGGAAAAGACGCCTGGAGAGCAGTTGGAGGGCTAGTCTCGCTGAATCTGATCGAACACTGGTAAGGTCGCATATTAAGGCCTACCTAGTGGCGATAAAGACGGCAAAGTTTAATTACTTTTCCGCCTCTATTGCGTCATCAGGGAATCGTCCAGCCGCCCTGTTTAGGGTGACCCGCTCCCTGCTCCATCCGGGAGTGCGGGAGGATCCCCTGGAAGGCAGGGCGGAGGATTTCGGATAATACCTGTATGACAAAATCGCTCAGATCCGGGGGGATTTGGACTCTGACTGGGTAGATCAGGGCAGGGTGACGAGGAATAGCCTTGAGAATGTTATCTGGGAGGAGTTTGATGCTGTGATTCCCGATGATGTGGACAGGATTTTGGGGAGACTTAGTACAGCCACATGTTTACTGGACCCGTGTCCCTCCTGGTTGGTACTGGCTTCCCGGGAGGTTACACGAGGCTGGCTCCAGGGTGTTATCAATGCTTCGTTGAGTGAGGGTTACTTCCCCGCTGCCTTGAAAGAAGCGGTGGTGAGGCCTCTCCTCAAGAAGCCGTCCCTGGATCCGGCAATATTGGCCAACTATCGTCCTGTCTCCAACCTTCGCTTTATGGCGAAGGTTGTTGAGAGTGTGGTCGCGCGACAGTTTCCACAATTCCTGGAGGAAACATCTTATCTAGATCCGTTCCAGTCGGGTTTCAGGTCTGGGCACAGCACGGAAACGGCATTGGTCGCGTTGGTTGATGATCTCTGGAGGGCTCAGGACAGGGGTTGCTCCTCTGTTCTGGTCCTGTTAGACCTCTCAGCGGCTTTTGATACCATCGACCATGGTATCATGCTGCACCGGCTGGAAGAGTTGGGGGTGGAAGGCACCGTATTGGGGTGGTTCTCCTCCTTTCTCTCCGACCGGTCGCAGTTTGTGTTGGCAGGGGGGCAGAGGTCGATCTCGAGGCCTCTCGTCTGTGGAGTGTCGCAGGGATCGGTCCTCTCGCCCCTTCTGTTCAACATTTATGTGAAGCCGCTGGGCGAGATCATCCGTGGCTTCGGGGTGAGATACCATCAGTACGCTGATGACACCCAGCTGTACATCTCCACCCCAGGCCACCCCAACGATGCCCTTGAAGTGATGTCTCAGTGCCTGGAGGCTGTGCGGATCTGGATGGGGAGGAACAGGCTCAAGCTCAACCCTTCCAAGACTGAGTGGCTGTGGCTCCCGGCATCCCAATATAGTCAGTTGACTCCATCACTGACTATTGGGGGCGAGTCCTTGGCCCCCACAGAAAGGGCTCGCAATCTGGGAGTCCTCCTGGATATGCAGCTGTCCTTGGAGGAACATCTGACGGCTGTAACCAGGGGTCCTTTTATCAGGTTCGCCTGATTCGCCAGTTGCGGCCCTTTCTTGATCGGGATTCCCTGTGCACAGTCACTCACGCCCTCGTCACCTCTCGCCTTGACTACTGCAATGCTCTCTACATGGGGCTCCCCTTGAGGGGCACCCGGAGGCTCCAGCTGGTCCAGAACGCAGCAGCGCGGGTAGTGATGGGAGCAGCATGGCGCTCCCATGTAACACCGCTCCTGCGCGAGCTGCACTGGCTCCCGGTGGTCTTCCGGGTGCACTTCAAGGTGTTGGTTATCACCTTTAAAGCGCTCCATGGCATAGGGCCTAGCTATCTTCGAGACCGCCTGCTGCTACCGACGACCTCCCAGCAATCCGTGCGCTCCCACAGAGAGGGCCTCCTCAGGGTGCCATCAGCCAAACAATGTAGGCTGGTGACCCCCAGGGGGAGAGCCTTCTCTGTGGGGGCACCTACCCTCTGGAATCAGCTGCCCCCAGAGATAAGGAGAATCCAAGACCTCAGTGCCTTCCGCCGTGCCCTTAAAACCCACTTTTTCCAGCAAGCCGGGCTGGTTTAGGAAGAAATTTTTTAAAATTTTTAAATGTTTAATTGGTTTGTGGTTTTTTAAATTTTGGGCCAAATTTATATAGATTTTAATTGTTTTTAATATTTGTATTTCATGTTTTTAATTCTGGCTGTGCACCGCCCTGAGTCCTCAGGGAGAAGGGCGGTATATAAATTGAAAATAAATAAAAAAAATAAAAAAATAAAATGTTTTCATTCATTTCACTTCTTTAAAAAGCACCACATTCATGTGCTTCCAACAGACTCCTGTAGTATCTGAAAGTATGCTCTTGAAACAAGAACTTGGCAAAACCACATGTAATGAAATGGCTGTAGCTCCTGTCTGCAGAGGGAAAAGGGCCACAGGATCAATTAAAAATAATGCCTATGAGGGAATAGCTAGTGCATCAATCAGGGATTTGGTTGAGCTATGATGACAGCGTTGGTGCAGCCAGGAGATGCTCAGCAGCATACCTTTTCGTGCAGTGGCAGATCTTTTCTAAGGGCAATGATATTTTGTGGTAGTGAACTTAAGTTTTTAAAAACACCAATGGGCTGTGTGTTGTTCATGCCTGCTTTAGATAGTTATTGCTTAAAAAGTTATTAAATGTTGCAGAATTTCCTTATAGTTTATGTCTTTGTGAAGAAAGTATAGGTTGGGTTCAGAGGCCTACCTGAGAAATAGGGTAAGGTAAAGGTTCCCCTTACACATACGTGCTAGTTGTTCCCAACTCTAGGGGGCGGTGCTCATCTCCGTTTCTAAGCCAAAGAGCCAAAGAGATGTGAGGATCTACATATTTCCTTCTGTGATAATCTATTCATGAGCTATGTAATGAATATTATATTTTAAATTTAACTGATCATTAGTTTAGAAAACTAAAGGCAGTTTACTAAGTAAGACAAATGTGAAATTTGTGTGTTGAGAAATCAGCAACATTTGAGCACATACACTGTCACTAGATAAAATAGTTTAACCTATGCATAGTTAAATATTACAAAAACAATTTATGTATGAACTATTAATATATATACATTATTAATGTGTTAATGTATTAAAAAAGCAGAGATCTTTATAGCAATTGTATAGAACCATTGTAAAATACATTCAGTTTTCCTTTAAGTAACTATAAAATGCAAGATTGTTCATAGTTATATATGTACATGTAACTCATAAGTAGTGGTGTATATCAATTTTGCCACAAAAGGAATCCACACCAGGGAAGCATTGGCCAGTCTACAGCTGCACATTTAAGTCATATACCTATTCCTACACATGATGCTGATTACTTACCCTTCCAACATATTTTACCCAGCCTTAGTTAAATAAAAATTGAAACATAAGAAATCAGAACACAATTTTTACAAGAGTAGATAGGAAGCTGTGGAACTCAGAATCAAAGCTTTCTATTCTAATTTCAGAAAAAATAAAATCTGTGGATATTAAAGAATAATATGAACTTTAGAGATCATTGTGTATCTAAATGCTGACTTATGCAGGATTAAAATGAATTCTATAGTTAATACTAAGAAGATACAATTGATAAGGCAAAGCTGCCAAAAGCAAAAGCAAATAAAATATATTTGCATGGGATATTTTTGCGGCATAAAAACAAAATACTGTGTTCTCTTTTTTAAAAAATAGCTCCCTAATCCTAAAGAACAGGCATCAGATATCGTTAAATAACAATTATCACAAAAATATGGTATAATGAAATATGTCTTTGGAAATATAATGGCTTATTTCAAATAATACCCTGAAATAAATTAATATTTTATTAAATTGTACATTTTCCCATTGTTCCAGGTAATGTTGATGAATAAGGTAATGTAAATACTGTGCAACATTCTTATAAAGTAAAATAGTATGAAAATCATATAGAGCATATTTGTAACTGTCCTTTTCCTTTTGATATAGGCAATTTCCATCATATAAATATTTTCCTTGGAACTAACACCAAAAGTAAACTGTCCCAGGAACACCAAAAGGTATGGGAAACTTGTATTTGGCATATAATCCATTAACTCTGCATATTAAATTCTTGCCAATTCTAATAATTAAATACTGGTCAAAAGATAGTGTCACAATTTGGTTTGCTTGCTTAGTTGCGAAACTGATTCCCTGTTTGCACAGCCCACAATGACACATGATTCCTTATTTATCACTCTATCCTTTTTTTGAAACACCAGGCATATCTTGTTCCTAGATTTCTTTACAAGCTGCTCTAGTTTATATATTTACAGTGGTGCTTAAAAGTTTGTGAAATATTTTGCATGTTCAATGTTTCTGTATAAATATGGCATAAACTGTAATCTGTTCTCTACACACTGCAAGTTCTAAATATAGATACAGGTAGTCCTTGTATTATGACCACAGTTGAGCCTTGAATTTTGGTCATAAGTCATTATGCTTGTAAGTTAAATCACTATATCACTGGACTCAATTTTATGACCATTTTTATGGTGGTTACTTAACTGAGTACCATGTTTCTTAATCAAATCACATGGTGGCTAAGTGAATCATGTGGCTGTTAAGCAAATCTCATAGTCATAAGTTTGAATCCAGTTTAATGGGGGGGTTTTGCTGGAAAGCAGCAAAAATGTCACAAAACACCGCATGGCAGCAGTCATAATTTCAGTAATGGGTTGTAAGTAACTTTTTTTTAGTCCATTGTAAGTTTGGAAGGTTAAGTGGCCAGCTGTAAATCAACAACTGCCTGTAAGGAGAGCTTAGTTAAACAATGAGTCAAAAAAAAATAGTACTTGCTTGTTGTGTCCTTCCAACTCCCTTTGAGTTGCTTTGTTAATGACATGGGCAGTAAATAAATACTGCCATGTATATCATTGTCATTCAGTGTGTTCTTGATGGTGCTGTCATGAACATTTTTCCATTGTTCCAGGTAATGTTGTTGAATAAGGTAAAGATACAAGAATTCTTTACATGGGGTTCTTTGGGACCTCCCGGAGGATTAACATGCCTTGCTCTTGGTGTGATCATGGTTGGTTGGTTTTACTATCCTAAGGAGAGTAAAATGGCATTAAATTGCCTTCATTTGTACATGAACTGCTTGACCTTTGCTTGATTTGAACTGAAGGAGCCCAAACTCTTTGGAAATAGTTTTGTAATACTTTCCAGCTTGGTGAGCATTTCTTTTTTTACAGAAACCTCCTTTGTTCAAGCCATACATATCTGAGTGGTGAAAAATAAACTTTGATAGTGAATACCAGAATACTGTTCTCTAAATAAGATGGGACCCACCCACCCCCACTCACATCTGATTGTCATCCCATTGATTTATTGAAACAACTGGCACTAATTTCCAAATGAACTGGTAATCCTAGAGGTTCCCATTCATCTGCCATTTAAAATACCGTAGCTTTGGATCATTTTCCTCAATAAATCAATGAACGAGTATAACATTTTATTTAACTGAGTTCTCTTTATCTAGTTTTAGTACTTGTGTAGAGAGTAGATCATGTTTTAAGTAACATTTATGCAGATACATTGACAATGCAAAACGATCCACAAATTTCTAAGCACCACTGTATTTATGTACTCATTATCTCTTCTCTCCGTTTTTTTTTTTGCTTTTCACATACTTGACAGCTTAGTTGCATTTTGAATCTTGGACTTTCTGCTCTTTATGAAAATACTGCTTGGGAATAGCTATGGCAAGGGAAGAACATAATTCTATTTTCTTTTTGAAATCTAAGCATTAGTTTTGCTTGCCAGTCACAGTAATTTCATTTAGGAGTTCCATAACTCTCATTCATAGACCATTGAAATGCTAGACAAAATCTGTATTAAATATATATATATATTTACTTATATGGGAAGGCCAAATATAGAGGCAAGAATAAATATACATTTTAAGAATATATTGTTGACAGTGATCTTGGAATAGTGAAATTGATGTGAGCCTTCAGCAGAGAATCTGTTTTTATTCTTTGGTATATCCAGGTGACTCAGTGCTTCTAATGTGCCAATGAGTCATTCTAGATTATTTGATAGAAAACATTGAATGTGCGTCAAGATAATGGAATGCATATACATTTTCTGAAAAGGACATTATAGAGTATTGCACTTCCATACTCATTTTATAGAACATTCAATTAGTGTAATTCTTTCAGTTTAAAAAAAGCAGCTATAGATTGTGGTGGTAGTTCGTGATAATTTTGGTCTCTCTTATGTAAGAACACTTACCATTTGTAGTTTTATTTCAATTAAAATGGAAAATACAACGTCTCTGCTTTCATGGTTCCTGGAGAGAACTTCAAGCAATGGAGCTCTGCTACAAAAAAATATATGAATGAAATACTACTTGGTCATTTCTTTCTTTCTGTGAGTCAGAAATTGGCTCCACCATGTGGAGATTTATGATGGAAGTCAAGGAAGAGTTACTTGTGGTGCTGTTTTGTCAGTTTTTAGAAGTGATCTTCCTAGTCTATTATCAACATCTTTATGTAGTTCATAATACTTTTCCTCCAAAACTATACAGTACAGACATTACTAACAAACTACCAAGTTGCAAAGTTTTGCCAATATAGACAAACCTTTCTGCACCTGGAAAGCAGGAGAAGGCAAGAAAGAGTCAGGTTCTGGCGTGCTGCATACATATGCAGCATGCCAGAAACTAACCTTTTGTTCTCTCCTGACCATCAGTACAGTTCTAAAATGTTCTGTGTAATATACAGTAGATTAATTTGTAGAGCTTTACAATATAATATAAATAAACTAGGATGGTCTCTATTACTGTCTCTCTATATTGCCTGTATGGTGGAATATTCTGAACATTTCAAATATTTATAGATTATGAAGAACAGCCATTAATCAGTCTAATCTAATTAAGGCTACCTTAATATCCTCAGCTCCCATATATAGTCAATGAAATACAATCTTAAAGTAGTCTTAAAAGCCAGGAGATTGGGAGCATTTTTATGGATGCAAACTGAATATATATATAGGCACAGACCTATAAGTTGCAGACATATCTTAATCCACGTAGGTCTTTAAAGGTGGTGTCCACCTCTTCGAATTGGACCTGGAGTAGACTGGTAGTAAATATAGCAATCAAAGCATAGATGAATTGTAAACAAATTTATTATACCAAATTAACAGACAAGCCATCCCATTTTGGACTAGTTAAACTTTTGAAAAAGAACTTGATATACAATGTGCCATCTTAACCTATATGTAAGGTGAGAAGGGCATTAGTCACTATTACCAAGGCATCCTGATCCCATAAGGTCCACAATTGGCACATCAGGCAAAAATGGCAAAGGTACCCTGGCACAGAAGCTTTACATTCAGGAGAATCGCATTGGGGAGGAGTGCAATCCCTATTAGAGCCAAAGACGTAACAGGGATTGAGCCACATTGATCACTGACAAAAGCAACATTGATTCAATAACTTGATCTGAATTTGTTTTACCCATCCAGACCTAGCATGTTGGAGCCCATTACAGGTAGTCCTCGACTTAACGACCACAATTAGGACCAGAACTTCTTTTGCTAAGCAATGCAGCCACTAAGTGAGTTACGCCTAATTTTATGACCTTTTTTGCCGTGATCATTAAGCAAATCACAGTCATTAATGAATCCAGCTTTGCCATTGACTTTGCTTTTCTGAAGTCCCCAGGAAGGTTGTAGATGATGATCATGTTTCTCCAAGAATATGCAACCATCATTAATACATGCCAGTTGCCAAGCAACTGAATTTTGATCACATGACTGCGGCGGCACTGCAGTGGGCATAAGTGCAAGAATCTGCCGCAAGTCACTTTTTTTCAGCACTGTCCTAACTTTGAATAGTAAAGTGAATGGTCATAAGTTGAGGATCATCAGTATATTATCTGTCATATAGGTGGCATTGTTAATATATATCATGGGGAGATATGCAGTTTAAAGTAGAGCTAAAGCACATTAGATATTCACATGAGCCATTTCATAATATATTTCAGCCCTTGGAGGCCAGTTTTAGTGGTAAAAAAGTAAAGTTAAAGGAATGTTGTTGAACTATGTGTCTAATACTGCTTCAGTGACTTAAAAATTTTCCCATTATTTATGATGAACCCTTATTTATGTTTCCAGATGTATTGGGATTTTTTCTCCCTAATCTCTTTGGAGGTGGCTGACAGCCCTTCCAGGTAAAGTAGGTGGGAAATGTAACTAGATGAACTAACTACCTTATTGTTGTAAGGCTACATTAACAGAACCTTGCACGTTTGAAGGCAGAGACTTCATCCCACTACTTTTACTTGCTTGATCCATTAGGGTGGATCCTTCCTGAGGGTTTTTCTTTTTCCTTTTTGGTGACCTTTAAGCCACAGCCTCTGTTGTCTGATGGTTTCCTAAGAAGCATCTCTTCCTTTCTTTACCCAAGGTCATTCATACATTATTTTATGCCAGTATTAGCATTGATGAATAATAGCAACAATACAGGTAGTCTTTGCTTAACAACTACAATTGGGACCAGCAAATCTATCACTAAGTGTCACAGTAATTAAACAGGACATCATATGGTTGTTAAGCAAGTCGTCATGATTAAAGAGATGTGACCGTGACTTGCGATTTTATTGATGGCTTCACTATTGACTCAGTTTGTCGGAAGCCACCTGTGTAGTGCCTGAATGATGGTTTTTATTATTATTATTATTATTCATATTTCTATGCCACCCACTCTCCGAGGACTCTGGGCGGTTTACACCAAAGACAGTATACTAAATAGCATATTGCCCCCAACAATCTGGGTCCTCATTTTACCCACCTCGGAAGGATGGAAGGCTGAGTCAACCTTGAGCCGGTGAGATTTGATCCGCTGATCTGCTGAACTAGCAGTCAGCTGAAGTAGCTGCAGTACTGCACCTTAACCACTGTGCCACCTCAGCTCTATTCTTGCACAAATGCAAGATGCTGCAACAGTGGTAAACACATGCCAGTTGCAAAGCACCCAAATATCAGTCACATTGCCTTGGGGAATGCTGCAGTGGTCGTAAGTGTGAGGACTGATCATAAAAGTATTTGTTCAGATCTGTCATAACTTTAAACAATCACTAAAAAGATGTCATTAAGTGAGGATGCCTGTATTTTTGAAGGAAGATTTTAAACCATTCCATATAGCAACTCATTCTCTTGTTTGCAACAAATGCAGCAGACAATCATTCCCATAATTTGCTCTATTATTGTATTTTTGCAGTATTGCGCCCCCCCCCCCCACTTTCTACTCTCTTGTATAGAAAAATTGACTAGTCCAATCGTTACAAAATAATTTTCCTGTTGTGGTTATCCAAAGAAAAAAAATAGTAAATACTTTAACCAGTTTTGCCTGGTTTACAGCCAGATGTCAAGAAAAATGTGTCCATAGTGACACTTGCACCTAGAACTGTAAGAAAATACATGCTGTGCTTGTCATTGTAATTTTCTTTAACTTGGCATACTTGCTGTTATTTGTCTTATTTTTGCTACTGTATAACTTTAATTTGTTACAGCAAAAATGATACATAAAACAAGAAAATGAAATGGGAAATAGAGATACCTTGCAAATTACTTTGTGTTTGACACATCCATTCTAAATTTGGCATCAGTTGTGAAAGCCTGCAGAGTACTTTAAAATAAATAAATGCTATTAGCACTCAACGTTTGAGCAGCGTTTATATTTCCTAAAGCTGAAAACAGGTCAGCTTTATAGTTTTGAAGAAATATATGACTCTTCTTTTATGTGTTTTTGAACCCTAGCTGTAAATGGATTTAATGATTTATCCAGCAAGAATGATTAGCTAAAAACTATAGGTTTCTTGTTCCTTGCAACCAAAACATGTTAATGCTTTTATTGTGTTGACAGGCCTTTCAACTGTATATTTAATCAGAAAATAAGAAGAAGCACCTGACTGACATAAAATTTCATTTTTCCCCCTTTATTCTTTAAAGGTACAAATTCAAGCACTTATACAGAAAAAAACCCTGCATTCAAGGCCAAGTTTATCTGCACTGATTAGGTTTGAATGGAAATAAACATGTCTCAAGTTCAAATTCAGAATCCAACTGCTACTCTTTCTAGCAGTCAAATACTAAGCAAGAACCAATCTCTCGCACAGCCTTTGAGTATTCCTTCTCCCACTAGTTCTTTGCCCTCTGAAAATGCGGGTAGACCTATTCAAAATTCCGCTTTACCCTCTGCATCTGTTACATCTACTAGTGTTGCTGCAGGTAAGCTTTAAAATATCTTTGATATTCTTCAATAATTTTTGCTATTAATCTTTAATTTAAAACAGGGGTCCCCAACCCTCAGCCCATGGATTGGCACCAATCTGCGGCATGCCAGCAATCGGTCCACACAAACAAGCAAAGTCCCATCTGCAGGATGCAGGCAGCATGCAAAACCAGGCCCTCTCCGGCCCACAGAAAACCTCTCTCCAAAGTTTGGGTTGGGGGGGGGGGTCACTGGTTTAAAACATTGGCTTTAAATTATGTTTTTAAGGGAATTTTTTAAATAATTGAAATTATTATAAAGGAAGTATTGCATATGATTGAAATGTGTGAAAACAAGTGTTTGCAAAAGAAATGTAGTTAAACATTTTTCTAATTTCACTTTATAAATGTTTTCTATCTTTCACCATTTATCAGTAAGTCTGGGGTTTGTTTTGGTGCAGTGTTTTCTGCTCCAGTATATAAAATATGCAAGAATACATGTTTAATGACACTTTTTAGGCAATTTGATTTTTGATCTACATTTTGGTTCTGTTAGCAACTAACAAATTATGTGTCTTATTCTTTAAATAGTCTTTAATGTTTTTTTTTCTGTAATTTTTTTTAAGCATTAAACCTGAGCAAAGCTTCTAAGGACAGATTAGTATCTAGAAGTCTGAATAATTTCCTTCTGCCCCAACCTGTTCTACTGCTTAGACTTACTAACTTATCCCTGCAGCTCTCTTTAATCACTGTCACAATAAAGGTTGAATCTTCTAAATCATGATTTAGACTGAAAATATTAAGATCTGTACTTGTTCTTTATTAATTATTTTCAAATTTTAATTAAAAGTTTAGCTACACTAAGCAGGAATGTAATTGTTTTAATTTCAGCTTCGTACAGTGTGTAAACCTGGCCAATGTGGTTTGTAAAGCATACTTTTAATCCCTTGTGCAAATCCAGCCAATTGTGTTTAATAAACAAAGGTTTAACAATTTATGATTTAGGCAGATGTAAATGATCATTTGTCACTATGAAGAATCCATCCAAATTAAGGTTGAAAGTCATGCTTAGGAAGAGCTGAATGCATCCATTATGTGCTAGTTTTTGAATTTGATAAAGTTTAATACAATTTAAAAACCCTAGTATTGTTTCCAACTCTGGAAATTTTAAAAAGCAAGAAATAAAACCTTGATAAAATCGAGTCTTGCTGTATGTTACCAGTTTTCTTGCAATTAGAGCTACAAATCAGGAAGCCTGAAAGCTGTTTCCTGTTATATGATTCTAATCTCAAAATACTGTAGACCAGAGGACAAAAACATCATGCATTTGTGACATGGATCACCTTGTTATTATCTGAAATTTATGCTGTGGCTTAAATTCTAATTGGGATGAAATTAGGTGACATAATAGTAATGCTGTACACAGAGCGAGGCACTAAAAAGTTGTCTTTTTAAAGGAAGCATTGGGATAGACTGAAAGATGAGAACTGAAATTTTGTGATTTTTATAAAAGCATTAAAAAATAATGCAGATAATAGTGAAGACAAGTGAATTCTTGGGGGGAGAGCAGCTCCAAGGGCAGGTTTTACTATTATGAATATGCCATTGTAATAATGTTTCAACCAAATATAAACTACACAGCCTCTAATCATCAAAGCAAGGCTGTAGATGCATAGCTTATTTTCTTGCCAAACAAATTAGCTGTTATTTCTGTTGCCAGAATTTGTAATAGCAATACTCATTGAGCTTTAATATTGCTTTCAAGCTTAACTCTATCTTGACATCTAATTTGTCTAGAGTGAATCATCAATTAACTTTTCAGTAGTTAAGGAAATCAAATGCAATTGGCATGTTGTATAAAAATATGTTTTAATAATTGAAGGCTCATGCAATATATGACACATTTCATTTTCTTAAGTTTACATAATATCACTAAGGGGCCAGGCTGTTTTTTTTGTTTTATTGGAGGGATTATTGCAAACTGTAGTAACACTTTATCTTACGTTTCAGTTTCTTCTAACATGGCAAACCCCAAAGAGAAAACACCCATGTGTCTTGTGAATGAGTTAGCCCGTTTCAACAAAATTCAGCCTGAATATAAGCTTTTGAGTGAGCAGGGTCCAGCTCACTCGAAGGTAAAATTGTTTCTATGATGGTCATGTATTTAGCAAAAGGGGGATCTCTTGGACAAAGAGACTTTGTGTGTGTATGTGAAAGAGACATACAGAAAGTTTACATATAATCTGTGGTATAGCTATATTAGTTTGAGATCCTAGGGGTTTTTTAAAAAGTGATAGAAAATAGCAATAGTAATTGATTCTACTAGAAGCCCAGTTTAGTTTTTAAATACATCCCTTGCAATATATTAAGGAGGGTATCTAGGAGAACAGATCTTCTTGGCAACAGTGGAACCTAATTTGAAATTCTGAGCTCATAGTTAAAAATAGCATTTAGCAATAGTACTTAGACTTATATAGCACTTCACAGTGCTTTACAGCCCTCTCTACGCGGTTTACAGAGTCAGCATATTTCCCCCAACAATTTGGGTCCTCATTTTACCCATTTCGGAAGGATAGAAGGCTGAGTCAACCTTGAGCCTGGTGAGATTTGAACTGCCAAATTGCAGGAAGCCGGCAGTGAGCAGAAGTAGCCTGCAGTACTACACTCTAATCACTGCGCCACCGTGGCTCAAAAATGGAAGGATACTATGTGCCTTTTGTTTATTTTGTGCTTTTGAGTCAGTTTTTAACTCCTGATAATTATTTGGGTGTCCCTGCAGTTTTCTTGGCAAAGTTTTTCGGAAGTGGTTTGCCATTGTCTGTTTTCTATAGTGACGGAAAGTGACAGGCCCAAGGTCTCCAGGTTTCTAGCCTGATGCCTTAGCCACTATGCCAAACTAGCTTTTATGTTCCTTGTGTAGTTACTGATTTATAGTGTTTTACATTTTCACTGTGAAATACAGCTAATCAACATAAAAACATTTATATTACACCTAACTATAAATTTGTTACATGTTTCAGCCAATCTTTATGTTACTTTCCACTGGTTTCTTTTATTTTGGTTATGCACAGTAGTAGGAAATTATATAAACAAAATACCTACTGAATTATTGTAGCATAGCAAATGAGGTTAGATTAAAGACATAACCCTAACATACTTTCAGATGTTAGTTACAAAATAGGTCCCAGATCATGTATTTAATATTTTTTACCTTTCAAAAATAAACACATTCTTGGAAAGATATACCCGTATGTAAAGACAGTTGGAGAGATGAAACCCATAGAAAAAAATAAGGCCTTTCTTTATTAAAAAGTAGATGGAATTTGAAGCAGTTCACTTTTGCTAAGTAACTTACACATATTCTATACAGCAATCCTAAACTTTAGAGTTAAATTATCACTGTGTTATACTAATGATATATGGATTTTACAACTTTTAGCCTTTATGTTTGAACACCATATATACAGTATATTATGTATACATGATCAGACAGCGAAAATTAAAGCTTACTTTTAATTTCTAGGTGTTTACAGTGCAGCTGACTCTTGGGGACCAGCATTGGGAAGCTGAAGGAACTAGTATTAAGAAAGCTCAACATGCAGCTGCTGCCAAAGCTTTGGAAGGGACAAGATTTCCTAAACCTACAGCTCGCCCATCTCGCAATGAAGGAAAGAATCCAGGTACAGTATGAGCTGCTGCCATAAGAAAGGTAGAAATTTCAGTGACACATAGATTATTGACAGAACTTGAGAATTTTGCTTTTTTGCTTTTAAATTAAAGTATAATCTTGTGCTATATTAACACGCTTTAAGAAAACAGACAGTATTCTTGCCAATTTTTTTTCTTTTTTCTTGGCATTTTAGTGTGACTTGGCTTAAAAGAAGTAAGAGAAATAAATGTATATGATAAATTAAAGTGTGGTAATTGCTAAATAGAATGAAAATGAATTGTCTGTTTGACAGATATAAATACTCAACTTTGAAATGATCACATTGATTTTTCATTTACAAATGTGAAATTCGGTTAACAAGAATTCCTCTATCCATTGATTTATTTAGCATTTAACTCCAGAAGTAGATCACATATATTAATATTACCCAATTATGTTTAAAAACAAAGACTTTTTTTAAAAAAAATACTGATTATGATAGACTACATTAAAACTGAACATTTGGAGTGGTATAAATGATACTTTTTCACATAGGTTTGCTAAACAGCAAGTACGACTAAATAAAAATAGTTATAAAATTGCAAAATATTCAAATGTATGACTTTCCATTACTGAATGATTCAGTATCTTATTTGATCCTATTTTGAAATGTAATCAAGGCAATATCTTTTTACAACAGAACAAAAAAAGTAGCAAACCCATTAATATCCTTTTAAGATTCACTGATAATTTTCAAGTCTGTTTAAATAGATAGAAACTCTTTCATAGGAAAAAATAATGGCCAGATCTCTATTTGATTTGACCCAGTTCAGGTTGAGAATTGCAAATCAATTCAGATTTACATGTCAGTGTATGTGACTGTGCATATTTAAATCACAAGCAGCAAATATCAGAAACATAAGAGCTTTAAGGGGAACATTTTGTTTGATTGAGTAACCTGATAAATTTTTAAAATCTAGCCTACTGCTGCCAGAGTCATTAAGGTATATAGCATGATGTGTTCTTTTACTAACTTGAAAATTAGATCATTTATAGTGTGCCTTTGCCTGTTATTGTTGTTGTAATGCCAAGTTTAGAAGATTGCTGCAGAATTTGTTTTTCATAAATTGTCTTTGCTTTCCTTGAAATCACAAAGCAGTGTTTAAGAACATGAAGTAGCTGATCTTGAAAACTTAGGCTAAGAAACAAAGTGCTCTTTTAGGAATGTTGTGGGCTTTTCGGTTTCATGTTAAAGGAATTAAATTGTTGTTATTTTATCCTGCCTTTTTATGTAAGCCAAACATACCTAATGCCCTTATCTCCTTTTTTTCCCACAACAACCATATACAAATAGACTTCACTAAACTACTGCACTGTTTAGCAACTGTTCAGTTTCAGCAGCACTGAAAAAGCAACTTTATGAACACTTCTCACATTTATGGCTGTCACAACATCTGTATGGTCACGTGATTGACATTTAGCTGCTTTGCAACCAGCAAACATTTACAACCATTGCAGCATCCCATGGTCACATGATCATCGTTTGTGGACTCCGCAGCTGATTTTCCAACAAGTAGAGTTAATGTGACATGTGACATTGTAAACACATTGTGCTCAAGTGATGTTTTGTTTAATGAGTGTGTTACTTAACAACAGAGATGCTGGCCTCAACTGTGGTCATTAAGCATCTTTATATTCCTTTAACAATTGATTTTTGAAAGCCTCATTAGATTTGCAGGGCTGATTGTATAATTTTTGGATGCTGACCTTAAGATAACATTGTTTTTTCCCCTCTGTTGTTCCTGCACTGCAATTACATGCCCATTAAGGCCAAACTATCTTCAACTAACTCTGTAATTGTCCCCTTCCATATCTGGCTCCTTTTCTCTTTTCCTGTTTTGCTTTAAACAGTTTTGGGGCTATAAAATAAGAAAAATTACTGTTTGAAGTACCCAGGGGAATGTATTCTGGGGGCACTGAAAGTTTTGTATGTAAGCCTACGTCCTGTTCATCCTTACTCTTAATTTTTTATCCTAAAGTATTTCATATTGCTTGGTAACTATTGTTAATGTAAAGCTGTTGAATAGATGGGCTTTTTAATGATCTGCTGGTTTTATCTGTGAAATGAGAACTTCAGCCTTGAACTCTTGCTTTTTTTGATAATTCTATAATTCTTTCACAATAAAACATTGATATTTAGTCAAGGCAAAATAATTCATTGAGACTCTCAATGTGGGTTTTGAGATCTTAGTTGGCAACCAGAGAACTTCATTTATATGCTGCAGTCTCATTCGTTCCCATGTATCTCTTTGAGTTTTCAGAGATATGTACTAGGTTGCAGCAAAAATACATGCCTCGGAAAACACTAGTATCCTTGGAAGAAGCCTACTTATTACTCTTTAGGTTTATGTGGAATTCTGATTTGCAGACATTGTCTTAATATGCATACAAGAAATGGTTGGCTATTATGCCAGAGCTGAGTGCAAGCTAAAGGGGCCATGTGTTTATACTCAATGAAGTGAAAAAAAGCATTTGTGTTTAATCAAGCATATATAATGCAAACCTCCTTGGTAATATATAACTTTCAATATCTGCTGTACCTTTCCCCCCTGCCCATGCAGTTCAAGACTTTCTAATTAAATGCATGTATTTGAATACTGTTTGTAAATATCAGGCAACCTATGTGCTATATAGGAAAAATGTCTTCAGATATCATTTCCATTAACACTTTTTAATTAAAACAAGTATCTTCCCTTAGCAAATTTACATTAAGACTTGCAATATAGTTACTATCCATCATTTTACATAGAAGTCTTGTTCTTCTCCCTCTACCCACAAAAGCCCCCTCAGGTTACGTGTTCTCAGCATTGCATGAAACGAAAGAGTTTCACTTTTAACACTTGCTCTGTCTTTGTTTTAGATAGTGTAACCCCCACAGTGGAGCTGAATGCGCTTTGTATGAAACTGGGAAAGAAACCTATGTACAAGCCTATAGATGCTTACACAGAGATGAGGTCCACCTACAACTACAATATGAGAGGCGGTGCTTATCCCCCACGGTAGGTCATACCTCAGCACTTTTATATAGTGAAATCCTGCGTTACCCAAAACAGTTTTGCTTCTGAAGAATGTTTTCTTTTTCTTTTTTTATGATGAAATTTATATGCCGCCCATCTCATTTCAAAGTGACTATGTTCCAATGGTCTTCCAGAAACAGCAAGTTTATGCATGAATTAACTAAATATATACTTAATGGAAATCTATTGAAATACACTCTGATGAAGTCACTGCTAAAACACTGTAATTTACTTTCACAATTTAATGGTGCAACCTTTCCAAGCATAAATATGATAATAGGTGGATGATTGAGCTGACATAGCTTTTCCCCCCTCTTTTTGGATAGGAAATGCAAAAAACAACAACAACAAAACTTAGAGCCAAACTATATTAAGATAACAGAACATGGGTGGAAAAAACCTGCACTCTTTGTTATTTGTGAATAGCACTTAGTGGGCAAAGCATGTGTTATATTGTTGAACAGAACCTCATGCTTTGCAGTGTTCTGAAAAGAATAATATGCCCTCTTTCCCCAGCATTGAAGCCTGTCTCCTGTTGTCCTGGGCCAATAGACTTGCTCTTTCCAGTGAGAACCACTTAAGACATTTAAAATCCTAAGCTTTTTAAAAATCACCTGTCTATCTGTTTACCAATTCAGAATATTGTCTCTTGTCCATGTGTATTCAGAGAAACTGTTTGGTATTTTCCACCTTGTACCAGAATAAACGCTCCAGCAAAAATGCTAGGATTAAAAATGAATATTAAATAATTCAAATTAACAAGAGGGTGCTGGGAATTTATTAATAACTTTAATGCTAGTATGTTTACATTAGTAAGTTTGATGTTTATAAAGCCACCCGGAGTTGCTTTGAAGCAAGATGGGCGGCAAACAAATCAAACAAATAAACAAGTAAACAAAGGAAGTGGATGCCCAGGCACTTTAACAGAATCATGTCCTTAGTGCCTTTCAGAAGGCCAGCAGTGTTGAAGCCAATCTAACCTCTGGTGGGGATGATGTTCCAAAGAGTGGTGGTTATGGTAGAAAAAGATCTCCTCCTGGGTCTATCAGATGGCACTCTTTGATAGATGGGACCCGTAATCGGGGAAAGGTGATCCCTCAGATGACCCCACACCATTCCAAGCTTTATATGTTATTATAAGAAGCAAATTGTCAACCAGTGAATTGAACCCAGAAAAATCTGCCAACTAATGCAGTTTACAGAGCATGTTACACTAAATTTGATGGAGTCATGGGCGAGCCATTAGTTGCCCACTTTTGTGGATGAAACAAGTTTTGTGCAAATGTATTCACACATGTCTTACTGCTAGATTGGCCTTTCTCTAGCTTTATTAGCTACATTACAGTCCTGAATGTTAGGTGAGATGGTCTTAGTATGATTACTACCCATGGGTTTTATAAGTGCTTCTTTTCTATCACATTATGAGCTCTGGAGCCAGGCAGTATAGTTTTTTTCAGATTATAATTTCAGAAGTAGATTTTTCCTTCATTGTGAGGATGGCTTGAAGGAGAACGTTGGGACAACAGGTCTTTGCAACACATCCTCTCTTTACTATAGAAAACAAACCTACAAACTAAATTCAATACAGCATGCAAGTTTTGAAAGAATTATATGGATGTCACCCATGTTTTGGAGAAATCACTGGTTCTACACCAAAATCAGACGGGGAATGTATTAAAGACATGAAAAAAAAACGTTTGGGCTGGATTCATGATGTTTTTGTTTGTTACTGGCTTTATGTGGAGACAATTCTGTAATTATACAGTATTGAACTAAGAATCCTCCAAAGGGGCAACTCTTAAGAGTTCCCTTGTCCAAATTGGCTGGGAATTCTGTGAGCTGCCATTCTTGTATGTTTCTGAAGTGAACCAGATTGGATAATCTGATAACAGTGTGTGCTATAATCTGTCATTCAAACATGGAAGGGCCAACCATTGTGCATTTGGTTCAGTATTGGCTTTTATTGTAAGCTCTTAAACTTTGTTTCCTGGCAGAGTAACTTCATGTGGACTGGAAATCTGAAATGTGAAATCTTTCTGTTTTTAGGTACTTCTATCCATTTCCTGTAGCACCATGGCTCTATCAAGTAGAGCTTTCTATAGGGGGACAGCAGTTTCATGGGAAAGGTAGAACACGACAGGCTGCTAAGCATGATGCAGCTGCTAAAGCACTGAAAATCCTGCAAAACGAGCCCCTGCCTGAGAAACCAGAGGTAGTATGTCTGGAGCATTATCCAAGTCCATTCAAAGCTTTTGATTATGCTTTGAAGTTCATTGAAAATAACAGTGTTGTTCTGTTTAAGTTTGTGCAAACGCTGTGGCATTGATATTTGAAGACTTACATGAATTTTTTTTTGGGGGGGGGGACATTTATCCTGTTCCTGTGGTGGCTTTCCCAGTTTAGCTATAGTGAATCCATCATGTACTTCTAGCTAATCAAAAATAAATCTGTTATCTGCTGTTATAGCATCTGAGAGACATGTAAGTTGATTGCAGGATAATCAACATGTTAACAAGTAGAAATTGTTTTATTATAGGCACAATAAACAAAACACTACTTTTGTTTACTAAAAAAATCTTTAGGCTGTATATTGGGGCTTGGTGGTCTTCCAAGACAGCTTAAAAGATAAAAGTAGTACATTCAGTATGGATGTGTAATCTATTCTAGTGTGTGGCTAGTCAGGGACAGTAATCTTGAGAATTGATTATAAATTAGCAGGATAGGAAACACTGCTGGCTTAGCATGAATCTGTCTTTCAGTATTCATAGGCTTTTACATTGCCCAGTGTTGAAACATTCTCTCTCTGTTTCTTGTAGCTTAGGCCTGGATTTACATACTGTGTTAAGTTACATTTGTTAATTGTTTATTCAAAAAAAATGCACTTTGATGAGTTCACTCGATAAAATCATGTTTTGTTTATGAACTACTGTGGCTAGCATATGATGCACTTTATCAAAACTGAACAACATTGAAGCCAGTACCTTACCAATTATCCTAATCGGTGGGTAACTAAATTACATTGATGGCAAAAAAGGTGACTAGTAAACCCATTCAAATGCAGTATGTTGGTAAGTCATAAAGCATTGCAGAAATAGGATACTTTCTCCCAGGGAATTTATTTAAGTAATAACCATAGCAGCAAGAATTCTGTAATTCTATTTCATGCAATGCTGGTCAAAAGTTATTAATAAGGTGGTCTCTTTTTTAATTGTCTGGTTTCAATCCTTCTATAATTATCAACACTTAAGCTGCACCACAAAATTCTATTATTTATTTGAGCTCTATATTTTAGTTTACAGGAAAAAAAATGTAATCTGTTTGCAGCAGAACTGAATTATTGGTACTATCCACATGCATTTGTGAAAGGCGATTGATGTATAATTGTTTAATTTGGTGTACTTTTAGAAGCTGCCTGTTTAGCCTAGTACTAGTTTTTAGAGAGACATTAGTATTTTTGCAGCATATTAAAATGTGTTGTGGCACCTTGAAGTTTAACAACATTCATTATTACATTAGTTTTGTGGATAACAGTACACTTTATCAGATGCATGAGCACTGTCCTATATGAAAAGTATTGTGCACTTCCTGGCCTGCGATCTCTAGAAACTTGCTTTTGTTAAGCTAAGGTACCACAGGACTTCTTACTATAGCTAGTAATGTGCTAGTTGATAGCAGTTCTACAGGTTCTTTGGTAGGGTGCTTGTCTAACATTGCTATCAAACTCCTCTAAACTCTAAGATCAAAATCTGCGAACTTTTCACTTCTGTATTCAAAGCATCCTCTATATGAAAAGCTATGCGTATACAGACACTTTCTAAATAGCATCAATCCTACTTGTTTTTTCTTTGTCTACCCATTTCATTATTGCCTTGTAGCAGTATAATTCTAAAGAATTGCTGTTTGCTTCGGCTTTCTTGATGATCCCCTTCATCCTGTATGAAGCTATTTTGCATGAAACTAATTTGAAAGGGAGGAGGTTGTGCTTGTGATGTGTACCATTGCATGGCATAGCAATATTGTTTTGCTGCTGTAAGTGGAAGAGCATGTGTAGCATATAGCTGCTTGCTATGAGTTGCCTGAACAATGTGTTCAGGCTTCTGTATCCGTAATGTTTTTAATTAGGCTTAAAGTCCTTTTATGTATGAGCAGAAGCTTGCTTGATTTGATTTTAAGTGGACAGCATAAAAATAGCTGATATAAAACATCTATTACCTTTGTCTCATAACCTGACTTTCTCTCATGGTCTCCCTTATTCAGAATTGCTTGAACAAATAATTATTCTCCCAAGCATCTTATTTGCCAGTATTACTGAAATATATAGAAATATGCATGGATTTGCTTAAATACCAGGTGATTAACTTGCAGTGGAAAATTTGTTCAGGAATTGAGAATAAAGAGAGTTCTGACAAAGAAATTTCCTGGCTTTTAAAATGAAATATAGGTTTTGTCTTTCTTGCCTATATATTTCTAATACTTTCAGAGGGCAAAACCATTCTAATATAAAAGCTAGAACAAAGAGGAAAGCACATTTCCATCAAAACTGACACAGCAAGTTTCTATAAGTATAAACAAAGCCCCACGCTCATGTACAGACTCATGTACCCTAGTTGGATAATGGAAACATCTGCAAACATATAATCAAGCTCAGAGAGCACCAAGAATTCCACAGTTCAACCGTAAGGTAGTCAGTCAAATTGATCACTGTAGTCTGTATTGGAAAATTAGGTATTGATTTGAACTACCCATTTTTTAGAATTACTTTTGTGATTATATTTTCAAATACGATGTAGCACATTGGATTATATTAACGAGATTTAACATTGCTGGCTTGGACTGGAGCAAAGCTTGTACATTTAAAGTTAGGATGACTACAGTAAGTTTTCTTACTTGCTTAAAAATTCTTTTAAATCTCTCTGAAACTTGGAAAAGGAGTAAAAAAAATGTAAGCCATGTCCTAAATAACCTAGTTTAGCCTCATGCTGACAAAAGAAATCTGTTAAGCTATTAATAAAGTCCACAGATTTCTAAGTTAATTTGTTCACTGCTTGTACTGTTCGAAAATTCTTCCTGAAACATTCCCTTGTTGAATTTTGAACCTCTTGGTCCAAGTCTTTTCCTCTGCTGGAAAAAAATTAATTAGTTCCATTTTGTGTAATACTTAAAAAATTTGAAGACGGTTATCAGTTCAAATTCTTGAGATGTGTGCAGAATTATTATCTGCCTTTAATTCTTCAGATTTTCAACATGTTTAATTGTAAACTTGGTGCCAAGTATGGAAACTTGGAAACTTTATATTGGGCTCAAATTTCAGCATTCTACGAATCTGTTTTTTTTTTTCTTTTCCTTATATTTTTAAAATAAGAGTGTGTGTTGGGTATGACTCAGACTTCCATCCTTCTAAGGTGGGTGAAATGAGGACCCAGATTGTTGGGGACAATATGCTGACCTTGTGAACTGCTCAGAGAGTGTTGCAAAGCACTATGAAGCAGTATATAAGTCTAAATGCTATTGCTATAGCATAGGTAGTAATTCCAAAAATAAAGTATGCACTAAACAGGATATGCAGAGTAATTGAACCTTTTGCATACTTTTTTTCTTAATATACAATCAGCTAAAATTGAAGAAATACTTGGCATTTTTCCAGGTTTCAGAAATTGCATTGATTTTGCCCCAAATAAGGTTAGTTTTAGTATTTTAAGTATAGAATAAACAGTTGGAAAAGTTTCACAATTGCAGTAAAGGAAAGGAGTTTATGCCTTGCCTATTAGAATCGTGTGTTCCGTTCTACATGCTTTAAATGCCTATACTGCTGTTAGTTTGTAATATAATGATAGGTTAAGGGCAAAGGACTAATGTTAGAACAATCCAGGTTCAGAGCTCCCCTTGGACACACAGCAATAATTGCATGGTTCCTCAGAAAGTAGTTGAGAAAGGGTAATATGTATAGAAAAAAAACTTATTGGTCTTTGTTTACATAATACATGCTGAATTGTATTGTGCAACAATACAAATACAAGCAATACCTGCTGAAACTCTAAAGTTTCTTGCCATTTTTTTACATGCTTACCGCAAGCTGTTGCATGTATACATCAAATATCCTTTCCTTGTATGTATTCCTGCATCTTTCAGAATATTCACAGATTTTTCAGACAATAACTTTTGGGCACTTCACTTGCATGTTAGGTAGTCATAGTGAGACATCCCTGAGCCTTCAATTTAATCTGCCTTTAAAGACATGCTTAACATTCCTATACTAACCCTCTACTGTGTGTAGTAGTCTTGTTGTTAGTGAGCTAGTATGACAGCTGTGCCTCTTCAATGTAATTGTTCTTCTCTTAGATAAATGGGAGAGAACCAGATGATGAAAATCTCAATAAATCTGAAATAAGCCAAGTGTTTGAGATTGCACTTAAAAGGAACTTGCCTGTGAATTTTGAGGTAGGTTTAGTTAATTGCTCTAAAAGCGGTTTTATTTTAGCATATTGAAGGCAGTAAAACATTTGACAGGGATAATACATTTGGGTCAGATCTGACTGACCTTTAAAACTGTATTAGGGTATGTTTCTTTCCTGGGTCCAATAGTTAAATTGTTTTCCCTCTTAATAGATTACAGGTATGAAAATTAAAAGAAATAATATGCTGGCAGCAGCTAAATTATTCCATAAAGAATAGAATAGAATGAAAGATGCCATAAGTATCCTGTTCTAATACTTCACTGTGTATTAATAAAGTTCATTAAATTATAGGATATACAAATATATTAGCCCGAATTTAAAATTTAAAGATGAGCAGAGGATAATTTTCACTTGCATGTGGAATTCCTGATTTTTGCTGCAATCCTTAGACCAGGGGTGTCAAACTCACGTCACGGCAGTGTCACATGATGTATCAGGACTTTTTTCCCCTTCGCTAAACCAGGCGTGGGCGTGGCCAGCACGTGACACATCCGGCCCATGGGCCGGGAGTTTGACAGCCCTGCCTTAGAGTGTGTCCCATGTTATTCCAGAAGGGTCTCCAAGTCCTTAGGAATAGCTGAGGAGGGACTGCAGTGTGAATGGGAGGGGGTGTCAAAGTGTGAAAGGGGAAGGTCAGAAATCTCTTTCGGCAAAGGGATGTCTATGAATGATTGCTGAATCTATTGTCTGTGTTGACACATAATGCCCAAAAGTAGTTTACTGTACTGTGGATCAACCACAACAGAAATCACAGTTTGAATTTCTATTTCTGGCAGTGGAGATAGTAGAGGAAAAAAGATGGAAGCTTTGACTCATTTTGATTTCAGGCACATCAATAAACTATGTTTTAGTGTGATGTCCAAATGCTGCCATTGGGTTCGATACTTCTTGAACATTAGAATTTAAAGATCACAACTGTTGGATGATATTAGCATGACAGTTTTTAAAAGGTCACATATATTCATGTTTAAGAATGCACAGTACTATATTTTTGATATTGTTTGCATGAAATATAAAATTATAAAAGAGTATTCAAATGTATCTCTTAGCAATAGCATATGATTCTTCATTGTGAATTAATATTCGGATATTGATTTAATGCATGCCCAAGTGTAGTTTTATTTTTTTTAAAAAAAAAAAACTTAAAATTTTGTGCTGGTCAAAATATTTACATCATAAGCAACTAAATTTATTACAATGACATTAAGATAGCAAAAACCATGCAATTAAATGTGTAGATATGTATCTGTGTTTAGACTTTAATCTGAAAGGGTGCTATAATAAACAGGTTTTGAAAATACAATTATGTCCTAGTCCTGTCTACCAAGAATGCCGATTGATCGCCCCTTAATACTTCCCCCACAAATTTCAGTTTAGCTCTTGTGAATGAAATTTTTTACAACTATTGTACTTTACCATTTTTAATAAGTGTTTATCACGCTTTCACTCAGTTTTTACCTCTGAAACAGGTGACTCGGGAGAGCGGTCCCCCGCATATGAAGAGCTTTGTAACAAAGGTATCGGTGGGCGAGTTCATGGGTGAAGGTGAAGGCAAGAGCAAGAAGATTTCAAAAAAGAATGCAGCTATTGCAGTCCTAGAGGAGTTGAAGAAGCTGCCTCCCCTTCCTACAGTTGAGAAAATGAAGCCACGAATCAAAAAGAAAACGAAAACAATAGTCAAGGTGAGAGAAAATTACAACTATCCAAGGAAATTTCAGAGGTGAAGCAAAGGAATCTCGGCTTGCATTATTGAATATTGTAACTCTCAGTTGCTGTTGTCATTATGCTACTCCTATAACGCTTGCATTGCTATATGTGCTTGTTGCCCTCTGTAAGCCAAGTTCTCTAACTCTTTTTCAATGAAGACTTGCTAAGTAGGCATTTCTTGTTCTTGTTTGGCCTGCATGTTTAGCCTTATGCAGAAGTTGGTCATAAATGTGATGTGGTAAGTACATTTGCTTGGCACTTTCAAATTATCCAGGTCTCTATAAAATCAAGAATAAAAGTGCACCCATGATCCTTAAGAGTGTGTAATGTGACTGTGCTGTGTTACAATTTTTCTTGACAGCTGTTAGCTGATGTCAGCTTTTTCTGTCCAAATTGCAGACGAGTCCTGAATACGGCCAAGGTATGAATCCTATTAGCCGATTGGCTCAAATACAACAAGCAAAGAAAGAGAAAGAGCCAGAATATATGCTCATCACAGAGCGTGGGTTGCCAAGGCGTCGGGAGTTCGTTATGCAGGTTTGAACAGTTTGGCACTCTTTTTTTTTTGTGCATAAATTAATTCTAACAAATTCATTTATTGAATTCATAAATGCTGTTAAATATTAATATTTTAGTTCATTTTTCTGTGCTAGCATCCAGCTGACCTTGTCTGGGCTCAGAATTAGGGAAGGTCAGGTCTGGTTAATATTCCAATACAGAATACTTAATTAATTTACCTACTTGGTATGCATACTTATTGGGATAGTATAGAACAGTATAGAGATTTTAAGAATCTAGACTTACTTGCAGCATTGCAAGAAATTTCTAAGGGAGATCATGACATGGATTTGTCTGTGTTATTTGTCCTGTAGCAGATATAATAAATGAGATGAAGGCAGTGAGTGGACTAATTTATCTTTCCATTTGACATAGCTCTTCTATCAGATTATATTTACACGAATATGTCACGAACGATCATCTGTGTGTCTGTTTTTTATAAAAAGATACAAGAGCCGGTTGGCATGGTGATTAAGCTGAACTGGGAATGAAGTAACTTGAGTTCTAGTTCTGCCTTAAGCACTGAAGCCAACTAGGGAACTTTGGGCCAGTCTCTTTCACACCTAGAAAGAAACCTCTTTTGTGTTGCCAGGAGTCAAGACTAATTCAAAAGTGCAAAAACAAAACAAATTGGAAAAAAAACTTTGTTTTTTCTGTAATTCTAGGTGAAAGTTGGCATGCACACAGCTGAAGGAATGGGAACTAACAAGAAAGTAGCCAAACGCAACGCAGCTGAAAACATGCTGGAGCTCTTAGGATTTAAAGTCCCCCAACCACAGCCCCCCAAACCAGCACTAAAGACAGAAGAAAAGGTAATACAAGATAGATTGATATCGTTATTTATGAAGTAATACCTAAATTTAATGAACACTCAACTCCAGCTAACTATAGGTACTTTCCATAAAAAAAATCAGACCAATAAGAATATATATATATATATATATATATATATATATATATATATATATATATATATATATATATATATATATATATATATATATATATCTCCAATGTTTTTGCACAAGACGATTGAAATTACAGCTTACATTGGTATTCACAGTAGAGGGAAAGCAAATGTGAAATGATCAGGCTGAGTTGTGAAAGCATATTAAAACAAGACAGGAAATTCATTATTTTGACTTAGAGTCTCATCTTCTGCATTCAGGTTAATACAATAATAAATCTGAATATATTTTCTGTTAGACGCCAGTAAAAAAGCCAGGTGATGGAAGAAAAGTAACTTTTTTTGAACCTGGGTCTGAAGAAACACCTAGTAGTAAGTGACCTTAATTTTCTTTTACTTCTATAATAATTACATTAAGTGGATTAATTTAAATGATTAAAATCAAGAAATAAAAACTTATAATAAATTGTTGATATAAAACAATTTAAAGCAAAATATAAATACATTCTATAAATACTATAAATTTGAAAACATGAATCTAAGAGGATAAATATGTTATTGTTTTGAAAAATAAGAGATAGTACATTGGTTATTACGTAGATGCTTATGATTAGATGAAGATACATTAGAATTACTTGTATGTGTGTTTATATAGTTTGTCATACTATTTGCTCTGCAAAAATTAACAAAAAGATAATCTCAAATAAAAACAGATTATTGGCAGCAGTGAAAGATAAATGTTCTCAATGACATAAAGGCAGAGATCAGATAGTTGAGTAGGTATTAATCAGAAATAGACAGTTTCTCAAACAAATATTTTTGATGGTTTTCCAGTTATTGATTCAGTCTCAAACTACATTACGTATGCACAAGCTATAAAATTGCTTCCCCCCCAAGTGGGTCATAAAGCATAACTTAAAGCATGATACATTGCATTCAGGTTCATTTTAAATCAAGTTAGTTTTTTTGAAGAATATACTGAATTAATAGGGAATTCATTATAAATTTAAAAATTGAATTTGGTCCATTCTGATTAAAAAATGAGGGATTGACAGATCACTTGCATTGTATCCTGAAAATGCATTTTCCTTAATTTTGTAAGCTGCTTCTAGTCTTTTGAGAAGATCAGCATTGAAAATCATTCAAAATGATATTAGCCCTGAACTATTCACTCTTGTTTTGGGAAAAATGGATTTGATTTGCAACATCTTTTCAGACTTTATATTCAATGATCTGCCAATTTCCAGGTAAGCAAATTTGCCTGTTAAATCTCCACTCTTGTATTCTGTCTCTTTATTAGGTAATAAAGAGGATGAATTTAGGATGCCTTATCTCAGCCATCAGCAGCTTCCTGCTGGCATTCTTCCCATGGTCCCTGAGGTTGCACAGGCTGTAGGAGTCAATCAAGGACATCACACCAAAGAGTTCAGTAGAGTAGCCCCCAATCCTGCCAAGGCTACAGTGACAGCCATGATTGCAAGAGAGCTGTTATATGGTGGCACTTCTCCTACTGCTGAAACCATTATAAAAAACAGTTCCTTGGGCCATGTTCCCCATGGGCCTCTCACGAGACCCTCTGAACAGTTGGATTACCTTTCTGGTGTTCAGGGAATCCAGGTAAACTAAAAGTGGATTATTTTAATACGTCTCTGTAGGGTTGGGCTTGGTAGTTGAACAACTCACTCTGCAAAAAAACGTTTTGGAAGAGGGTTTAAGTCAGCCTCTCTTTGTGAAGGTTTTTCTGAGTAATCTTGGCCTATAGCAGTGATGGCAAACCTATGGCACGTGTGCCAGAGGTGGCATGCAACCCCCTCTCTAATGGCACGCGAGCCATTGCCCCAGTTCAGCTCTGCCCTGCTCTGCCACACATGCGTGCACGAATCCCACCGGCCAGTTGATCTTCAGGTCTCTGCGTGCACATGCGGGTCCACGTGCACATGCACAAGGGGGGTGCATGTGGGGGGGCACATATGCATGCATGAGGGGGTGCACGCACATGCATGCGCACGCACTTTGGGCACTCGGTCCAGAAAAGGTTAGCTATCACTGGTCTATAGCATAGATGACTGTGGAGGCTATTCCTGTGCTACTTTATCTTGTTATATTTTATTTTGCTTATTTTGCGCTCTCTCTTTACCAACTCATTTTTCAGCATTGCAGTTGATCAGCCTCCATCTGTATTAGGATTATTGTAGCAAGGTCTTTCATAAAACTTTTCCAAGAAGACTTCTTAGTTGAGAGATTCTTAAATTTTTCTATTTATATCTTGAATTAGTTTGACTTCTATCTAATTACCCAATCAGCTCTTGCTAATCTTGAGACCATTGCAGGGAAAGATTTCACTCTTGGGGTGCTCCTAATGTGGAACAAACTTTTAATAGAATGATAGAATTATAAAACATTTTTACCCACATCATAACACCTTCTGGACTGGGTCCTTATTAACATCACTACCAGTTATTTGAGATTCTCAGCTGTAAGACGGGCTGGCAGTCTAGCACCATGGGTGCTATAAAACTCCTACAACTTCCATATTGTCCTATTAAGGTTTAAAAAAATTTAAAACACACTTTTTGCATGGATCAAACCCGTTGAGGTAGCTCAATTTTGACTGGGCTTTTGCATGAGAAGTTACCAGATTTCTTAATTTTTAAAATTGTGTGCAGTGCTTCTTGTTTCTATGAGTGCTGATTATTTTGCTACCATAACACACGTCTCCTCTTGCAATGTCTTACTAGTTATTAATTAAACGTCTCCCCTCCCATTTTTTTGCACTGTATTTGGATATGAGTTTTTGTTTAAAAAAAAACTCTGCAGTTACTTTTCAGTATGACAGTACTTAATGTGCCTGAATCTCTTGAATTTCTGCTGGTTAAAGTGTTGGGACACTCACCACAGAAAAAAGATCAGGGACACAATTGAAAATAATCATTTTTTCCTTTGTAAGGTGGAGTACAAAGACTTCCCCAAAAACAACAAGAATGAATTTGTATCTCTTATAAATTGTTCCTCTCAGCCACCACTGATCAGCCATGGAATTGGAAAAGATGTTGAATCTTGCCATGATATGGTAAGTGTACTATAAGTATTTATTGTACAATACCTCCCCTTTTCACACTGTGATAGAAAAGAACAGTTGTCACTTGTATTTATTTATCCTGCTTCTAAGAAAGATGTCTGCAGAGAAAAGTTAGTGTTGGACAATTTAAACTACAATAGATTTGTCCGCAAAAATGTACTTTCCCAACTTTCAGTGGGAAAACTTAAGGATGTGCTAATTCTGTATCATCAGAGGAACTACTTTTATTTGCATTCCCAGCAAATCCAGTATCATTGTCTAATAAAATCCTAATCAAATATAGTAATAGTTGCTCTTCTTATATAACTAATTTGAACGGGCCACTTTCCCTATTCCAGGCTGCATTAAACATCTTAAAGTTGCTGTCTGAGTTGGACCAACAAAGTACAGAGATGCCAAGAACAGGAAATGGACCAATGTCTGTGTGAGTGAAAATATTTCCCATAATCCTGCAAAATCTGGGCTGTTGATTTTTATTTACTATTTTAGGAAATTTTTGTATAAATATTTGCCTTAGTGTATTTATGTGAAAAGTCACAAATAATGGAGGTTGGATATAAGAAATGTGTATCTGTTTAATTTTATAGTTTTAATATAGTTTTATATGTTTTAACTTTGATTGGAAGCTGCCCTGAATTAGTTGGAAGATGGGCGGCTATGTAAATATTTTAAATAAATAAATAAATCTATGTCCCAAATTATACGCCAGCATTATTTATTTATTTAAGCAATTGACATGCTCACCCATCTCATTGAATACAACTACAACCCACCAATTAAAACAGTGTCACTGCTGTGATCATCTTTCTTTGGATTACAGCAAAATATTCTGCCATTCATTTTTCCCTGAAGGTTTTGTTCATGTTAATTAGGTACCCCCTTTGGATGAAGTAGATTATATTGCTCTATTGGAGTAGGTTTTGCTTATCGGATGTTACTTAATTGTATTGTTGGCAGTGCACGTAAAGCAAATGGACAAACATATAGCAGTAATTTGCTGTCTGAGAGAAAAGGTGGGTCTTACCATCAACTTTTGAAGAACTGAATCTTCCATCGTTCAAAACATGGCTCTCTTCTAAAAAAGGTATTTTTCTTTTCTCCAGATGCGTGAAGCAAGAAATGGAAAGTGACCCTCTCCTCAAACCGGCTAGCTCAAACACTTTGGGACAAACACTGGACACCACTGCCTAAACAGGCTTGACTGGACCCAAACCTGAAAGCACCAGAGAAAATCAAATGCTTCCTAATAATGTAACCTAACTGTTTTAGAGTGCTACAGTTGTTACAACCCACTGTAGTGTCTAAATCATAACCGTTGCTTTTCAAACAGTGATAAAATTTTTAGTTTCATTGCATTGTTTTGAATGACACTATAAATTTTTCATTTAAAAGTTTCTTAATTGTACCTAGAACTATAGCACAGTTTAGAAACTTGATTGTCTGACACACTTATCTATGAACTAACTTGGGAAGATCATATCCATGTATGTGTTAAGTTTTTTTTGTTTTTAATGAAATTGTAAAAAAAAAAATTCACTGGAAAAGGTGTGCCTACCATTTGATTATCAAAAAGTCAGTAAGGTGAACCTCGCCCTAAATCTCAGACAGTTGAAGAAATAATTATACATTTTAGAATTTTAAACTTCATTTGATCACTTTGATTTCTAGAATATTTTGATGGGTTAGGGAAGAGGGAGGGAAACCTGAATGCAACAGAAGCTTAAATGGTCGCTAATCTTTGTTTTTTAAAAAATGTGTGTGTGTGTCTGTATATAAAGGCACACCAACTCAGTACAGTACAGGATATGATCTCAATGTAGTGCATATAAAGCTGCAGACTGATTTTCCTGAGTGCTTTATACTGTTTAATTACATCTCCATGTAGGGCTGAAAAAAATTACCTATGTTTATATATAAACTGTGTTGCTTTTGATGTTGTGTTTATTGCCCACAGCAATGTGGGCAATAAAGTTTTTGCATATGGTCCAGGTAAAGCACGATAGCATTGCAAGTTAAGTACTGCTTCAGTTCATTGTTTACGCTGGAATTTTTTCTCCCCATGGAATGTAAGTAAAACGTAGTGTTTGTCCAATAAATGGTAAATACTAAACAAGAGGAGAAATTGTTTTTTTATTAAATGTCGATAAAAAGTTTCTTAACTGTGGCAGGTTTTGAATAATGTAACATAATGAGTGAAAATTTAAAACTAATACATTATAATTGGTTGTGAAGTTATTAAACAATTTATTCAAAATTATATATACCTTTGTAAATACTAGGCATGGCTTATACACACACACACACACACACACACACACACACACACACACACACAATACATACATACTTTTCTAAAAATACATTCTAACTCTTAAAGAAGTAAACAGGAACCTCCTTCCAAAATATGAAACGAGTGGAAGCCCAGATTGTTGCTTACTTGGGATCATTTTAGACTGATCTAAGATTGGGGATGAACAAGAAGCAGCATGCCAAACAGTGGCTGAAGCCAGGACAAAAATTAAATGTTACATGTTTTTGTTAAAATTAAATATAATTAATAAGGTGACTTTACTGAAACTGGAATTGTGCAATGTTCCCTGAAGAAAACAACCCCTTCGGCCTTTATCTAGACAAGTCCTTCCTGTTCAGACCACCTGCCCCTTCCAAATGAAGTCCATTGTCTTCAATCAAATTTTAGGCTAATATTTTGCAACAACTGGCCCAGCTGGAAACTATGACTAACTGCAATAACCATGTAATCTGTTGAACCTAAGTAGAGTTACTATAAAGTAAGAGAAGCCCTACCGTAAACCATGCTAACAAAGCATACATTCCCCTTGGAGTATTAAATAGTTCAGATAGAGATCAGTGGGAGCAATCTAAGTTAAGTACGATAAGTTGGCATATCCTTGCTTGGTGCCAACCTTTTATTCACAGAGATAGTTGAAAGACTAGATACCACATATGTAATTACTTTGCTTTTCTCAAACCCTTTCCAAGCAAAATGGATGCAATGGTTGAATTACCTAAGTCAGGGGTTCCCAACCCTGGGGGAGCAAGACAATATTCCAGGGGAGGGGTGAAAACTTGGGTTTAGAAGTTTCAAATTTTATTTACTTTTGTAAGAATATATCAGAAGCGTTCTAGGGGTATAGAAAAGGTTGGGAACCCCTGAATTAGGTGATCTGAATCCATGTTAAGACTGACTGACTTCCTTCCTTCTTTCTTTCCTTCCTTCTTTCCTTCCCATCTATAGTTGTCCATGTTCCAAACATCTATTCACAAAAATAATCCTGTGAAAAGAATGGGCTGATAAAGGCTCAAAGTCATCCAGTACCTCCATTCATGAGGGTAGACTTGAATTTGGGTCTCCTTTTAGTCTCTCAGTTTTATCTACTACTATTGGATATTGGTATTGGATTAATGTTTTGGATCTTTGCTACAAAGGAGATCTTCAGCTGCACTTCCATGTCTCTAGTTAAGTAAGATACACTACAATCCAACACATCTGGAAGATGCCCTATTGCGGGGGAGTCAAACTGGCAGCCTGCAGGCCGGATGCATCACACGCAGGCCATGCCCACCCCAGCTCTGTGAAGGGGAAAAATGTGAAACGTCACATGACGGCAACGTGCGGTGAATTTGACACTCATGCCTTATTGGGAGGACAGTACAATCTATATTGGTTGGGATCTGCAAATATGAAAGTGTAGCGTTATTACCTGCTTCCATAACCATGAAGCATTTTGCATTTAATAAAGACATAGTATGAGAGTCCCAGCATCACTGATTCTTCTGGCTTTCAGTTCATGCCTAAGAGCTTCATGAAATTCAATCACAGATTTGCTAGCACAATAACCCTAAGGAACATTTTTTTAAATTGTTAAAACACCTGTACAATTCCTTGCAGGATCTTCTAAGCAAAGATCTGTTGCTTAGGGTAGACTAGAACCTGGGTCTCCCATCCTGGTCCAACACTTTTAACCCAGTATTTCTCAAATCTCAGCAACTTTAACATGCAAACTCCAATTCCCAGAATTCTCTAGCCAACCCCAGAGTTCAGAAAAGCTGCCTTAATCATTCATGTCAATGGATGCTGCTTCCTACCCAACTCCTTTGAATGTTTCCCATTCAACTTTTTCTGGGGACTTAAGGCAGCGCTATTTTGCATTACCTTTCTAAAAATGTAGAACAGAACAGAGAACTTCACACAGCAGTGTTTGGTTGTTGTTTTTTAAAAAGAAAGGTGCTTATGTATTATAAGATTTTAATTTTTTATGAGTACTTCGGTATGCAGTAGCAGGATTGTGGTTGCTCTGACAAGCAAACCTGATTTACACTGGTCTCACAGCCCATTAAACGTATTGCCCTTTAATTTATTTAACGACTTTCTCTATTATATTTTCTTTTTGACTGTGCAAAAATAGGATAACCCTCACAATAAACGATATGATAACCCATAAAGTCTGTGTTCCTTACTAAAGGAATGTTTTCTATTGAACTTCGAGAAATATTCTTCAGTAAGCGAACGCGACTGAGCTTACTACTAGTCTTATGCAGAATAAATCCTTACATATTTGCCACGTTTTCTCTAAACGTGTTTGCGCGTTTGCCATCGGAATAAAGGACCATTGCCCGTTGCCATTCTAACGATCAAAGCGGTATTTCAGCGTGATTAAACCACGTAGTATTACGTTCAGCGTCTACAAACCAAAGTTGCAAAGCTAAAGCGGTGCTCTAAAATTTAAATCCTCAAGTGTGATTTGTCCCCATAACACCAGCTACCTACCTCTCAAAGAAAAGCACGGAAGTCTTAACATACTTACACCAGGGCCTTTGAAAAACTACATTTCCCAGAATACCTTGGACAGACATGCGCACCAAGCTGCTCTAGTGTATATAAGGACGCGACGCAGACGCACGCGTTCTTTTTGGAGACTTTCTCAAAGGTAAGTAGGTGGGATCTCTGGACGATGGAGCTTGGCAATCCGTCGCCATCTGCCACGTTCTTCGTTGTTCGCGAGGTTTTAGCTTGCCTCACCGATTTCTCCTCTCCCCTTTTCTTTTTTTTCTCCCTAAATTATCCCGGTTTACTTTCCTTTAAGATTATGCAAAATGTATTTAGGAGTCTTCCCCCTGCATTCTTCTCTCACGGTAGTCTTCTTCCCAGGATGCGATCTTGGCGCTTGAAGGTTTAATTTGGTGCTTATGATGACTTAAGACTTTTTTCCCCATCAGAGCGGAAGTGTTGAACTCTTTGCTTGTTAGCCAGAATTTGTCTGACTGCACCAATTGTACCGTGGGGAGTAAGAAGGGGGCTGGCTGGGAATTGATAACACTTTGCTTTTGTTAAGGATGTGGAATAATGTTTCTATCTTGGATCTTTTTTGTGTTTTAGGCAAGGGAAGAATTCAGCGAAAGATGTATGGAGGAAGCTCTTGCAAAACTGCCCAAGTTGAAAGATGTGGAATCACCTAAAGTGCCATTATCAGTTCTGTGGCGGAACATTTTTTTTTTTAAAAAGGGACATGTGAGTTTCACGTGCTTATTATTTTTAGTTGGATGCAGAAACATGTTACCAACTTACAACAGTGAAGGGTGAATGATCCATATAGAGGTTTTTGACTCCTGGCCACTGCCTATATGTATCCCTGCAGTTTTCTTGGTAAAGCTGGCGGAGGAATTTTTGGGAATTAAAGTTGCCAAGGTTGTGAAACGCTGATGTGAAGAGTGGCTCTAAACCATTCCATTCAGTGGGTGGATGGCACTGAGGCATTCCCTGCCAAGCTTTATGCTTTTAAGCAGCACCACAAAGCATTTTCTATTGAGGACACAATATTGTTCCTGTTTTTATCTCCTTTTGTAAATCCTGATTAAAGCTTGTTTGATTACCTTGCATATTAGCTGATTCATTTTTGTAAGCAGAGTTTTTAAAAAGTACTTTATAGATGCTAATTTTTACATTTTGGGTTGCTGAAATTTCCATAGGAATTCTTTTCAAAAGCAATCTGGAAAACAATGCATTGGTGGATAACCATTTTAATTAAATAATTTAAAATACCTGTAAATTGTTGCTTACATGTCATTTTAGAATAGAATGAGCTGGAAGAGACCTTCGAGGTCCTAATCCAGCCCCCTGCTCAAGCAGGAAAACCTGTATCATTTCAGATAAGTGACTGGAGTCTTCTTAAAAACCTCCAGTGGTGGAGTGCCCACGATTTCTGAAGGCCAGCTGTTCCACTGGTTAATTGTCCTCACTGTTAGGAAGTTTCTCCTTAATTCCAGGTTGCTTCTCTCTGATTAGCTTCCAACCGTTGTTTCTTGTCCTGCCCTCTGGTGCTTTGGAAAATAATTTCCTTTGTGAAGGCTAGATTAGCAAATAGGGGGGAAACTTTGAAATAAGGAAATTACAGTTATGGTTGGGAATACTCCCTCCTCTAATGTACTTTTAGAGCTGATGTATATGATGACTAAAGCTTTTTTCCCCATCAGAGCGACACTGTTGATCTTACTGTATTAGCCAGTCTTTGTCTGATACATCAGCTGGGGGTACCTGCTTATTCTTCTCCAGGCAGACCAGCCCATAACGTAACTGATGGGTCTTCTGTGTCATTTTAGGATTCAAATGAATCAATGAAGAAATAGCAGGATTCTTGCACCAGATCGATGAAAAAGAGGAGTCACGTAAACCTAAGAAAAATTGAGCAGGTTGTTAAAAGCACATCCAGTAAATGTAGAGGTAAGAATGTTTTTATGTTAAGTTATTAAATTTACTTATTAAAAGTAATCTCAGTATCCTGTTCCCTAAATGGAACATTCAGAAGGACTCTGAAATGTTATATTTCCCTCCTGGGCAATGCTGTTCTGACAGGTGGTTTTCAAGACAATTTAGTTCTAGAACAACTTTCAAACCAGAAGGGTTGTATTGACCTGGTCCAAAATAGCATTTTGGAGTCCTTTGGAAGTGCATGCTTTGCATCTCCCTATATAATGACTTTGTTGGAGACTGTACCATAGAATATCATATAGCAAATTCTGCCTCTCCCAGGACCTCATGGGAGAACACAACTTTACAGATAAAGACTGTAAAATGTGCAGCATATGAATTATCTGGTCAACCTTGTTTTAAAGGTTTTGGAAAAGCTACATTACTTTTTTTTGCAGTTAAAGAATGAGAGGCATTAAAAGCTTCAAGTTGAACTCAAATTCTTAACACACTCAATGGTTCAATGCACTTTTGAGAAAATGTGAGTGGAAAGAACTTAGAAATTCTAGTTGAAATTGATAAAATCTGTTCATAAAGCTGGCTCAGGTGCACACATTTGTTGCAAATTGACTGAAAAGGCAGTTCCTAGGAAATCATTAATTATTCAGCATTTTTCTTTAGTTCTCTCCGCTGAGAACTGTATCAGTGAATGGAGAAGGATACAAGCCACAGTTTGGTTATGGCTTGTTTGAACTGCCCATTGTTTTGGCAATGTGATGTATTCCAGATGCTTGGGCTTTTACTCATTAGCTCTAGTCAGTATGAGCAGTACCTGGGAAATTCTCCACTCCTGATTTAAACTGCTTAGAATTTGTGTAAGCTTGCACCTGGTAGGAACCGTTGGGCATTCGTTGAAAACAAAGCTTTCATTGACTCATAAGAAAAAGGGTAAGAAATGAGCCTGGGGCTCATATTGTGCTAAACAGGTGCAGTGTTGCATGTAAAATAACCTCAATTATAAAATGAATACTTTGACTAAGAGTTTGATTGCAGTTGCCAGATTTGTATAGTTTTTAAAACTGCCACAGAACTTAATCAGACTAATTGAAAGAATCAAAAGATAATAGCTATTCTATGCAATTGTCTCCTATCAAGCGTGCTTGAAAGTCCAGGTACTCTTTAAGACAAAGGGACTGCAAAACGTGTAGCTCAGTGGTACATGATGACTATTTCTTTTTTCCCCATCATATCGATTATGCTGAGCAAGCATATGTTCTAGCCAAATAGCCTGATTCCACTGATGTCCAAGTCTTAATGTTGCAGTTTTTATATTTGAAGCCAGAAGGAAATCTTAATTCATGTGGTTTATTTTTCAGGAGAGTGGTGGTTGGCACTGGTGATGAAAGAAGCTGCATCACATTTTTTGGGATTGCTGGTCCAGAAAGGTTTGTGTTACTTAGCATACAAATGTGTGCATTCATACCTTTTTTATAGAATTACTATGGAACAATATATATTATATCTTTAAAGTATCCACTGTATGTATGATGGGCTACCATATCTCATTTGATACAGATAATGGTGCCTTTTCTCTTACTGGTCCATAATCAACAACTTCCAGGCATCAACCCTCTCTCCCGATGAAATCATCGACATTTCCCGTAATGGCCCTGACTTCAAGAACAGTGATGGCTTGGTGGCCCCACGCTTCTGCAGAGTCATTTGCAAAAGTGAAGCCAGCAAACGTAAATTCATCTCCACAATAAACTCCCTCACCAAAAGCTGCACAAACCATAAGAAACTTCGTTCACGGCCCAACCTGTTCATACTACAACATGCCTGCGCCTGCGAGATCCGCTCTGAGCTCAAAAGACGCCAGGACCAAGGAGAGATTGACCTGTACATAGACTACCGCGGTAACTGCATCAAACACAAGACCAGATCCTGCGTCTCAACAATTGCCCCCAACAACCAGAACTAGGAATGCATGCCCCCAACTTCCTCCAGGTCAACCCCTGCTGACCTCAAATGCAAGCTACTTAATGCAAGAACATACAAAATACCCGAATTCCTCCTGCTACTAAATGCGACTATTCGACCTTATTTTTGTCTGAGATGTGGTTAAATGAATCCTTTCCAGACTCCATTATTACAGTAAGTGATTATCACGCTTTGTGGTCTGACCGTGAAAATCGTAGAGGGGGGTGGTGTTGCAATCTTCTATAAAAAGTCCCTATATCTGAAAAAGATTAATGTTACACAGGAGCTTGCTCTCCCTGAGACTTGTCTGCGAACTGTCCCTAAATTCCACAGTTCATTTCTTGCTATGTTACAGAGCCCTTGATTACAACCTTGGTCATACGAACAAACTAACTGCACTACTAATGTGGGCAGCTTCCTGCCCTCACTCAGAAAAAAACAGGCTGAAAAAACTCTCGAAAACAGGCCCCAAAAGCCCTGAAAACAGGATATGCAGAGGCCAAAAAATGGTGGGCAGGCGGGGCTTCAGCAATATTCAGTCTATAAGACACACAGACATTTTCGCCCCCTTTTGGGAGACAAAAAAGTGTGTTTTATAATGCAAAAAATACAGTAAGTTGTTGGTGGAAAGTAGTTAGGGTTTTTAGTCATTTCTGCTACCTTAAACTCATTCTGAACATTTTTTTCCTTTCTTTAAAACAGATTCTCGACTGCCATATGATGTTTACGAGCAGTATGTTGCCTGGAAGTTAATTTGAATTCAATGTTGATGCTCAATAAATAAATAATTTTCACTATAGCAACATTAAACGGTGTAAGTCTTCAATAGAGAACAAACTCAGTTTTTTTTCCTCCGCTGAGGCAGGCTCCCAGTTCATACATTCAGAACTGGCCCCGTATGAACAGAGGCTGTAGTTGTATGCTGGAATAATTAACAAAGGATGTATCTTAGGACAGTTTGTACTGTAGTATGACATCAAGTAGCAGAGCCTTGGAACAATTGAGTAAAAGTAGGTTGATATTTAAGCTATGATCCCACATTTCTTAAATTTGTTAGATATCTTTTTCATCCAAGAGCTCAAGACACCATTGTTGTTGTTAGTTGTGAAGTTGTGCCCAACCCATCGCAACCCCATGGGCAACATTCCTCTAGGCCTTCCTGTCCTCTACCATCCTCTGGAGTCCATTTAAGCTCACGCCGACTGCTTCAGTGACTCCATCCAGCCACCTCATTCTCTGTCGTCCCCTTCTTTTGCTCTCAATCTTTCCCAGCAAGACACCATACATAGTGCTTTCTCTCATTTCCCCCCAGTGTTGTAGGTTGGACTGAGAATGATTGGCCCAAAGTCACCCATTGAGCTGCTGAAGAAAGTGGCCTAGAATCTGGATCTCTCCAATGCCAGTTCAGCATCTGAATCGCTGATAAGATGAGCTCTTGGTTATACAACTGATACAGCACAGATAACTTGTAACCTGAGAACTTTGCAGGAGGGAATGTCAAAATGACAGTATTTGCATATTAAACTGAAATGGTGTCCTGATGTAAGATCATTGATAGTCAAGGTTGGGATTTATTTTTAATAGATTTGGGGATAAATTTATTCCAATTTATATAGCTGCCCATCTAATATATGACTTAAAGACAGATGTCAGTTTGCCCAGATGCCTTGAGAAAATTTTTCTTCTGATGTGTATAAGCCGGACTGCAACATTAGGCATGGCAGATGCCCAAAGTAGGTGCTATTTATGTTCCTAGAATGGGGGTGGGCAAATGTGGCTCTTTTACAACCTGTGGACTTCAACTCCCAGAATTCCTGAGCCAGCTTGGCTGTCTCAGGAATTCTGAGAGTTGAAGTCCACAGGTTGTAAAAGAGCCACATTTGCCTACCCCTGAACATATGTGCTTGTTCTTTGCACTAATCTGAGATGCTGCACTGGGTAAAATGGTAACGTTTTTGCTGAGAGTGTAGATGTAAACAGCCCTCTGGGTATGAGGATGATTGGAGCTTAATTGCTATTCATGTTCACAAGGAAGGTGGCAAAATAAGTGTGTTTTTACATAGATGCAGCCAATGCCATCAAGAATGGATTATAGCGGCTCCCAACCTTTCGGGCACCAGGGACCAGTTCCACAGAAACGTTTTTCCGTGGACTGGAGAGGGCGTGGTTTCATGTGCTGCCTGCATCCTAGGGATGGGGCTGGTTTGCGCTGCCCAGTTTCTGGCATGCCATGGCCTGGAGCTGGTCCAGGGGTCAGGATTATAGGATGAGCCAGGCATTGGACTGAATGTTAAATGCATCCTTAGTGAAGCAGCAAACTTCAGTTTCTACAATTCTAAAACCATTATATAATGATCATTAACAGTATTATTAGCTTTTCCCTTTATATAATTTAAATTTTGATAGGAAGACAAAAATGGTTTAATAATACAGTATAGAAAAACCTGCACGGCATCACAACTTAATTTTTAGTTATCACATAGACATATCAAATTTGTGATCTTCCAAGTCACAAATACCCAGTTGTCTTCTGTCTCTTGGCTATTGGCTCCCTTATGCTTTGTAAATCCAGGGATCTTTGGAAAAGTTTTGACATCAGGGTAGACAGCTGAAAAGTTTCCTTCTCTGTCTGATGCTAATGTTCACAGTTAACTATTGCTTTCAAAATTATCATCTTGTATATAAGTAGATGTTATTTAAATATGGAAAATTTAGCACTCCTTCACAAGATTTCACCCCTCTTAAGGTAGGTCATGATTAACATTTACATCAGTGTTTAAAGCTCACCTAATGTGATGTTAAGGGGCGCGGGGCTCAGTGGCTAAGATGTTGAGCTTGTCGATCGAAAGTTGGCAGTTCAGTGGTTTGAATCCCTAGTGCCACATAATGGGGTGAGCTCCCATTATTTGTCCCAGCTTCTGCCAACCTAGCAGTTCGAAAGCACGTAAAAAATACAAGTAGAAAAATAGGGGCCACCTTTGGTGGGAAGGTAACTGCGTTCCATATGCCTTTAGCGTTTAGTCATGCCAGCCACATGACCAAGGAGACTTCTTCGGACAGCACTGGCTCTTTGGCTTTGAAACGGAGATGAGCACTTCCCCCTAGAGTCGGAAACTACTTATGTGCGAGGGGAACCTTTAATGTGATGTTTCTCCTTAGCAATTTTTAAAATGTGTGTACTTCAAGTCTCAGAATTCCAGAACACTGGCTGGGATTTGAGTTAAAAAGGGCAGGATTTAGAGATAATTTATGACTTTGAAAATATCTGAATATTTTTTGAGCTTGCCTGTGGCCAAATTTGCTTAATTGCTGTATGATTCACTTAAGAACCATGGCAAAAAAGATAAAATTGGGTGTGACTCACTTAACTGCTTTGCTTAGCAACAGAAATTCCTGACTACCTATAAAAACGCCTCTACTCGGGGCATGTGATGTTGCTGTTTGTTTAGATGTGGGAACAAAGTAAATGATTCATTATAGGTACTTTGCAGGGAAAATTTTAAATAATTGCATTCCCAAGGATATACCTAAACAGATTTAGTTACATAAGTATGTACCTCTTGCATCAGACAAAGTTCATTGGGGTTGCCTTTCTGTGGCTTCATCTTAAACAGCTGCTGAATTCAAAAGCAGATTTACACCTTAGCTTGATACTGCCCCAATATGAGTTATGCAATTAAGATAAATCCCAAACACACTGCCTGCTTTTAGCTTTTTGTTTTGGCTTTGTATTTTGTGTTAAGACTTCAGAGGGTGCTGTTTGCCCACGTTTTGCTCACATGCAAAGAGCACTTGCATCAAACAGTTCACTATTTCACATGCATTTTGCTTTTCATTTGGATGGGAAACATAATTGGTTTATTGATAACATATTTCTATGTTTTTACTTTATTAATGGGAGGAACACACCAGGGGTGGGTTCTACTTACCTTTACTACCGGTTCGCAACGGGATCACATGCGCGCACTTGCTTTGCTCGCGCCAAGCTTCTGCACATACGCAGATCACTTCTGATGACGTCAGGGTCAGTGGGCGGAGCCTCCCGCCGGTTTTACTACCGGTTCTGTAGAACCGGTCCGAACGGGGGCAACCCACCACTGGAACACACCCATTTACTGCATGTCCTTTAAATTGCAGAGTGAAAGCTATTTTAGGTTTCAATGGATAATTCAAAGCTATTCTACCTCTCTGGAAGAGTTTTCTTTACACAGTCATTGAACAGCATTCTTAAGGAAAAGCCACTGACAAACTTGGCGTTGCAGTGATAAGATGCAGTCATATTATGTGTTGTGACCCAGGTTGACATTTTTGACAAGACTGGTGGAGTCTGGATCTGTAAATTGTCTCTCCAAAATATGCCTGGTTTAGAAAGCCACCAATCTAGTCAGCTTTCTTTATTGTGGCTTTGACAGCATGTGATTCATGCTAATTGAGTCAAGAACCAGACCTTTTTGAATTATTGGAAGCACGCTACTTGTGGTATCTCAGCCCATACCTCAGGAGTTTATCTGCAAGGCTGTTTTGTTAGCCCTTCCCCGTTGATTAGTAGTCTGATGTAATGGTGAAATCCAAATTTTTTTACTACTGGTTCTGTGGGTGTGGTATGGTTTGGTGGGCGTGGTAGGGGAAGGATACTGCAAAATCCCCATTCCCTCCTCACTCCAAAGAAAGGATATTGCAAAATCTCCATTCCCATCCCACTCAGGGGCCAGCCAGAGGGTATTTGCCGGTTTTCCGAACTACTCAAAATTTCCGCTACTGGTTCTTCAGAACCTGCTGGATTTCACCCCTGGTCTAATGGCAGAAATGAAGAGGAACTAAAGAGCCTCTTGATGAGAGTGAAAGGAGAAGGCAAAAGTTGGCTTGAAACTCAACATTTTTTTAAAAAAACCTTAAGATTATGGCATCTGGTCCAATCACTTTCTTGCAAATAGAAGCGGAAGAAATGGAAGTAGTGACTGATTTTATTTTCATGGGTGCCAAGCAGAGCTGGTATTCAGCTGGTTCGAGCCAGTTCGCTTGAACCAGTAGCGGAAATCACAGGTGGGCCCGCTGCCGCTCCTGCCTTGGCTCTATGCCATCCTATTTAGGCACGTATTTGAGGCCAGGCACATGCGCGGAAGGTGCACAAGCAAAGTGCAACCGCAGAACCCACCAAACATCCAACTTCACCAGGAATAACTTCCCATTATACTTCAACTTTGTTTTCCTTGGGTCTCTTCACCACCTCTCCCAAGTCTCCACTTTTAGGCTTTTAATGCTTTCTAGGTAAAAAATTGGATGAGAAAAGTCATGAGAACAGACGTGAAAGTCCCGCTGGCACAGGAATTCTGGAAGTTGAGGTACACAAGTCATAAAGGGGCTTGGTTCCCTATCTATATTCTAGGGTCGTGATGGCAAACCTATGGCATGTGTGCCACAGATGGCACGCCGAGCCAGATCAGTGGGCATGCGAGTGTTGCCCTAGCTCAGCTGAAGCATGCATGCGCACGCCAGCCAGCTGATTTCCGGGCCCACCGGAAGTCAGGAAATAGGCTGTTTCCAGCCTCCGGGTGGTGGGGAGGCTGTTTTCACCCTCCTCAGGCTCCAAAAAAGCCTCGAGCCTGGGGAGGGTGCAAAACGGGCCTACTGGGCCCACCGTGCCATTGTGTGCCAAAAGCGGGGGGAGCACAGGGGGTTCATATGCACATGCGTGGCGGGCGGGTCGCATTGTATTATGGGTGTGGGCATGCGTGTGCGCAACCCCTCTGCGCTCCTCCCACTTTTGAGACGCGACGGCAGGTTAGCCATCACTGTTTTAGGGAGTCAGGTCATTCAGCAAATTGCAGCCTCCTCCCTCACCCCATGGTAATTTTCATGTCATCTTGCTTAGAAATTGTTATTGCTGAAATCTATCAAGTGAGCAGATTCCCCGAGTGAATTTCTTTGCTATGTTCTCCATAGTTAAAATAATTACAAGCCATTCAAATTTCTCGGCAGTAGAATATTTATAAAGAGCTAAATAAAGGGGGGGAGGAGGGGGATTTCTGAGTATGTGACAAAAAGCACATTTCTCAAGTGTTTTTAATTTGTGCGGGACTTCCTGCATTTGTTAGCATTTTTGAAAACGTCCTGCCCATTTCCGTTCTTGTTGCTATTTTTCTGAACCTCTCCTTAGTGCATCTAAGGGTGCGCTAGGGTGGGGGTGATAGAATTAAATAAGTTAGCCAAAGTTGTATAGCATCACTTATTTAATTTATATGCACACAAATATTACACACACACACACACACACACACACACACACACACACACACACACATATTTCACCTTTGATTCAGCATTGAATGCTGGTGACTGACTGGACAACTCCCTGCAGTTTTCCTAGCAAAATTTCAGAGGTTTTCCCTTGCCTCTTTCCTAGGGCTGAGTGAAAGTGACTGACCCAAGATCACCCAGCTGACTTTGTGCTTCAGGTGAATTGGAATTCCTGCTCTCCCACCTGATCCCTTAACAACAATACCAAACAATCTCTCCATAGTTGCCCTATATTACGTTGTGCTATTTTCCTGATCATCATACAAATTCTAGAGGCAGGAGAGGTGGCCTGGAATACCATGTTTTTTAAGGGCTATTCAGAATTTGCTGTAATCTACATAGTCAGAAGGGACATGGTGGCTCAGTGGCTAAGACATTGAGTTTGTCGATGGAAAGGTCCGCAGTTCAGCGGTTCGAATCCCTAGTGCCGCGTAAGGGGGTGAGCGCCTGTTACTTGTCCCAGCTTTTGCCAACCTAGCAGTTCGAAAGCACGTAAAAAATGCAAGTAGAAAAATAGGGACCACCTTTGGTGGGAAGGTAACCGTGTTCCGTGCACCTTTGGCGTTTAGTCATGCCAGCCACATGACAACGGAGATGTCTTCGGACAGCGCTGGCTCTTCGGCTTTGAAATGGAGATGAGCACCGCCCCCTAGAGTTGGGAATGACTAGTACATATGTGCAAGGGGAACCTTTACATAGTCAGAAATCTTGATATAATCAGTAAAACAGAGATGCCTTTTTGAAACCTTGCCATTTCCATTATTCTTTGAGTGTTATCAATGTGATTCTGGATGCTTCTAAATCTGGCTGATCATATTGGTTACCAATGGTCACTGACAAGGAATGCTGAATATTATAATTCATCAACATCAGCAAGGTAAAAAAAATAGTTTATCAGTATTTTCTAAATCTCAAAAGGGTGTCTATTTTACTTTGCATTCTCATCTCTTCGTGCACCTTCATTTTTAATGGCCATTTTCTATTCAGAAAATGCATAGTATGTTAGAAGAGACACATAGATCCTTCTGTATCTTAAACCTATCTTCTGGAGTGTTGGCTCCATGATGGGAGGGCCCAGGAGGGCCGAGGAGCTGATAAGAGGAGCAATGAAGGAAGAATAATCTTCACAAAACTCTTTGGATTGGGGGCATGTACTGTAAACATTCCCCACCATTATATACCAGAATGCTTAAAGCCAAGCAGAAACTCTTTTAAATTTGCTTTTCCAGGGGATTTTATTTTCCAAGAAAAGAGACTGAAAGGAAAAGCAAGAGGCCAGATAGTCCAATGGCAGTTTGATAGCAGCTCCTTCAATCATTTGCTTTTCTGCTGGGTCAGTGAAGTGAACACTTAATTAGCAGAATGAAAGGGATGCTTAATGAAGAACAAGGCCAGGCCATTTTGTCTTTTTTTCTTACTGTGTCCCCTACCAGCATGCATATAATAAAAGGGCAATATTATTGCACAGAATATGAAACCAAATTATTGTGCTCAGATAACATTGAACATAAGTGTTCCTTGCCCTACTAATGACTAGGATTCTAGAATTTCCCCTACTATAACCAAAAATTATACCCCGAGACTTTTAAAGTAATAGGTCTCATGGGCAGCATGAAAGGTTCTTGGGAGCAAAGGAATATTTATGCCATGGTTGAAGCGCTATGACAAGGGAAGTTGTTAAAATGCCAGTGAAGGAGAAATGCTCTGGAGCTAAGTTATTCCATGTTCAGAACAAGTATTCCTCTCCATATATTTAGGCTTCTTTCCAGCTGTCAAAAAAGGATAATTCTGTTTATGTGTATGATTTAATACTTGTACTACCTGCCACTTTCTATTGCAAACTCTTTTGAAAAATTAAAATTCTATTTAATCAACACTTAAAAGCTGTATATCCACAATGAAAAGTTTCCTGAAGAGGAAATACAGAAAACTGGTTCAAAAAGATGAGAGCCAAAATATCCTTTGACCATTTATTTATTTATTAAATTTCTATGTTACTCATCTCACTGATAACACCAACTCTGGCAGCTTACAATATGTTAAAAAGTTTTTTTTAAAAAGGACCACAGAACCAGGGGTGGGTTCCACTTACCTTTACTACCGGTTCACAGCGGGATCGCAGCACATGCGCAGATCACCAATGATGACGTCGTGCCGGGTGGGTGGAGCTTCCCACTGGTTTTACTACCGGTTCTATAGAACCGGACAGAACTGGGAGCAACCCACCACTGCACAGAACCATTAAAATTAAAAGAATTAAATAGAAAAGCAAAACACTAAGATGGGTGACTTGGGGGTGGGAACTTCTCTAGTCAGTCAGCCATCCACAATGTAGAAGGCCCCTATTGGGGTCCTAGGCCAGTGTTGACAAACCTTTTTGGCACCGAATGCCAAAATGGGAGTATGCACGTGTGTCAAAAACCAGAAGAGCAGCCGCCCGGTGCGCATGTGCATGCCGGGAACATTTTTTTTAATTTTTTTTAATTTTTTATTTTAATTTGATTTATATGCCGCCCTTCTCCGGAGACTCAGGGCGGCTTACAATGCGTTAAGCAATAGCCTTCATACTTTTGTATATTTATACAAAGTCAGCTTATTGCCCCCACAAACTGGGTCCTCATAATCTTCCAGTTTCCGGCACATACATGCGCACCGGCCACCTGGCCTTCTGGTTTCTGGTGCGCATGCACACGCAAAGACCAGCTGGTCGGTGCGCATGCATGTGCTGGAAACCAGAAGAGCAGCCACCCGGTGCGCATGTGCACATCGGGAAGATGATATTCCAGTTTCCAGCATGCACATGCACACCGGGCGACTGCTCTTCTGGTTTATGGCATGCATGCGCACGAAGTCCAGGTGGCCAGTGCGCATGCGTGCACTGGAAAGCGGAAGATCATCTTCCCGGTGTGCAAATGCGGCTGCTCTTCCAGTTTCCAGCACTCCTGTGCATGTGAAGACCAGCTGGCCGGCGCACTGGAACCCAGAAGAGCAACGTGAGATGGATCACGTGCCCCGAGAGATGGCTCTGTGTGCCACTTCTGGCATGCATGCAATAGGTTCGCCATCACTGCCCTAGGCAAAGCCTGATTAAAAAATAGTGACTTTTCTTGCGGTTCTATATAGAAAAGAGATGCAAGCCTGCAGGTAGCATGAAGACCTAGGATCAGTGGTGGGTTTCAAAAATTTTTACTACCGGTTCTGTGGGTGTGGCTTGTGGCTTGGTGGGCGTGGCAGGGGAAGGATACTGTAAAATCTCCATTCCCTCCCCACTCCAGGGGAAGGTTACTGCAAAATCCCCATTTCCTCCTGATCAGCTGGGACTTGGGAGGCAGAGAATAGATGGGGGCGGGGCCAGTCAGAGGTGGTATTTACCGGTTCTCCAAACTACTCAAAATTTCCGCTACCGATTCTCCAGAACTGGTCAGAACCTGCTGAAACCTACCTCTGCCTAGGATCCACAGGTATGCCTCAATATGGATCACAAGCTCTCTCTCCAATTCCTAGGCCATGCACAAGTAGACTTGTTAATGATGGAGAGGAAAGAGAAGGCTTTATTATTCCCCAGAAGACAAACTTGTACGTTTGATCTCCACTGTCTTGAACCGGCACATGTTTCTTCCCACCCCTTCTCTCCATTTCCCTGTATTAAATATATAAATAAAAGAATTAGGTGTTTATTTAAACATGGGAAAGTCTTGTAGATGCCAAGGGAGGTCTCTGTCGACGTACTGGGAATCATGTTGGAGACCCCAGTGTGGACTGCAAGAAATGGTCCTTCATTTGGTGGTGACCTCAGCAGATTTGTTTAGGTGTTATTAGGTGGCTGCCCTGAGAAAATTCCAGGGGGTGGGGGAGAAGGGCTGCCATGCTATGGTCCATGGAGTTGTGAAGAGTCAGACATGATTTAGCAACAACAAAAAGAGGTGGCTGCCCTGATCTCAGTATGCATTGGCTCCAGTGGTGAAATCTAAAATTTGTTACTACCGGTTCTGTGGGCGTGGCTTGGGGGGTAATGTGACTGGGTGGGCGTGGCCATTTTTTTTTAACTTTTAAAGCCATTTTTTCTACAACCTCTTTGGCAAAGAGGTTGTAAAAAAATGCTTTCAAAAGGCTCTGACGATCCCAGCCGAGTTGCCTGATCGGCAGAGGCTTTTTTTCTTTTAAAAGAAAAAAAAGCCTCTGCTGATCAGGCAACTCAGCTTGGATCGTCAGAGGCTTTTAAAAGAAGAAAAGCCTTTGCCAATCAGGCAACTCAGCTTGGATCGTCAGAGGCTTTTAAAAGCATTTTTTTCTATAACCTCTGAAGAGGTTGTAGAAAAAAATGCTTTTAAAAGCCTCTGACGATCCCAGCTGAGCCGTGCGATCATCAGATACTTTTTTTTTTTTTTTTACTTTTAAAAGCATTTTTTCGGCCGAAGAGGTTGTAGAAAAAATGCTTTAATTTTTTTTTTTTTTTAAAGCCTCTGATGATTGCACGGCTCAGCTGGGCATGTGGGGGGCAGGGATTTTTGCTATCCCTATTGCTATTGTGGATTCTGCGAACCACCCGCCTCCATTGCTACTGGATCAGGGGATCTGGTCCGAACCGGGAGCATTTCACCCCTGATTGGCCCCTTCCTCCTTTTTATTCCCAGCCTTGCAGGATCTCAGACAGAAAGGACCCTACTGTCTTTAAATCAGGTAAAGGACATTCAATTTGGCCTTGCTCAATGAGCATGTTGGAAGTTCGCCTTCACATCTGAAGAAAACAAAGTCAAAGGGTTTTACTTGTTTTTGTTTTAGAAGAAGTTGAAGTTGATGAGTGAATGAGACTGGCAGAAATTGTAGGCCATCTGGAGAGCACTGGGCTTATGAAATATTTTATTTCCATTTTCATCTTCCTTCCACACCAGACCATAAACTCCCTCATACTGTGAAACCACAGGCATTCTATATTCCAGATCTTCAGTGTGAAGTTGCAGTAATTTGAAACAAATGAGAATTAAAAATCCATATGCTATGGCAACTGTTCCTTATTTGTATAACCTAATGCCTTTTGGACAAGTTCAAATATCTGCAGATATTCAAGCATCATGCTGAGGGTGTGTTTCCGGGTAGGTTTCTCCTGTTCCTGCTGACATGAATTCAGGATATTGCATGAATATCTTTGCCTGGAGCACCCCAACAATTCTGCTGGTGCAGCCAGCAAAGAACAATTAACAATCACAAATTCCAGCAGCAGTGAAAGTGAGAATAATTGTTCCTTTCTATCAATCCCCAGCTGCCAGGATCTTCCAGCCAAATCATTTAACAAAAGACACTGGAGTGAGAACTATTGGGAACTGGGTCAAAAGCAATTCCACCACTATGTAGCATTCTTAATTAAGACAGAAAAAGGCTTCTCAGCAGGGACTGGCACTAAAGATTCCCATGCCAGATGATCAGATAAAGTGCTTGGTGAGGTCTCAGCAAATAAGTGTCTTTTTTTAAAATAAAAAAGTTAATGCCACTATCGAAGCTTGCTTTTACCTCTCAGTAAACTGGGATGATATCCTTTCCTGTAACAAAATAGGATCTCTAATGTATTGGACAAAAACTGGGAGATATGATTAAATTAAATCACGGCTGCCAGAAAATCTAGTTGCCTCTTGAAAAAGCACCTTTGGGACAATCACGACCTAGATGACTGAGAATCTCCGTAGACTGCCTTAGTTTTGTTTTAGGGACATGAAGGTAGCAAAATTTCAGAGTCCAATTCTGATGCACTTTTGCAACTGATTAAAAATAAAGTACGATTTACCTGCTTAGGTCTGAAAGGTGGAAAATTTGGGTTTTTTTCCCATTAAATGAGTTAAATTGCATTAAGTGTTAATTGTACTGTTAAAGAATCATTACCGTTTAACTCCAACTGTTTGTTGTTGTTGTTGTTGTTGTTAGTTGCGAAATCATGTCCAACCCATCGAGACCCCATGGACAACGTTCCTCCAGGCCTTCCTGTCCTTTACCATCCTCTGGAGTCCATTTAAGCTCACGCCGACTGCTTCAGTGACTCCATCCAGCCACCTCGTTCTCTTGTCGTCCCCTTCTTCTTTTGCCCTCCATCTTTCCCAGCATTAGGCTCTTCTCCAGTGAATCCTTCCTTTTCATTAGGTGGCCAAAGTATTTCAGTTTCATCTTCAGGATCTGGCTTTCTAAAGAGCAGTCAGGTTACTCCAACTGTTACAAAGATGCCTTTTTCCAAAACATTTCGCTTCTCATCCAAGAAAGTTCTTCAGTTCAAACTTGTTGGATGAAAAGTGACACATTTTCAAAGAAGAAAAAAATAACCTAAGAAAGTCCAGTTGCCTTTTGGAAAAAAAACATCATCTGGACAACCATGACCTGAATGATTGAGAATATCCATCATCATCCAACTGTTATACTTTTTATACCTATGTAAAAAAAAATGTACTAGTTTGACTTAATATGTGTAACCTACAAGTATATTAAATGTGAAAATTGAACCCTATCCAAGCATGAGTTATAAAACACTGTAATCACAAACATTTATGTTCTAATAAATATTTTTCTTTAAGCAACACTAATTTTCCATGACATACCTCTCTGACCTTCAAACTAATATGATTGAGCAGGACAATTACAGGAAGGAGGCTATTCAACTGGACTTAATGAAGAAATATCATCTCATTTTTTTTTTGCAAAAGGGTTTGTAAAAGATCTATGGATAATTCCTTTACCACATGCACTTACCCAAAAGGAAATATTATTGTGTGCTCTAGCTGCTAAAATTTGGGGTTCCCTGAAAGCTATTCATTTTTATTTCTTGCTTATTTAAGTACAAATGCCTGCCTATTGTTGTGGTCCGCAAGCAGCCTGCGGAGCTGGCAGCAGAGTCGGACAGTGAGGAGGTTGGGAAGGAACATGGGCCAGTCCTGAAGTCTGGGGAAGGCTTGGACGAGGGCTCTGCATCGGAGGCAGAGAAAGGGCCATCTGGGAGGTATGTGCTGCCTCCGGAGCCTCCAGTTGGACCTCAGAGAGGCAGAGGAACAGGGGGAGCCTGTTCCCAGTGCGCGCATGCGCAGAGCTGCCAGAAGGCAAGAACAGTTAAAACAAAAGGGACGACTCAGGAGTAGGGCTTGGAGATGATTGGCCCCTCCCATAAGACTTAAAAGAGGAGCAAAGGCACGTGGGCCTTTGCAGGAAGCAACGTTGTTAATTTTGTTCAACTTTAAAGTCTGAAGCTCTGTTTGATTCTGGACTCCGTGTGGTTTTTGCCAATTAGGTCTTTGGCAGCATGTCAAGGGAGATAAAGGTGAGTGATTGTCAGCCTTATCCCAAAGGACTCTTTACAACTATTTGGGACTCATCTGTGAATGAACAGAATTCACAGCTGTTGCAATAAAAGAGGTTTTTGGGACTACTCATGTGTTTTACTGATTCAGGAAGCCTAGGTCAGAACACCTATTTGAAAAGGTCTAAATAGTGAAATCGCCTGAAGAATTATTTTGTTCTCTTGAATTCTCAAACATGTTTTGGATCAAGAGTTATCCAACAAGTTTCAGTTACTGCTTTATTATATTCCATCTGTCTGCCCATTGAAGATAGCCTATAAGCTTTGAAACAAAATAGAAAATAAAAAAGTACAATAAACAATTTTTAGACTGAATAATTTTATTAATACATGTATATGATTATTCATCTCGTATACATGTCTCTGGGCGACTATCAAACAAAATAAAACACAACCCATAATTAAAAACATGAGTAACATAAAATAGTTGCTGAGAATAATCACAACATCCCACAATTAATACCAACAAGAAATAAATTATGGATTACATCAAATGGTGGATACTAATAATAATAATTGAAGCACTCTTTCAAAATTTCAGTCAGCCCAATAACACTGAATGAGATGTGTTCAAAATATTCACATTGGCAACATGGAGAATCCTGACAGCTGCTTCACTCATCAACTTAACCAAAGTCTTTATGACTGATATGAAATGACAGCTGCACAGCTCTGCCTTTGTATATAAGAAAATAATTAAGTGAGCACTAAAATTCTTTTGGAGCACTGTCATAGGGTCTACAAAAGGTTAAAATTAAAATTCAGAGAAAGGTTTTGATTTGTACGGGTCAGTGGGGAAAAAACAATTTCTAGAATTTTAAACTCAATATATTCTCAATATATTAAAATAATTTTTCCTCTTCTCAAATATGGACTGATACAAGCTTCAAATCAACCACAGAGGTAGCTGATTTACTTAATTAATCAGATAAGTTTTAAAATTATATTTGGCTGTTATAATATCTGCTACAGTCAATGATCAGTTGTTCAAACTTCAAGTCTTGTATAGACTATTTATCAGAAAAACTTGAATATACTTCATTTGAACCATGAGTAACATAAACCATGAGGAGATGCCAGCAGGTTCCATACAGAAATTAAGACAGTGGTGTACAGTCTTGCTGAGAAAATTATACTATGTACTAATTACATGATTCTAAAAGAGTATGTAAGAACAAATTATTTGATGGATAATATGGATAAGTCTCTTTCTTCTCTTAACTTCCTTCAGGGCTCAACTTGATAACATTGGAAAGTCAATGAGAAAGTTGTTGTTACCATTAGTAGACTTTCCGTATCAATTTCTATAAAAACACCTATTAACCTGATCAACATGTCTTGGGGCAGTATGTCATTAACATGGTGAATTTCTTGCCAGTTAGTTCATGACTGAACAAACCTGCCTTGGCCTGAAGATCACATGATGATTTGTGATATGTCCTCTGAGCATGGCATGGGTTAGATGAGGTGAAAATGGATGCAATCAAAGCAGAAGGGTGGCACCTACAGACTAGAAGCAACATTATTTTGGAATATCATCCACTTTTCTCATAAAATAACCCTGTTGCTCTAATATTAAGTTTAATTTCAACTTCATTAGAGCTGATCCACATGACCAGTTTGTACCAGTGCAGGAAGGGGCCACTAACCGTAAAGTTACATCCAGTCCCTTCTTTTTTCTGCTAAGCACTGAGAATAGTCTTTTTGACTTGTGCAAGCTCAAACAATGCTCTCTAGTTTGCCTGTGTACATCATTTCAATGTCAGCAAACGCTGCTACTCAACTGACTTGCATTGCTCTGGCAAGAAGGGCCCGCCCTTCTCTTCATCAGTTGCCAATCTCCAGGCACATTTTTTTTAGACGTTCACCGCGGCACAGTGAAAAACTAGGCTATTGTGCAGAGAGCCGTGGAATAATGGTCCTGTTGTTTGCTGATGAAATACACTCTGCTTAGCCCCATTCATTTTTGCAACCTTTCACAATTGCAACAGCACTGAAAAAGGTGACTTATGACAGTCCTCACAATTCCGACTGTCGTAGCATCCCCATGATCACCTAATCAAAATTCAGGCGCTTGGCAACCGACATGTATGTATGATGGCTGTAGCTTCCTGAGGTCATGTGATCACCATTTGCAACCTTCCCAGCTGGCTTCTGACAAGCAAAGTCAATGGGGGAGACCAGATTTAACAATCACATGATTCGGTTAACAATCGCAGTGATTCACTTAACAAGTATGACAAAAAGGTTGCAAAATCAGGTGAAATTTACATAACAACTGCCTTGCTTAGCAATTCTGGTTGCAATTACGATCATTAAATTGAGGACTACCTGCAGTTAAACACTGGGCCAGGCTTCCCCCCACCCCCACCACAAGTTGTATGAATTCATCGATGAAGCAATGAAAAAGTGAACAGTGAACCATGTTCCATTCTGAATTTTTTTCTCATTTTCAGTATCCGTTTTGAGATGCAGTGAATTCTGTGAGGTTCGCTTTTAAGTGTATCACAGAAGAACGCAGCCTAATCATTTATAGGTAGTGCTTGAGTTATGATGCCAATTGAGATCAGGATTACTATAGCTAAGGACAGAGGTTGTAAAGCACAATCTGATGTGACTACATGGCTGAGCGACAGCAATGTCTTTCAATGGGAAGAGGCGGGACTCCCAAGTAAGGAGTGCAGGGGATTTGAGGATGTTGGGGGTGGGGGGGAGCTGCCGCAGGCGGCCACTAAGGGAATGAGTTGGTGGGAGGGCTTTGAATGTGTTAGTGCAGTGGGTCTCAACCTTCCTAATGCCGCGATCCTTTAATACAGTTCCTCATGTTGTGGTGACCCCCAATCATAAAATTATTCCTAAGACCGTTGAAAATATGTGTTTTCCGATGGTGTTAGGCGACCCCTGTGAAAGGGTTGTTCGACCCCCAAAGGGGTCCCGACCCACAGGTTGAGAACCACTGTGTTAGTGGAAGCCGTGGGAGAGTATGGAGTGTAGGTGTGCAGTACAGAGGGTGTTCAGGTGGGGGCTGCTATGGAATATGGGAGCTTGAAAATGGCAAGAACGACTTACTGGAGCGATTTGCGATCTTCCCTGCCAGCTTCCCCATTGACTTTGTTTTCAAATTTTATCTTTTTAGATCCTATGAGCAGACCTTCAAATGTGCACATGCTAAGGAAAAATGCACCACAGTATCTTTTATGGCAGCCTTCCTTAAGCTGGTGCCATCCAGATCCTTTGGATTTCAACCTCACAATTCCCACTGGCACCAGGCCCTGAAAGGTTAATCTGAAGCTACTTTGCAGGGCATATTCTGTGATCAAGAAGCAATCTGTACAATAACTGCTCGTTTGTGAGTCAAGGATCCAGTTGGGAACTGTCACTGCTGAACTAATTGCATAAAACAACAGAGTCTGGCTTTTTTTGTGCCTTGAGACTGGGGAAAGGGGTAATTGGGTCAAATGGTTTTAAGATCTACTGGCTTATGAGGTTGATGGTGTAGTCTGGAGATGGCATCTTTCCAGTTGCTATTAATCCCTTCAGGTTGCATCAGGCCTGTCTTTTCCCTCTGTGACCATTTCAGGTTGGGCATCAGGATTAAGCAGAGTTCTGCCCACTTGATGCAAAGTGTTGGTTACCTCTTATGCAGGCTCCTTCTGCATATGGGTTTATGAGCTCTCAATCACTTGTTCCCTGGTTACTTCTTGTTTGGATTATTGCAATGCGCTCTACATGGGGCTGCCCTTGAAGAGTATTCAGAAGCTACAATTGATACCGAATGCAGCAATAAGGACAGTTCTGGATAACCCTAGGGTGGTGCATGTAATACCTCCTTCACCATGTGCCCTCCTCCGCTCCTATAACCAGTCAATCAGGCTAGCAGTGCGTGTCAATTCAATTCAATTCAATTCAATTCAATTCAATTCAAATCTTTATTGTCAGTGCACAACATATGTACAATGAGATTGGTTGAGCTCCCTCAGTGCACCCCCCCAACGCAATACAACTCACAGTGAAGACAGAACATTCCTAACCCAATAAATCATATTAACAAGACATCCAGTAATATTGCACCAGTGTGAACATGTTACACATTGCGCCCAGTGGTGAAATCCAATTTTTTTTTACTATTCCAGGGGAAGGATACTGCAAAATCCCCATTTCCACCCCACTCTGGGACCAGCCAGAGGTGGTATTTGCTGGTTTTCCAAACTAATTTTCTGCTACCAGTTCTCCGAACTTCTCAATTTCCGCTACTGGTGCTCCAGAACCTGTCAGAACCTGCTGGATTTCACCCCTGATTGCGCTGGCCCTGCAGTCCATCATACTACATAGTTATGATGTTATTTCTTATTCAGGAGTCTGACAGCCCATGGATAAAAACTGTTCTTCAGCCTGTTTGTGCCGCTGGCTATACTTCTATATCTCCTTCCTGATGGTAGGAGGGTAACAAAGTGATGACCAGGGTGAGAGTTGTCCCTGTGTGTGTGTGTGTGTGTGTGTGTGTGTGTGTGTGTAAACAGTCAAGCTAACAATCATAATCAAAGGTTCAGAAAACTATATTTTTTTCCTTTTATGGACACGCATAAAAAAGAGTTTTCATCATGCAATTGTGGCTGACTTTTTTTACTTGTTTTCACACCCACACCTGGATGCCCCTGCAGGCTAATTTGAAACAGAGGGTTAGCACTCCTCGGGGTAAGAGTCCCATATGCCATATCCTTCAGCACACCTGCCCCCAGTCACCCAGTGCCCCCAGAAGAGCAGTTGGAGCCTCTCCCAGTTGGAAGGGAAACAAAACCGGCAAAAACGCGCATTCCTTAACTTCTCCAATACGAAAACTGTTAAGAGGGGTACTACTACTCATCCGCCCCATTGCTGAGCATAAGGCTCAGCAACCCAGCGCTTGCAATTTTACACCAACCTCGCTTCTCTGCCAACCTCCCGAATTAGAGAAAAGCCCTTTCATGTGGATCCCCTGGCAGCGTCCCAAAGTCAAAAGAAAATCCCGGCAAAGTTCGCTGCCTCCCTTGGCAAACACGCCTTTCTTTTAGAGTAACGGCTTCCTTCCACTCCAGCCCAGTCCAGGTGACTGGAAGGCGTCGCGACCGACTCGGTTCCTTTGAGCGCGCCTGAGCTGAATCCACAGAAAAAGGCAAAGGTTAGGTAGAATATAGGCGGGGATCCCTCCCGCCACCTCGGGCAGGGCTCGAGTCGGCAGTAATCGCAGGCTAAGTCAGGAGCTCGAATTCCAAAGATCAACTTTCTGGCCTTTTCTTGCGCGGATCCTCAACTAGGAGGTTGAGGCGCAGCCGCCCCGCCAAGGTTGCGCAGGGAACTGGCGGGGGTGGCTCGGAGGTGGCACCCAAACTTTTCCTTTGGGGGCTGCTTTCATATTGGCCGAAACGCGCGGGAAAAAAATCCTCTTCCATGTTAAACAGGATTAGCGTTCCTTCGCGGGTTCCCTCCGCGCGTGGGCAGCGGCAAAACTTGGGAAGACGTCGCCCCGGGGCTCTGCTGCTTTTTTTGGCGGGGCCGGGGCGCCCTCACTTACGTCACCTCAGACTTAAGGCGGGTTGCGTTAAGCCCGCAGGAGGGTGGTGCTAGGCGCTGCACGGCCAACCCGCGCCCCGTTTTGCTTTCCTTTCCAACCGGCCGGGCCACAGCCATGCCGGTGACCCGCGGCTCTCGGAGCCTGGCGGGCGCGCTGCTCTTCTTCTCCGCCCTGTTGGCCGAGGCGGGAGCGGCGGGTGGCTGCGCCGAGCTGGGACGCTGCTGCTCGGGCAGGAGCCTGGAGTGCGCGAGCGCCGGTTGGAGACCCGACGGATCCTTCGGGCTCTGCTATTGCGACCAGGCTTGCCTTTCCACCTTGGATTGCTGCAGCGACTACCGGCGCTTTTGCCCAGGTGCGTCTCCGCGAGGCCCGGGGTGGATGTTTGGGTGGATAAGCGGGCCTGAGAAGGCGAAGGGCGGGTTCCCGCCTGCTTCTCCCACGCTCTTTACTTCGGAGCGCTTCTCTCGGCCGCGCTACGGTAGCAGCTGCCGCGCCTTGGAGGCTCCGCTGCTGCGCCTTGTGGGGCGAGTGGCCTGGCGACTCTGCGAGTTAGAGACAGACACAGATTATGAGAGAGTTGGAAGGGACCTTGTAGGTCATCTAGTCCAACCCGCCCCACCCCCTCAGCAGACTTTACCTGCCGAGGAGGCGCCGTGGTTAGAGTGCAGCACTGCAGGCTACTTCAGCTGACTGGTAGCTGCAGTTCGGCAGTTCAAATCTCACCAGGTGCAAAGTTGACTCAGCCTTCCAAGGGCTTAGAGAGGGCTGTAAAAAGCACTATGAAGCGGTATATAAATCTAAGTGCTATTGCTATTGCTATTACATCATTTCTGACAGATGGCAGTCCAGGCTCTTCTTGAAAGCTTCCAGTGATGAAGCTCCCTCGGCTTACACCAAAGACAATATACTAAATAGCATATTGCCCCCAACAATCTGGGTCCTCATTTTACCCACCTTGGAAAGATGGAAGCCTGAGTCAACCTTGAGCCGGTGAGATTTGACCTGCTGATCTGCTGAACTAGCAGTCAGCTGAAGTAGCTGCAGTACTGCACTCTAACCACTGCGCCACCTCTGCTCAACGTCTGAAGGCAACTTCTGTTCCATTGGTTGATTGCTCTCACTGTCAGAAAAATTCTAAGTTTGCCCAGCCCTGTTGAATCCGTCAACTCCCAGAATCCCCGAGCAGCGGGGAAATCCAGGAAAACCAGATATTTCTAATATCTGAAAGGATAAGATCAGGGATGAATGCCCTAGGAAAGTGTACTTTTTGGGGTTTTGTTTTTTTTGCAATGTTAGATCCTCAGTCTCCATACAAATGGAGCAGCTGAGAGAAAATTGGGGCTGACTGGAGTAGGCCACAGGTTATACTTAAGGAGATATTGCTTATTTTGTCATGCTGTGCCATTGGTCCCTTGGCTAGAAATGAGAGATTGTGTCTTCCAAGAGTGTTTCATACTCACCATGGCCCATGGAGATTCTACAATGGTCAAAAGTGCCAGTTTTTTCAGTCGCATTGTAACTATGAACAGTCACTAAACAAATAGTTGTAAGTTGAGGATTACCTGTACATCGCCAAAAAGCTAATCTAAGCAGTTGCCAGGAGCTAACATTTACTGGAAGGCACTATATAGACCAGTGATGGCTAACCTTTTTGCCGTCGCGTGCCAAAAGTGTGGGGAGCGTGGGGGGTCACGCGCATGTGTGCCCACACCCATAATTCAATGTGCCCCGTCCCCCCCGTGCATGCATGCGCGGCATCCCCCCCACGTTCCCTCCGCTTTTGGCACGCAATGGCACGGTAGGCAAGGTAGGCCTGTTTTTCACTCTCCCCAGGCCCCAGAGGCTTTCTTGGAGCCTGGGGAGGGTGAAAACGGCCTTCCCCACGCCCACGGAGACCTTCTTGAGGCCAGAAACAGCCTGTTTCTCGACTTCCGGTGGGCCCGGAAGGCTCAAAAATCCGCTGGCCGGCACACGCATGCATGCTGGAGCTGAGCTAGGGCAACGCTCGTGTGCCCATCAATATGGCACCACCTGCCACCTGTGGCACACGTGCCATAGGTTCACCATCACGGATATAGACATTCAAGCTTTTACTGGAATTTTATCCCACAGGTCTTCACATGTGATGGCCACATTAGAACGCATTTAGCTTTAGAGCAATCTTGGCTTGGCAGCAACTGTGGCAAGAAAGGTCATAAAATGGGACAAGTCTCACTTAACAATTGTCCTGCTTAGGAGTGGAAATTTTGGGCTCAATTGTGGTCATAAGTCAAGGACTACCTGTATATTTCTTTTGCCTGTCTTTACTCTATACAGGATAGGTTGTCCTTGACTTACAACCGTTTGTTTAGTGACCATTCAAAGTTACAACAGCACTGAAAAAAGTGACAGGACCATTTTTCACACTTATGACCGATGCAGCATCCCCATGGTCACGTGATTTACATTGAGATGCTTGACAAGTGACTCACATTTATGACGGTTGCAATGTCCCTGGGTCATGTGATCCTCTTTTATGACCTTCTGACAAGCAAAGTCAATGGGGAAACCAGATTCACTTAACAACCATGTTACTAATTTAATAACTGCAATGATTCATTTAACCAATGTGGTAAAAAAGTCGTAAAATGGGGCAAAACTCACTTAACACATTTCTCACTTAGCAACATAAATTCTGTGCTCTATTGTGGTCATAAGTCAAAGACTACCTGTATTTTGTTTTTGTTTTTTTCCATTGACATTAATGTCTCTAGCTTCAAAGCATTTGTTTCATTTTCTGGTGACCACCAGAAAAGTTTTGCAAGTTCCATTATCCCCAGCCCAGAGGGAAATGCTTAGCCTGAAAATAATTATTGAAGCTGCTCTTTAGGAGCGCTTTCCAATTGGTGCCTTGGAGATATACTGGGAATCCTGAAAATCACAGGCCTGATCTATGTGGATAGTATTACAGTTGGGAAGGCCATGAGGACTGGAATCTTGGTGTAAGATACAAAATCAAAGAAGCCTCAGGCTATGCTTAATGCAGAATCCTGCTGTGTAATTCTCCTACTATAACTGTACTCTCCTTCATTCCTTGCAAGTTTATGAAACTTATGATAAAAATGATTTATGTACCAACAGACTTATAAATGAATTAATTTCCATGGTTCTTCCTCCCCACACTGGTTTAGTTTTTATTACAACCATTGAACTTTATTTTTTGATAACCAATCAAGGATTGATTTAAGTACTGTATTGTATCTTCTAATACTGCCATCTTCTGGTGTTCTATTGGTATAGCCCAATCTTTGGAGTAGTAAAATAAGATCAGTCACCTCAATGTTTCTCGTAAAGGTCAGTGGAATGCTTGTTTGCAGAGTAGTCTATGATCTTTATATTTGATTTCTCTCTCTCTCTCTCTCTGAAATTCTCTAAGCAAACTCACTTAAATCCCGTGTCATCTTGCTTTGCTAAAGATCAAAGTGATTTAGCCCAGTTTTCCCAATTGTCTCTACTTAGATCTGCAGTTTATAGACTTCTCAGCTAGCACTGCCAAGTGCTTTACTTTGGGTTCAGCAGGAAAGCTCAAAAGATTATTCCTTTATAAAAAACAGTGAAACTGTATACAGTACATGCAAGGAGAGCCATGGTTTATTGGACTGCAAGTTTTATTGACAGCCACAGTTGGCTGGGTTATCAGAGCCAGTGAAATGGAGTATAAGATGTCAGGGAAGGAACAAGGAGATTGAAGCAGGGGTGAAATGCTCCCGGTTCAGACCGGATCGCCTGATCCGGTAGCGATGACGGCGGGTGGTTCGGAGAACCGGTAGCAAAAATCCCTGCCCACCTCCCATGCCCAGCTGAGCTGCGCAATCATCAGAGGCTTTTTTTTCAATTTTTAAAAGCATTTTTTCTACAACCTCTTCGGCCGAAAAAATGCTTTTAAAAGTAAAAAAAAAAAAAGCCTCTGATGATCGTGCGGCTCAGCTGGGATCGTCAGAGCCTTTTAAAAGCATTTTTCTACAACCTCTTTGGCTGAAGAGGTTGTAGAAGAAATGCCTTTAAAAGGCTCTGACGATCCCAGTTGAGTTACCTGATCGTCAGAGGCTTTTTTTTCTTTTAAAAGCAAAAAAAAAAAATGCTTTTAAAAGAAAACAAAAGCCTCTGACGATCAGGCAATTCAACTGGGATCATCAGAGCCTCTGGAAAGCATTTATTTTACAACCTCTTCGGCCGAAGAAGTTGTAGAAAAAATGCTTTTAAAAGTTAAAAAAAAAAAAGTTGGCCATACTGACTCAGTCACATTACCCCCACCCCCACCCCCACCACCAAGCCACACCCACAGAACTGGTAGTAACAAATTTTACATTTCACCACTGGATTGAAGTTCTAGTTTAATTCCTAACCACAGAAGCCAGCTGATGACTCTGGTCCAGTTACCCCCTTTCTGCTGTAATCAATATCGGGCTCTGAAACAAGCTAGCTGAAAAACAAAACCCTTTTGGCATCATGTACTGATACGCTTTGCTGAATTAGGTGAGCACAAAACAGGCTGACCCTGCCGCTAAGGGACAACAACTCTGTCAGCCTCACATAGTTGCCCCTGTGGGGAAGATAGGAGGAAGGGCTGTGTGTGAAGCCTTGAGCTCCTGCATGAAAGGTGGGATAATTTTTTTAAAAAACCAAACAAACCCTGGTTTACGAATTTCAGTGACTGGATTTATGCCATGCGCTAAACTAAAACCACTTTGTGTCTTGGAGGGTTTTGAAAAGCGAATCGATTTTTGAATTTGAAAATGCAGAACAAAAAAATCTTGCAGCTGGCTAGTTAGCATTGGCCCCATTATTATGTTTCAGCTTCACCGATTCACATGAATGTTGTGGGGATAAATTGGAGGAAGGTGCACTGCTTTGAACTCAAAAAAGATGGGATATAAATAGCTAAATAACATAATAAATAAATAAATGTCATAAAGATGTAGGTGAACATGGACTGCGGTGCTTCATCTTATAGCTGGGAAATCACATTTATGAATATTCCCCCTATAAATGAAACAACCTACCCTTTAATTAGAAAATCAGAACAGAGACATTTAGAAAGTCTTTTTAACTTGTGGAGGTTTTGATTTTTGTTCAGTCTATGAGCCTCAAGACTTGCTTCTAAAATACTATCTATATAACAGATAGTCCTTGATCTATGGCCATAGTTGTGACCAGAATCACTGTGGCAAAGCAGGGCAGTTGTTAAATGAGTTGCACCCAGTTTTATGACCTTTTTTGTCATTGTGGTTAAACAAACTGCAGTTATTAAGGGAATCAGGCATTTGTTAAGCAAATCTGGCTTCCCACATTAACTTTGCTTGTCAGAAGCTGGCTGGGAAAGTTGCAAATGGCAATCAGATGTCACTGCAACCACTGTAAATATATGCCAGTTTGGCCAAGCGTCCAGATTTTGATCATGTGACTGTGGGGATGCTGCGATGGTCATAAGTGCAAGGACTGATTGTAAATCATCTTTTTCAGTGCCATTGCAACTTTGAACTATTGCTAAATGGTTATAACTTCAGGACAACCTATAAACCACAACATGCTCAGATGCTTGCTTAGCAGGAATGATTTGAGATTCTCTTTCTGGGATGTTGACCTGATACAGCATAGAATGGATCTCAGTGTTGTGGCCTGTTGGCCTCCGGCCACTCCAGAATCAGAGGAGGAGGAGGAGGAAGTGTGGGAGTCAGGGTCAGCATCAGGGCAACCTGGGACCTCCGTGGGGGAAGTGGGAATGGAGCTGGCAGAGAGAGAGAGACAGAGGCGGAGCCTGAGCCATCCGTCAGCCCTCAGATGGAGAATCAACAGTCCCCAGGTCTGAAGGTGATTGATGAAGAAGAGGAGGAACAGCTGGGTCCAGGGCCTGACGCGCGGCTGCGCAGAAGGCAGAGGAGAGGAGAGCAGTGGAGAGCCATGGGCCGATCCTGGGGAAGGAAGAGCCACCGTTGCTAGTGATGTAGGGGCAGGTTCCAAATCTCGTGCACGCATGGCGCTTCTGCACATGTGCAGAAGCGGGTGGGCGGAGCCTCCTGCTGCCGCCACTACCGGTTCACCCGATCCGGATGTGAACCAGTAGCAACCCACCACTGTAGCGATGCCCCACATAGCTCTGGGGATAAAAGGCAGAGGGCGGAGATGAATAGGTGTGGCAGACAGCTATTCATCTTCCGGTGGACTTGTTAGCCTGCGAGAGAAACTTTTTGCCGGGGCTGCCGGCATTCCTAATAAAGGAATCTTTTGAGTTCACGTCAGAGGGTTTGTCGTGTTTGGGGAGCTGGGTCAGAACACTCAGCTTTTAGAAGTAACTTCTTATACTTTCTGCAGAGGCCTCCTGCCTGGTCTCTGACTGGAGTGAATGGAGTGGGTGTGCTGAACACTGCAAGGCGACCTATCGCCTCCGAAGGAGATCTGTGATCCGGGAGCCCAGAAACGGTGGAGAAGCCTGCCCTGCTCTGGAAGAGAAGGCTGGCTGTTTGGAGTATTGGACTCAGCAAGGAACATTGTGCAAGGACTCCATTCGTAAGTGGGGAAAGGCAGTTCAAATCCTCCTTTAAGTACTTTTAACCACAGTGCAAATTGTTTTGGAATATTTATTATGGCTGTTATTTTTATATTGCATAATACTAAATGTCAGTTTGAGAGATGGCTCTGATTCCGCTAAGCACAGAGACTGTTTCAAATAACAGCTGGATCTTACATGGGCCATTTCTGTGAAGGAATAAGGAAAGGGGGATAGGCAGATTTGGGTTCTTACGTGACATGGACTCAGTCAGTGCTGTAATTCCTCACTCTATAATTACTTTAATTGGGACTTACCTTTCATGATGCTATTGCAAGACTTTCCCAAGTGCATAAAATAAGCAATATTAAATATAATTTTGCTCTCACTTTAGCCTTTAGTTTCCAGCAAAGGGCAACTGCCTTTGGGATTAGCCCAGAGGTGGGTTTCAGCAAGTTCTGACCAGTTCTGGAGAACCGGTAGCGGAAATTTTGTGTAGTTTAGAGAACCGGTAAATACCACCTCTGGCTGGCCCGAGAATAGATCCCCATCTATTCTCTGCCTTCCGAGTCCCAGCTGATCAGGAGGAAATGGGGATTTTGCAGTAACCTTCCCCTGGATTGTGGAGGGAATGGAGATTTTACATTATCCTTCCCCTGCCATGCCCACCAAGCCACGCCCACCATGCCACACCACTCCCACCAAGCCACACCCACAGAATCGGTAGTCAAAATTTTTGAAACCCACCACTGGATTAACCCTGCAAGAATCAGCATGCCACATCTGGACTACATATCATAATTATTGGGAAAGGCCTCTGTGACCAGGTAGAAAGCATCTCCAGGTAGATGGGACCTTTCCTACCAAGTTTAGGAACAAATCAGGAAGAATCCAATCAAGAGTTGCTGGGAATTAGTGAAGTTGTTGCTCTGCACTAAGTATTTTAAAAGGTCATCCACACAACAGTGAGCAGACCTCTGCAGAAACCAAGAATAGGACAAGGACAAAGAAAAAGAATTAAAAGAAAGGAGATACTGGCAGACTATCAGAAATTGTTTATTAATGGTAAGAGCTGTTAAGCAGTGGAATGATTTATCTAGACCAGCCCTAGTTTCTCCCCATTGGAAGTTTTCAAGACGTTAAATGATTACCTGCTGAAGATGATTCATTGCATTCTGGTGTGAAGAGGGAGGTTGGACTAGATGATTAATGAAACATTCCAACTCATACATATTTTTATGATCTGTTCTAGCATTTTAGAAGGTATGCTGAGAAAGCTATGGCTGTTATATTGACATGAATTAATTAGCCAAAGTAGGAATGGTATTGTACCCTTACGCCGATTTGGTTGTAATCACGATGAAGTATCATTTCCATCTGCATTTGCACTTCATCCTATTTATCTTATCACTTCCAGTTCTTTGATGAACCAAGGAACCAGGCTGGACTTTAGAGTTCTCAATTTTTGTGGAGTCTGTTGGGATTCATAAAACTCTTAAGGGATAAACCAGTTTAACAGATCCACAATTCTTGCGGAGGGAAAAGGTTACTGCCTGTCTGATTTATGATAATAAGGATATAGATCCATATTTGGTTTTGAAGCTTTACAACACCAGTAGTATTTTATGCAAGATATGCAAGCTAAACAAAATGCACAGGTACAGTATATGTGGTACTTCGCTCAATAGTAGTAACTGTGAGAGGGGTCCTAGTGGACAACCATTTAAATATGAGCCAGCAGTGTGCAGCAGCTGCAAAAAAGCCAACACAGTTCTAGGCTGCATAGACAGAGGAATGGAATAAAGATCACGTGAAGTGTTAATACCACTTTATAATGCCTTGGTAAGGCCACACTTTGAATACTGCATTCAGTTTTGGTCGCCATGATGTAAAAAAAGATGTGAAGACTCTAGAAAGAATGCAGAGAAGAGCAACAAAGATGATCAGGGGACTGGAGGCTAAAACATATGAAGAAGGGTTGCAGGAACTGGGTATGTCTAGTTTGATGAAAAGAAAGACTAGGGGAGATATGGTAGCAGTGTTCCAATATCTCAGGGGTTCCACAAAGAAGAGGGAATCAAGCTATTCTCCAAAGCACCTGAGGGCAGGACAAGAAGCAATAGGTGGAAACTAATCAAGGAGAGAAGCAACTTAGAACTAAGGAGAAATTTCCTGACAGTTAGAACAATTAATCAGTGGAACAACTTGCCTGCAGAAGTTGTGAATGCTCCAACACTGGAAGTTTTTAAGAAGATGTTGGATAACCATTTGTCTGAAGTGGTGTAGGGTTTCCTGCCTAAGCAGGGGGTTGGCCTAGAAGACCTCCAAGGTCCCTTCCAACTCTGTTATGCTATGCTATGCTATGCTATGCTATGCTATGCTATGCTATGCTATGCTATGCTATGCTATGCTATGCTATGCTATGCTATGCTATGCTATGCTATGCGTTGGGCCAATGGGATATGCTCAGGACAGAATGCCTCTTCAGATATTGATGGTTACATGCACCACAACTTTGTCTTTGCGGCTCAAGGCTGTTGGGAATTATAGTTCTGCAACAACTGGAGAGGAGCACAGGTTCCTCATCTCAGGCATATGGAAATACTTGTATCAAGGCAGCTATGAAACCTTGAATTGGCTTCTAGAGTATCAGTGAATACGGAGATCCCTTAGGAAAGCAGTCAGAAAATGGATAGGCAGTTATACCGCTATATCAGCAGAATCCATGACCTGACACTCTAACTCAGGAAGAAGAACAAATGGGTTTCCTATTGAAGAATTTGGTGCAAGTGAAAGCAGTGCTGTTCCTCAGCTGGTCCAAATAGGCATGGCTAGATGAGAAACAATTAAAATTGTTTTTTTTCCCTAGTCAGTGTTAAAAAGGTAAAATATCTTCCTTAAAAACCAAAACACGGTTGAGACCCAAATAAAATTTATGGTGATCAATTCAAATGTGTTGTATTTCTTTCTACCGAACTATGGTGGATTATTAAAATAGCTTCCTTCCTTCTAAAATGATAATAAGCAGGCCTGTTCCAACAAGAAAGAAACGGGATGAAGATTTCCCAATTCTGCAGTGGATGAATAATTATTTGTGATCTGGAATTGTGGGAGAAAATGTGTCTTTGGTTTCCCACTTGCAAACAACAACAAGGCATTAAGCTCCATGAGCCTCCCAGTCTTTCATTATTCTGCTGATATAAATGAGTTTGAGGGTGCAGTTTTCACTGACTGTGGTTGTTGTGGTTTCCCCCCCCTTCCCCTTCATATAATCAGTCCCAGCATTAATAACCACCGGAGGCTACGGAAAGGCAAGGAGAAAACGTGCTGTGCTCAGCGGGAGAGAAAGAGTTGGGTAAGTTCTGTATTTTGGCATTAAAAAATCTATTGTTTTGCCTCCTTTAGTCGCACTGAACTACATTGTGAATAATAGTACTGTAATTAACAATCTCAATACTGAGAGAGACTTTATAGTCTTAAGTGCATGTCCCTAACCCTAATTCCTCCCCCAGCAGATCTTGCCTTCTCAGTCCCCTCACTTCTACTACAGATAGTGTCAGGGTTCCAAGTAACACCCACAACAAAAGAAGATTCTGAGGCTTGAGTTTCCTCAAAGTTCCATTTTATTAGAGATGTCATATTGGCACATCTGGAAAACCCGAATCTGAAAGTTTCCAGGTTTTCCCCACCCAAGTGAAAGTTCAAGTCGCTGTCCAGCACCCACATGTCCATCACATGGTCCAATCATCCACCGTCCAAACTAGAAATACATCCCAGTCATCCAACTCCAGGTGCCAGGGCAAGGTGTCCTTAACTCTCTGAGAAAGGAATGTTATTTTGACAACATATCACCCATATTCTATGCAATCCCCCCTCCCATTTTCCCATAGTAGAAAATGTAAATGTGGCAGGCATGAAGGCCCAAATGTAAAAGATGGCTTCCAGATCTGACAGGTAGTCCTCGATTTACAACCAGTTGCTTAGTGACCATTCAGAGTTACAACGGATCTTCCCAGGGCTACTTACGACCTAAATTCGAAGTTCTGACAGCCTCCTCATGGTCACACGATCACAATTCGGGAGCCTACTGGCCCTCATTTATGGCTGTTTGCAGCATCCTGCAATTGTGATCATGATTTATGATCTTTTTGCCAGAAACCAGAATTTACTTTTTGTTTCTGGAGAAAACCAGAAACCGTGGAGGACAATGGATTTGATTAATGACCACTGTGTTCACTTAGCAACCCTGGTGGTTCATGTAACCACCACCACAAAAAAGTCATAAAATTGTGCATGTTCACATGTAACCTGCTTAATGGCCAGTATGGCATTACTTTTTTAAAATTTAAATTAAAGAACAGTGCGATGGCCTAGAGGCATCAGGAAGGGCATCTGGCCAGTAAACGCTCAGCTCCATTCAGTTGCCCTGACTCCACCCTGAAAAAAAAGGAATTATAGGGTTGTAATGAAAAAAAAAATTAAAATTAACCTAATCCTGTTTACTATATAGGTATGTTACTGAAAATGGTTTTAGATCCCTGGTAACTGGAAAGAAGACTTTAAATATAGGATCCACCAGTAAGAATCACTTTGTCATCTAATACATGACATTGATACAGGAAGCAGAGCTGGAAGTAAAGTGGTCTTTAGATTGTGTTTTCCAGTTTAAAGGTGAATCAGAAGGATTACATGACATGTACACACAGAAGAAAAAATGTTGGGCAAAGTATGTAAGTTTTTCTTCAAATATGACTACAAATAAAAATATGACTACACCTGCAGCCTAAAGCAGAAGCAGTTTTGCTGTTTGTGTGAATTATTATAGGTCTAAGATTGCAGCCCATTACACACTTTTCTTGTACTGAATTTCCATTGAATACAATGAGACTGAAGAAAAGAACAAGAATCTTGGGGATCAAATTCAAAATTTTTCAGTCTTTCATTTTTTTTCTCATAAAGGCAACCAGCTACTACTAGGACAGGGAGTTTCTCCTGTCATGTCCATCAGTAACTGGAATAGCACAAAGCTAAATATGTCCTGGTTTCCCAGTAACCACATGAACATGTCCATGCAGTTTTCTTGACAACACTACAAATCTGTTCTGCCGATAACTTCTTTTGGGATATTTTTTTCCCCAGTTCCTAGTCTACTCTTCAATCCTACAATTCCCTGGTTTTATCTCCTCCAAGGGCTAATAACCTAATCTTGCTTAACTTCAGAGCCCAGACAAGGTTAGCTGGGTAAGACGAAGGAGCATTCTGGCTTCCAAATTGCCACTTCTTTGATCTCTTCCACAAAAGGTATTGTGTTGAGTTCCAGCTCATGGACATCACAAAAGGCTGCCTTCATGGGAACAGTTCCTACACTCATTGGATGAAGTATCTCAGTGAAGGACACACAGTGTGTGTGGAGTGTCAACATCCAGCCCTCGATCAGAAGAGTCTACACTGCTCTGGGGATGGGAGTGGAGCTAAGAAGTAAGAATCAATTATGTCTTTCGCTTAGTGGGGAAATGTGTACTGGATCATTTTAAGTTCATGTCACTCAGATTTTACACTGCAAGAAAGAAATAATATACGAGTGAGATTGAAAAGTCCTGGGTAACTATTAGACGGATTGTTGTTGCACATGTCTTATGGCTCTGTGCTGGAGCTTCTGAAGATGCTATGACAGAAAATATGTTAAATTTGTTATGATATAATATGGGCTTGTTCATACATGCAAAAGCAAAACCTAGTTAACCTATATTTGATGATAGATTCCTTGGTCTTGACACCAATAAAGCAATGTATCTGAGTTAATGTGAGAGGACTCTGTAGATGTGATGAACAAGCCATGCCATCAGGTTTTGCTGCAGTAACTGGACCATTAGTTGGGGAGGTCAAAAGAGATTTCGAGCAATAGAGGGGCAGTTTGAACTCCCAGCTGTTTGTGTTATCTCTCTGCCGTGCCCTGGGTCATCACACACACACTGTTGCTGAGCTCGCATCTATAGTAGTCTATAATGTACAGCAGTTAACTGCTTAATTCCTTTTTGAATTTAAGTTGCTTTGTTTCAGGACTTGAAATAAATTTTGCTTTATACATGAAATATGTTTATTAGAAGCAATAGATGTGTTTAGTACAAAACTAAAACCCATCAGATACAATTTATTTATGATATTAAAGAAGAAGATTAAGCATTTTCTGCATGCATGATTTCAGTATATAGCTGCAAAATTATTTCAGTAGAGCCCAATAGCAGCAAGTATAACTGTCAGCTGAAGCTATAAAATATAATAAAAATCAGGAGTGGGTTCTCCTTACCTCCGCTACCAGTTCGCAAGGGGAGCGTGCGCGTCCGGGCTTGCTTCATTTGTGTGCGCACGTGCTTCTGCGCATGTGCAGATTGTCCATGATGATGTCCGGATGAATGAGTGGAGCCTCCCACCGCCATTACTACCGGTTCTCAAGAACCAGACTGAACCGGGAGTAACCCACCACTGGTGAAAATGCAAATGAAAGTTAAAGCCTGATATAATTATGTTCTGCCCAGAAATAAATGTATGAGAAGGTGAAACTGAAAATGGAAAATGGCTGTGCAGGTTGGGAATTCTAGGAATTGGAGATCACCAATACCTGGATTGTGCCATGATTGGGGAAGATTGGAATATCCCCTTTCTCCTCACTCTTCCTTTGTTCCTTGAATTCAAAGGCTTTATACCAGGAATATGCTATTATTATTTTTTTCAGATTGAAGGTCATAGGCCTCTGGCTACCCTTTTGGGGACCATGTTTCAGATAAGTCAGGACAAAAAAAATTAAATGTGATTAATTAAAATTAGACTGAATGCATTTATAAATATTCAGTGAATTTGAGGACAGTTTTTGGCGTATCTAAGGGCCACACAAGTTTTTGAGTCACCCTGATGCTGACATACAGTAGAGGCACAGATTATGCATGCCTCAGTTATTCCCATAACTTTTTATTTCTTTTTTCTATGGGACAAACATTCAGGGTTCATTAATTTTTTGCCGTTTGGATCTGTTCCTCTTCTTTTGCTCCCTAAAAACAAGCAAAGAAGAAAGTGTAATACTGTTGAACTACTACAGTTTCAACCCAGCCTCCAGGGAAATAGTTTCCCAGTTATGAAAATGGCTTCATGGCTTCAGGATGTCAACTAATTTAATTCGCATGCGAGTATGGCTGCAATGTTTTGTTGAATCAGCTGAGCCATGTCTGGAATGTCTCGTGAGGTTTCATTTGGTGCAACTGGAGACATCTGTCAATATTCCTGTCCTCCTTGCTTCTTCCTGAAATAGACTTAGAGACATTGATCAAATCTACTAGGGGATATGGTGACATGAAGATCTGTCTGCCATGATCACTTGAGAAGATAGAACAGTTGAAAAAAGTCTTGAGAATGGAGGGCGAGAGGAGAATACACTCTGAAGATCATTCATCTATTCAAAGAATTCTGTGAAAGAGTAGGATGGCTGTGAGATTTCCTCTTCCTTTTTAATGGCAAATTTAGGTGATGAATGGGAATAGGACTGGAGCCAGAAAGCAGCCTGGAAAAAACCATGGTTTATAGAAATAAATACCCCTTCAGCATCACACAGATACTTCACATTTTTAGTACCTTGGACAAATTGACTCTAAGTTCATGTTGTGCCTTATCAATTTATTCAGTACATATGGGCTTAAGAAATAAATTCTAAAAGCTGCAGTCAATTTGTACACTGTACATCTTTGGGTACTTAAACAGACAGCCTTTAAAATGACGGAGTAAAATTTAGAGTTTTTTTTTTTAATGAAATGCTACTGGAAGGTTCAGGCCTGATTAAGCACTACTGACATTTGCAAAAAGCATGTGTTAGAAAAGCCAGTGTCTCTTGCTTGCAAAGATTAGCTGTTCCTTAGGAGTTGCAGGAAGACATGGGAGTTATGGAATGCAGGTTTGCAACAGATGATCATGTGCATAAAGCTGGGGAAAGAAGGAAGGAAGGAAATGCTTGTCTAGGAATAACCTGCCACCATCGCTGTCCAGATTTGCGACAGATTAAAAGCCAGTCTGCACATACTACCTTGATAAAGTAGGGTCAAAGAAAAATTAGTTTTGCAGCCAAGATTTCTTCATCATATGTTTCTGCAATTGGATCGTAAAAGGTTCTATCATGTTACTAGGAATATAAAGGATCTAATTCAGAATCCTTAACTCAAGAAAAGACAGTCATGTACACCAGTGTTTTCTCATCCTTGGCAACTCTAAGATGGGTGGACTTCAACTCCCAGAATTCTCCAGCTAGCTGTGCTGGTGGGGGAATTCTGGGAGTTGAAGTCCACCCAACTTAAAGTTGCCAAGGTTGACAAACATCAAACCTACTAAGTATCTATGGAGATTCTCAGTCATTCAGGTCACGGTTGTCCCAAAGGTGCTTTTTCAAGAGGCAACCGGACTTTCTGTTTTTTCTTTGAAGACATTTTGCTAGAAGCTTTTTCAGCTCTGAAGAGAAACACTCAGATGAAAAGTGAAACATCTTCAAAGAAACATCAGAAAGTCCAATTGCCTCTTGAAAAAACACCTTTGAGATTAATCCTACTAATTTCTGCTCTTGTTGGCAGTTGCTCTCAGGTATTCATGGCCCTTTTATCCTTCTGTCCTTGTAGAAATGGAAATACTACTTCATGGCATGCTTCGTTTTGTTTTACAGGAACCAGCTACTGTACTGGCAGGCTGTGGGGAATCCGAGATGTAGAGGGACCTGGAAGAGGGTTCGTCAGCGGGACACTTGCATTTGTCCTTCAGTTCATAGCTTCTTGTTCATCTGACTTTCATTTAATGCCACCAACATTGATTTTATCACTACTGTAGTCCTCATTTACAGAAATTCAGGGAATAAGATGGAATCTGCTGCGTGGACTTTTCAACATTCTTCCAATGTCTGAAGCTCTACCTCTCACTCCTAATATTTTATGTTTCAAAGTACATTGAATAGCAGGGTTTAAAGAAGAATCACTGTAAGAGAGACCCAGGATTGTAAGCTTTTGACCCGAAGGCAGACTCTGATGAATACAGATAGATAAGCTTGTCAGTGCTCAATTTGGATCACCCTCAAGGTGCATAAAGCAGTTTCCTCTGAAAATTAAAATATTTCAAGTTGAGCTAATGTTCACCTATTGCTCACTAAGTTCTCTTTCTGAGTTTATCACTTCTTCCATTTCGACAAAGCTTATCTGCCTAAGACAGCTGCAGCGAAGCTGGAGACAGTCAAAGAGAAGCAAAAGCAATCTAATCTTTCTGTTCTATGTCCATCCTCGGACTTTTATAATCTCCTAAATCTTGTATCAAAGCCTGAGCTTAGGGAATTTTGGCAACATTTCTCATAATTAGCACAGGATGGTTTCTGTATGAACAGAGATAAAGCACGGATGTGATGCCGATAACAGAACTCAGCTTCCCAAGAATCTCCTTCCCTTATATTTCAAAAAGCAAGTTTTTAGATTTTATGGCTGCTGCCAAGCTATGCTTGGAACTTTTAATACTTGCTGTAAACATGGAAGCTGTAGATTGTTGGAAATGATTTCCAGGCCTGTAACTTTTGGCTTCATGGAAAGTCCCCTCTTTTATATTTAAATTGCAATAGTTGAATAAATAAATGTATACTGTAGTTGCAGTATCCATATTTTTATACCATTTGCACCAACAATAGATTTCAGGGTTTGTACTTTTATACAGAATTTCATAATTGGTTTGCGTGTATTCAACTGAACTGACGATCTGAGCTAATCCTCTATATTTCAAGTCATCTGCTTCATTTTTGTGAAACTGGAAAATATGCTGCTTGGTTTTTCATTCCCGTTCTCCTTCCTTAAGTTTCTGCATAAAAGAAAAGGCCAAAGGAATATTGGTATTTGGACAGTAATGATTGATGTGGCCCCTAGAAGGTTAATGGCAGCTTTAGGGAGGCAATTTATATTGGGAAAATTGCCTACAAGAATGACTAATCTGTAGATGCACTTCCTCTTCACAGTTTCTTCCACTGGGAAGCCCAATCATGCATATTCTTGCTTAATGGATCCGTGTTTTTTGTATTTCTACGCCTCTCTGTGTCTTCCTTTGATTTTGATGAATAAGAAAATAAGACATCTTTTGATTTGTCTGATCAAGGTAGAATTCAGATGTCTCTGGACTAGCCTGGCTTTTCACTCATTGACATGTGGGGATGCTCTAGGGTAGGGATGAGGCAATTAGCTGCAAATAAATTGGACAATATGTTGAGATCTTTTCGTTTCTTTGTAAGAGGGGCTTAAGTTCCTCTTATGAAAATGAGTTCCTTGGTGTCATCACCCATGGTTGCAGTATCTCTTGAAGGGCTCCAAGACAGAGCAACCTCCCTGAAAGAAGTTTCTGTTCAAAATTATGACAGTATCAGATTAAAGAGTTTAAGAAACTTGAAATTTGATTTTTTTTTAATGAAATGCTTTATATAGACAACTGTATGTGCTCTGTTAGTAATATTTGAGTGGGATTATACAGTTAAGTAGCAATAGCAATAGCAATAGCACTTAGATTTACATACCACTTTACAGTACTTTACAGCCTTCTCTAAGTGGTTTACAGAGTCAGTATATTGCCCCCAACAATCTGGGTCCTCATTTTACCCACCTCAGAAGGATGGAAGGCTGAGTCAACCTTGAGCCTGGTGAGATTTGAACTGCCAAATTGCAGCCAGCCAGCAGTCAGCAGAAGTATCCTGCAGTACTGTACTCTAACCACTGCGCCACCACAGATCATAATGTAAATTATGGCTAGGGCTCCTATAATTACATGATGATGATGATTATATTGCATTTTGTTGGATTGAGACTTCTTGCCACTTTTCTCCAGTTAAAATTGTTTCCTATATATATTCTGTGGCACCATGGTGGTGGTTAGAATGCAGTACTACAAACTGACTCTGCCCACTGTCAGGAGTTCGATCCTAACTGGCTCAAGATTGCCTCAGCCTTCCATCCTTCCAAGATCAGTAAAATGAAGACCCAGATTGTTGGGGGCGATATGCTGACTTTGTAAACTGCTTAGAGAGTGCTGTAAATCACTATGAAGTAGTATATAAGTGTAAGTGCTATTGCTGTACTCTATACTGTGCCTTCCAAATTCAACCAGATAATTGTTCAGAAGGACATTGTGGTTGATTAGATTGAAAGTGCCTGAGAAGTGCAGGAAATGTAGCAGAGTGGCATGATTTATTCTACATAAATAATTTTCCAGAGAGATCAAAGCTGCTTCCATCTGCCAAATGCAAACCAGATACAAATAGATCTAAATGATCAGAATCTTCAATACTGCTTAAAAGTGGAGGCCACTATTATGTTTCAGTAATTTACTCCTCAATGGAAAATTAGAATCCAAACAGGGATTGAATATAAATTTGGTTTCTTTATTAATTTATGATCACTGACTGATTTTTGCATGTGTCTTCTAAGAGGAACTATATTTCAAACCTAGCGTTGGCAGATTTGAGAAGCCAGGGTGGACAAGGACAAGCGATGAAATGAATCTCCAAAGCTTTTGTGTGCTTTGGCTGTTGAAGCTTATGAGTAACCATAGCAACATTAGCAAGTTTGTAGTGTAGTTTCTTTCATTTTAGATTCTATCCAAACATAATGCTTCTAAGTTGGAATAAGTATGTGATTACTGGAAAAATGCACAATAAACTTCACATTCCAGACCATCATCCCTTCATTCCAATCAGAACCTAAGTGAAGGCTTTGAGGGAAAATCCCCAAGAGACTGCAAAGAAGTATTAGATCCACCATTCTCAGAAGTCAGTCTTTCTGTTCTCCATTCCAGAGATTTTAAGTAGCCACAATTTCCAATTTGACCAAGTAGGTATAAAAACACTAGATCCAACGTAGCCCTATTGTAAGTGCTACTCAAGACATTATATGAGATGAGTCCACATCAGTGGTGAAATGGTGAAATTCAGCCAAATCTATCGGGATCGCGCGATCCGATAGCCCTGGCGGTGGGAGGCTCCGCCAATCCGCCCGGACATCATCATGCCCCGTTTTTGACCCTCTGCGCATGTGTGGAGGAGGTGCATGCATAGCGCACCCGTGTGCATTTACATTTGCGAACCAGTAGCGAAGGTAAATAAATACCACCCCTGGTCCACATGTGATATCCACTATAAAATATTGATTGACATCCAATAGATAATAGCAAGATATAAAAGAGAGGTCCTTTAAATCCTGCTTAGGTTCACTTCTATCATTTGTGCCAATAATTGTGATTGTGAAATAGCGGGTTAGATAGTACATAATAAAAATCTCCAGTCTATCTTCAGATCTAGGTATCAGGGATAGAAATTCCCATTCCATTCCAAGCCGATCTCTACTCCACATTAAGCTGGTGCTACACAAAATAATTGATAGAGTGGCAAAGTGAATACCTGCTTTTTTTTAAAGAAGCCAGACTGGCATATTTATTAACCCGTAGGTAGAATACATTATTATCCAGTAGGTATAACATATTAGCAGCCAGTGCTTGGCTATTCAGTGGACCATCTCCCCAAGTGTCATTAAGATCAGGTTGGATTTACTCTGAATAAAGGGTACACGTCTTATCATCTTTAGGCTACAGGCCAGGAATTGAGTTCTATTGAGATCTGAACCAGAGAATATTGGGATCATTTTCTCTGCAATGTTGAACTCACAAATTGGAATTGTGTTATGTGCATATAGGTATGAGGAGGTAATTTGTTAAAACAATTAGAATCATGCAGTATGTTATACGGGTAGTCTACAGGGAGATGCCCAACTCATCTAAAGGGCATTATGAGCCACGGTGGCGCAGTGGTTAGAGTGCAGTACTAAAGGCTACTTCTGCTGCCTGCCAGCTGCCTGCATTTTGGCAGTTCAAATCTCACCAAGCTCAAGGTTGACTCAGCCTTCCATCCTTCTGAGGTGGGTAAAATGAGGACCCAAATTGTTGGGGGCAATATGCTGACTCTGTAAACCACTTAGAGAGGGCTGTAAAGCATTGTGATGAGGTATATAAATCTAAGTGCTATTGCTATTAAATTGGAGTAGTTTGATAACTGTTTACTGTGGCATCTGAATAATATCCAGCATCTGAAGAAGTTACCTAGTTGGGGTAATGAAACATTTATAAGAAAACAACAAAGTTCAGAGAGCTCCAAGAACCCCACAGTTCAACCCTGAGTTATAAATATTCTCTTCTATTAGAACTTTAATCATCAGCTATTGGATAGTCAGGATATGGAAAGAGCTGTTTGTAGCGATGAGAGCATATTTTTATGGATTGGAGTGCTTTTATGTGAGACTCTTCTGTTTATTTATATGTGTATAAAAATGGTTAATGTACAATGCAGCAGATTGGCAATACGAGATTCCAATATAAGTTCTATCAAATACAATGTTGATTTTATAATTTATCTTCTATGTGGACATATTAGGCAAGAAGCCAGCAGAGTGTAGTCCAGAACCAGGCAATTGCAAATATTCTTGCTCAGTATTACCCTCCCTGTGAAAGTATTGTTTTGTGCTTGAAACAATAAATGTATACAACTAGGACTTCAAGGAACACAGCTGTGAAGAAATTTAATGCATGAAATTAACACTGCGGGGGGAAAAGAGTCACCTCTATTCTAGTTGTCCCCAAATAAACAATTCTTGAAATTGAGCTCCTGACAAGAAAAGTGTGTGTAGAATTGGCTTGTCTTAAAAGTGCTGCTGAGCCTGAAGAACAAGGATAATTCTAGGTCTCTTTGCAGTCCACGAACCTTCTAAAGATCATGTGCTTCAAAGTTACTCAATTATTTGAAAGGTGAATGTTTTATAGTCCTTTCTGTGCAAACAACCTCCCATCTAAGGGCAGTTCCTAGCTTTCTCCTGATCTGCTTGGTGTGATTGCAATGCTTTTCTCATGCAATTAACTCTGGAGTAGGCAGAGCTCTTGTGCGATAGAATAGAATAGAATAGAATAGAATAGAATAGAATAGAATAGAATAGAATAGAATAGAATAGAATAGAATAGAATAGAATTTATTGCCCAAGTGTGATTGGACACACAAGGAATTTGTCTTTGGTGCATATGCTCTCAGTGTACATAAAGAGATACATTCGTCAAGAATCATTTTTTTTTTAATTTGATTTATATGCCGCCCTTCTCCGAAGACTCAGGGCGGCTTACAATGTGCTCAGCAATAGCCTTCATCCTTTTGAATATTTATACAAAGTCAGCTTATTGCCCCCACAAACTGGGTCCTCATTTCACCTACCTTAGAAAGGATGGAAGGCTGAGTCAACCTTGAGCCTTGGCGAGATTCGAACCCTGCAGTAATTGCAGGCAGCTGGTCTTAAGCAGCTTAATAACAGGGTGCCTTAAACCCTTGTACTACCAAGGCTCTAGTCATCAACCTGTTACTGAGGCCAAGTAGGATTTGGCCATCAAGCATCACAATTTATGTTGGCATACCTAGTTGCCAGCACATGGATTATAGATAGGCATTTTAGTAGGCATGACAAAGAACCCCGAGTGGAACATAAGATACCAACGTTAGATTCGGCCGTTATTGGAAAATCCCGTATGACAGAAGAATATGCATATGTGGGGTAAACGTCATGGAGGACACGGCGCATATAATATTCGAATGTAGTCTCTATCAAGAAGTAAGAAAACAATATCTGTCCCCAATTATAAATAAATTTCCCCACTGGAATATAAGCCAAAAATTAGCATTTCTGTTGAGGGCTGACTCTCCTCCCCTGGTAAGAGCGATCACTCGATACCTTAAAAGAATGACGGCAATACGAGCCAGTTATATCAAAAAAAAAATTATCGATTGTAAGGAAGATAAGCTCAGTTAGGGAGGAGCTATCCTATTTGGGTTATCTAGTCTTGGCAACTTAGCTATTGAAATTTGATATTGTAAAATTTTAATGTCATCTGTCATATATTTTTAGATTGCTATTTTTGTAACTGTTTTATCTTTTTCCCTTTTTCTTTTCTGTTTTGTTTGAAAAGGCCTTCGGGCTATTCAATAAACTATACACTTAGACACTTAATGATAGTCATAGGGTACAAATAAGCAATCAAATCATACTAGGAACCAATCAATATCAATATCAATAGGAATTGTATCTATTTATCTCTCTTTCATGTGCATGGAGCCTATATTGCAGATAGTGCAGTCATGGTTTTGTTGGGGTGAAAAAGATGTCACAATGCACAACAGAGGTACAACTAAACAGGACTATGCCATTGCCTTTGGAGCTGTTGCCTATCTGTGGCCCCACCCACACCTATAGGAGTGTGGTTTGGCTGCTCTACCAATAATTTCAATCAAGGCTTTCCAACAATTTATTAAAATTTGATTGATGGGAGTGAGCTTCCTAGAACTCTGTAGAGAGCAAGCAGGATATAAAGGTTTAAAATAAAATGCTCAAGCAAGAGGTATGTATGCATATTAAAGTGGGGCAGCCTCCAGCACTATCAAATTGACTCTCAGTTCTTTGGAAAAATTTGGTTGCTTTGCAAAATACACAGATAAGCTCCACAGATATAGGCATAAGCTCCAGAAGGCATTGCAGACTGTGCTATAGAATAATGGAAATATCAAAAAGGAAAATTGTGCAGCTCAAAAACTGGTACTGCAGTGAAATCTACTAATATATTCCACAAGAGGGCAGCTCTCTTCTTTTAATACCAAGCCCATATAAGTAAATCCTGTTTTCTTTTATCTTTTTAAAGTCTGGAAATCATAGATGGAAAGTTAATATTAAAATAAGAGATGGAAAGACTATCACGAAAGACATTTTTTAAAAATCTATAAATGTTAAGAACCAACATCCAACCCAACTAATAAATCCTTACCAGCTTTCCCAGTACTGTATGTTGTAGCTGTGTCTGAAATCACAATGGCAGGGGAAAGGACGAAGACAGAGAGAGATATATTTGAAAGAAAGAAAAATACTTTTTTCAATTTGTTTCCAATCAACACCCCCACCCCCGCCCTAGCTTCCATATTTCTGGAAATATTATATATTCTGATAAAAAGGACTTAGAGCTGTGACAGTAGAGGTAGAAGGACAAAAATAATTCCTGTCTCTTTTTCCAATCTTCCCATCTTCAAACTGCAGTAGTTATTCTTTTTTAAATGCAGATCAGAATTTCATTAAGCACGAATAAGACTGCTGGCTTTACTTATAGCCTTTTTTTAAAAAAAGGATGTGAGCTTTCCCATAGCAACTGTGTGTCTCTTTTGCTATTGGTTATAATGGAAGAAGAGATGAAGCTGATAGCCTTGTCCAAATATTTTATCAGGTGTGATAGACTTGTTTTCTAGTAGGGGGCTATAACTTGATATTTCTGGATCAAGGGGCACCATGATGTCTTACTTTGTCCATGATGCAAGCAATAATCTGTGATAAACACAGCACAACTCAGAACGCATTAATCAGATTTTGACAACCAGGAGAAAAAACCACTCCTACCCAGCTGTTACTGATAATACAAAGAGAAGACACTCCAATTCTTGTGAGACTACAGTTTAGCAAGATTGTCTCTTGTTTGAACATCCTGAAGACTTTTAACCCAAATATCAAAACAAATTTCTCCCTTATCCATCCATCCATCCATCCATCCATCCATCCATCCATCCATCCATCCATCCACCACCCACCCACCCATCCATCCATCCATCCCACTTTTAGGCCTCCCAACTCCAGGAACTCTGGCCAGCTTTACAACTTTAAAATCAAGAAGAGAACAATATTATGTAAGAAAAAAAGTAGTAGCTCTAAGGGAACAGTTAAAAAAACACTCTTCCCTCATTCCTCCCAGCCTAAAAGAGCCTGCCAGATCCCCTAATCTTGATGAAAGAACCAAATTTTTAGGGCTCACCTAAAAACAAGTAAGATGGTGAAAATATAAGAATCTCTAGGGGGATTATGCCGCAGATAATACCGTGCCTTAAGAAATTGTTTTGATTTAGGCAACATACAAAGACAATAGCTGTGTTCCCCAACATTCCAAATAAACAAACTACTCATTTAAAGCCTGATGTCAGCACTTCAAGCTGCATTTACTCTAGTGCTGACATAAGAAGGAGAAGCGGAGGCGTCTGGAAAGAGACGTTTGACTTTTCACCTACTTATTTTCCCTGGAGATAATATCCCCTAGGAGATGGGATGGGAGGGGGAAATTCCTTTGAGCTGGAGCAGTAGATTAGGGGTAGAGTGACTTGGAAGATGGCCAATGAGTGCAGGGGAGTGGGGAACAGAAAGGGAGGCTTTGGGGACTGGGAGTCAGTGTTGGCTGCGATGGAGTTGGAGTTAGAATGTCGTGCTTAATAAATGGGAGTTTTTCTTCAAAGATTTCGTTTGAAATGCAATTTATTTGAGACGACCTCGAAACCTGACACCTAGTTCAGTAGGTTGTAGGAACACTTTTCTTGCGAGATTAGTCACATACATATTTGTCAGGTATTTTTCACATAACTCAGTTTTAGTTTGTGGCAGCTGAATGGCCATAGCCCAAAGACAGCCATCATTACATGCTTGGGCAGGAACCTGCCATCATTCTCTTTGCATTCAATTTTAAATGTGGTGGCAGAAGTGAAAACCTGGATGACAACTAGCTGGCAGCAAACATACGGAAAAGCAGCTATTTGCAGCCATCTAACTAAGTCCATATCTAATGGTCTTAACAGTAGCTGCTGCAATTAGAAGAAAAAAGGAATCACTACAAAGCAGCTAAGAGGTTGCCAGGTTTGAGGGCTGCCTATCTTGTGGGTCTTCAAAGATGTGACTACAGGATACCTTGGTCTGAACTGGACCCAGCTTGGTTTTGGATTCCTTGGACTGATCTGTCCTTAGTTTGGTTTTGATATAACTGGTAAGTTGGCCAAAGACCACTGTAACAACATCACCAAAAAGGCATGAAGAGTTGTAAACCTAATCTTGCATAGCTTCTTCTCCGGTAATATCACACTACTAACCAGAGCATACAAAACATTTGCTAGACCAATTCTTGAATACAGCTCATCTGTCTGGAACCCGCACTGCATATCAGACATTAATACAATCGAATGTGTCCAGAAATATTTCACAAGAAGAGTCCTCCACTCCTCTGCTCGCAACAAAATACCTTATGCCACCAGACTTGAAATTCTGGGCCTAGAAAACTTAGAACTATGCCGTCTTCGGTTTGCCCTAAGCGTAGCTCATAAAATTATCTGCTACAATGTCCTACCTGTCAATGACTACTTCTGCTTCAACCACAACACTACATGAGCACACAATAGATACAAACTTAAAGTGAATAGCTCCAAACTCAATTGCAGAAAATATGACTTCAGCAACAGAGTGGTCAGTGCCTGGAATGCACTACCTGACTGTGATTTCTTCCCTAAACCCCCAAAATTTTAATCTAAGACTGTCTACTGTTGACCTCACCCCATTCCTAAGAGGTCTGTAAGGGGTGTGCATAAGCACACCAGCGTGCCTACCGTCCCCATCCTAATATTTCCTCTATTTGTATCTATTTTATGTATTCAATTCATGCTTATACCTATATAAATTACCTAATACGTTCTTGACAAATAAATAATAAATAAATAAACATTGACTGGAAGCAGCTGGCAGAAGATGCCAGCCCTGGGTTTGACAGGACAATAATACAGAAAGCCTTGCCTTCCAAACTGCCATTGGAGTCAAGTGGATCAGCATAGCTCACCAATACCGCTTGTTCCATTTCTTTTGATTCCCTATGTTCCATGAATTGCAATTACTGATGAGATAATTGCTTTATATAACTTACAGCAAAAGATTTTACCTGATCTTCACTTTTTGTGCTGTATCACTGATGTGCCAAGAAGAGGAAGCACTAATCTTGCGTGTGGTCTTGTAGACACGACCGATCTGGAGGACATACATCAGATGACTGTTCATAGTGAAGGAGTTTAGATGATGCTGACCATGTGGCTAATCTGGTTCTGAGAAAGATCAACAGTCAGAGGATGGTGGTAGTTTCAAAATACCTTCTGGTGCACTGAACGTTTTGCAAAGGAAAAAGGTAATGAAATGCAATTAATCACCCGGGAACCATCTTGTAAGGGTGTAAGTAGCAGCTATTTTTTCCTCTCCCTTCTGGTGGAACTTTCACAATGCTTAGTACCTGCTTGTTCCTTATCTAGGACCTGCTGTTTTAACTACCTTTAATTGACTATTAATTTTTATTGTTTGTTGTTTTTTTTTAAAAAAACAAACAAGTATATGTTTTGTTGGACTTTCTCATTTTATTGCTTCATACTGTTTTTTATGATTTTCCTTTTTAGTCCTGTAGTTTAATGCAAGATAGAGACACCCTTGAGTCAAGTGTGATTCATAGTCTTTATATGTACAGTTTTCTTGGCAAAGTTATGAAAGCCCCTTCTTCTTGGATTCTTTTTTTAATTTAGTCTAATCCAGGGGTGGGATTGAAAAATTTCAGCAACTGGTTTGCTGCCCGGTTGCTGGGTGGGCGTGGCCACTGGGGCGTGGCCTACTCAGCCTCCTGCACCAGAGTGGGGTGGTGGTGGTTTTGCCCTCCCCAGGTTCCAGAGGCTTTCCTCGAGCCTCCAGGAGGGCAAAAATGGCCTCCCTGGGCACCAGAGGCCCTCCAGAGGCCGGAAATGGGTCCATTTCCAGACTTCTGGTAGGCCTGTTTTTTGACCTCCCAGACCCTCCACGCGCGCCCTGCACTTACCTGGCATCCAAAACAGGCCGTGTGGAGACTCCTGGGAGGGGCGGGGTGGGTGAGGTCAGCCAGTCCTTGGAACAACCAATTTGACGAACCAGATTAAAATTAACATCTGGTTGACCCGAAGTCCGAACCGGCTGAATCCCACCCCTGGTCTAACCAGAAAAAAGAATCCTCATAAGGATGCTATCCAAGACGGACCCTGCCCAACGTCCAAGATCAGTTAGGATCATCTAGATTCTAATACCTTTTGAGGCTGATTGGGTTTTTGAGTGAATGATAGAACCAATTTTTGTGCGCAACCCCAGAGATAATTAGAGACCATCAAGCCGCTAAACCTCATCTAATCAACCACTATTTGGCATCATTAGGCCTCTCCCAAGAATCTCACCCTATGAGATTGTTGCTATTAATTCCAAGAGATTTCTGGCCCACCTCCACCTTTTTTTCTTGGCTTCTTATCCAATATCTGTGAAAGGGTGGGACACGGTTGCTTTAAAAATGTGCTCCATTTCATCACATTGAATAACTTTCCCATACTTGGTGGCAGTGTTGTAAAGCTCAGTAAGCACAGAATTATTTATAATAGAATGAAACCAATTTTAAAAGTTTAGTTTCGCTTACCGCACGAACTTGATCGTGTCACGTGCCGTATTGTGATGTATCACGACATTTTTTGCCTTTGCAGAGCTGCGGTGGGTGTGGCCTGTGTGTAACGCATCCGGCCAGTGGGCCACCAATTTGACTGGCTTACAGCCTGCTATTTTTCTATAAGATAGTGCTAAAACTCAAAGTATATTGAATAAGCTTTGCATACAATAAGTGTTCCAAGAATACTCTATATTTCTTTTTGGAAAGTAATCACTACTTACCTATCAGCTAAAGTAACTTTGTATTTTGAAAGTAAATTTGGCAAAGAATTTAATTCAATGTAGAAACCAATTTTTGGGAGTAGAACTCTATGTTCAAGCTGGTATTATATCTGAAATTTGGGCTTCTCTTAACATAGAGGTTGTATTGATTTTATTGATTAATTATGTGTCATCAAGTCAGTGTATATTCTTAGCAATCACATAGATCTTCTCCATGATGATCTGCCCGGGCCTTCCAATGATGCACTTATCACTACTATAAACATCCATTTGCTGCTGGTCATCCTCTTCCTCTCTTTTCTGCCACCCTCCCCAGCATTATAGCCTTTCCCAGAGAGTTGGGTCTTTGCATTATGTGTCTGAATTATGATCATTTGAACTTGGTCAAATATCTTTTCCAAGACCTTCATGGCTCTCAATATTTTCCTTACTGATGAGGATATAATTGATCTTAAAAGGCAGAATCGATCTACCACTTCAATATCTTCATTGTCAATTCTAAAAAAGTTTTATTGCTTAAACAAAAATTATTGTAATTCTTAATCTAATGTTATGATTTATACTGCATTACTTGCATTTTAATAACGACTGGTAATTTTTTTTAAAAAAGTAACATATTCCGTTGCTTAAACTAATTAATGAAGTACTGAACATTGTAACCTTGTTTTATGATGTTGGTAGAGGGATAGCCTTGAAGGTGTTCGAGTTCAATTCCCTGCCCAATGTGAGAAGTCTCATACAAGGGTGAAATCCAGCAGGTTCTGACAGGTTCTGGAAAACCAGTAGCGGAAATTTTGAGCAGTTCAGAGACCGGTAGCAGAAATTTTGAGTCATTTGGAGAACCGGCAAATACCACCTCTGGCTGGCCCCAGAGTGGGGTGGGAATGGAGATTTTGCAATATCCTTCCTCCAGGATTGGGGAGGGAATGGGGATTTTGCAGTATCCTTCCCCTGGAGTGGGGAGGGAATGGAGTTTTTGCAGTATCCTTTCCCTGCCATGCCCACCAAGCCATGCCCACAGAACTGGTAGTAAAAAAATTTGGATTTCACCACTGTTCTCATACTATTCTGAACCAATGGCTATCCAGACTTTTCTTGAAAAATCTCAATGATGGAGCACCCACAACTTCAGGAGGTAGGTTGCGCCATTGCTTAATAGCTCTCACAGACAGGTAATTCTTCCTTCTTTAACTTTTGGATCTCTCACTGTAGAGTTCCAACCTTTGGTTCTTGTCCTATCCTCAGGTGCTAGGAGAATAATTCTACTCCCTCTTCTCTATGACATTCCTTTGTGTATCAGAAGACTGCTCCTACCCCTCCCTTTAGGGAGTAAATTGCAAACTTCCTGTTTATCATGTGCTTTATTCTTCCTTTTCTGACTCCCCTCTTTTTGTGTGCCTTTTCTTCTTTTTCTTTTCCTCGTTCTCTTTTTCTTAAAAATGCTGAATTAAAAAAAAATAAAAATAGCATTGCAGCATGGATTTGGGATTGCTAAGGTTAAAGATAAGCCTTTCCCTGCCCCATCAGTGCCTTTGCATGGTACCAGTGAGTTTATGTAATTCTGCAGGTGATCATTGACTGAACACTGTCAATTCTATAGCAATGTAGCCACTGACTTTTAACATCAGTCTGTTTACTGCTGTGGCTTGTACATCATGGTGCTAATATATAAGGCAAGTCTGATAGGATCTGGGTGGTAATCACAGGCCCGCTTTTTTTAGCCCTTTTCCTGCCAGAACTGAATGTTTGCCAAAACGCCTGTTAAAAGCTTCTCATCTTGTAAATGACCTTCTGACAGCTGTTTGCATGACTTTTGGTTACCCAACCCATTTAGCTTATGTTCAGAAATATGTCGGAAATAGTAATCATTGGGCATAGTTTACCACGTCACTATGATTATGTACAGCCCTCATGGCAACGCAAGGTGTTGCTGAGGAGATGCCTGTGATATTTCAAGCAGAAGATTATGGCTTAGTATGAGAAAAGGTTATTGAGAATGGACAAGGTTCTTCCCTCCTCCCCACTTTAATAAGTCAAGACTCTGTTACTCGCTAAATGTCATACTCGCCGTAGAAGTTGCCATAGAGCAAGTTTATTCTCTCAGCTTTTCTCATCTGCCAAACTGACTGAAGATATGAGGCCAGGATTTCTCTGTCTGGAATATGAAGGCCTGCAAAGCTGGTCAACGAAATGGAAGATTTTCATAGCTTTTTCTACATTATTTAGACATGTTCCACAATCTATTGCTCTAAAAATTGTATGAATCATGGCTCTTTTGAACAATATTGGCCTATCGGTAGGCAGAATGAGAAATTTGCCTTAAATTGAAATGTACAGAATGGTGCCAATGGTGAAAATTCATTCTTTGTATCTTTTGAACCAGTGATGTTCATTTCTCCTCTATTTTTGGAGAGATACACATATACATATAGATATATAGACACATATACTGTACATAGGAGCACACAAATATAGATTCTGTACGTATAGACTCTTCTGCTCTCCTAAACTGGTCTTCTGTTCTTCAATATGATGAGGAATGCTACCTATCACTGGGGCTGAAATAAGATTCGCTTAGTTCTTTGATCACCTTTTCTTATATGGAACTGGATTCCATGTTATTTCTTGCCTCAAATAATAATGTATATATGACAAATTAGCAATGTAAGCACACTCTGACTAGGGGAGTCCCTTTGCTACTCTGAAGACTCCTCTGTACTAAGGTCAACATTTCTGCTTTTCAGAGTCAAGAAATTTGGTTTCTTGTGTGAAATTTTGATTTCTTATGTGCTTCGTGCTTGTTTACTTTATTATTATTATTTTGCCTTGTAGCCTTTCATACTAATAATTGTGCATCATGAATTACTGGAAGAAGTGTGTGGCAGAATGCCAGAGCTAATGGACTCAAGATTTATCCATGTTTATAGCCATTCTTATTTCATTTGCGCCAATTTTTCATTTTTTCCCCTTGACTCTGCAAGTCATATATTTAAATCTGAGATGGAGCTAATGCTGTCTGATTGGAAAGCTTCATAAGATGTTTCCTTGATCTAAAACTGCAAATGACTCTCATGAGTGGCCTTTTCAGATTTGATTTCACTCTTTCATTGTGGAATTAGGATTATTTCTCTGATAAAATGAGATGCAAAATGTTTTGTTTATTTTACCATTTATCTCAGTGGCTTTCTATTACCTTTCTATGTAGTATCAGGTTAAGTTTACTTGATAAACATATCATAAGAAACAATTCTTGCTAAAACCTTTTAATGCTTTTTATACAAATAAAAGCCTGCATAGTATTTTTTCCATGCTATGTATGGTAAAAATAAGATGATCTAAAGTCAAAAGTGATTCCCAGGGGGTACAACTATGCTGACAAGTGTTTTCACTTCCCAGCCTAACCCTTATGTACTGATATTTCCTATGCTTTTCTGTTCAAGTCCTAATCCTGCCCAGCCCCTGGGATCAAAGAAGGGCAGTAGTCAGGTGAGACAAAATGCTACCTGAAGATAGTGCAAGGGAGATAAACATGCACACAACAGACTAAGAGCAGTGGTGGGATTCAGCCAATTAGGACCGGTTTGAGCAAATTGGTTAAACTGCTGACTGGCCCCTCCCCTCCCTTCCAGGAGTCCCCATGTGCCTCATCTTGGCTCCCAGGTAAGTGCAGAGAGGCCTACTAGGCCCAAAATGGGGTGTGGCACCCTCCCCATGACCCGTTTTTGCTCCCAGGAGGCTTCAGGGAGGCCTCCTAGGCCCAAAACAGGGCGTGGGGGACGGCGCTTCCCTCCCGTAGCCCGTTTTTGCTCCCACGTGGGTGCAAGAGGCCGAGAGCTGCCTGTCACACCTCCTGGCCACGCCCACCATGGCATGCACTCCCAGGGCAGAGAACGGTTTGTAAAATTATTTGAATCCCACCACTGCTAAGAAGCATATGTTTGTTTTATTTGCAAGGACTCTCTTCCTTTCTTATGCCTGTATTGTACATATGCTCTTGCAATTTTCATCAATTATTTGCACTCTTGTTATTTACTAAACTATATGTATAATACTCACATCATTCGTGTACAGAAATTTCTCAAACATATAAGGGATATCTGTGCAATCATGCACACCAGTCACGCACACTGTTTGTATTCCCATCCACACAATTAGACTCATAGCTGATTACTGGTTATTGTGCCTCTCTCCTTCTTATCTTCATCCAAATTGTACCCTATAGCATTATATCCAAAATGTTTCTTGCAAACTGTTTAGCTCTTTGCAATCAGTCAGTTTATTCTTTATAATATTGGAGAAGTTTGGACAATGGCTGTTTATAAAAGTTCTTGAGAGTCAATTAAACAACATTCATTTAGTTTATTTATAATAGCTGCAGCATCTATATTGCTTTCTTTACTTTTCCTAGTGCAAAATCTAATCTCCCTGTTAACTCCAGTTTCTGGATCTTCTGAGTTTTCCCATAGAAGGTAATGAAATCCTTTTCTGCCTTTCATGGATTAGCATCCTGTGATATAATAGATTGATAAAAATTAAATATTTACATTTTATTGTTCAAAGCCCTTCTCTCCCCTTATTTCAGAATATGCCCATTATTTGATTGCCTATTTGATTAGGGTTTTGGGAAGGAGGTATCAGTTGTACTGGCTTGTACTATTCCTGGTGGTTGCCTGTATAAACTCCTCCCATCATTTAAGATCTTGATTTGTGCGAGGCTATAAGAGTTGAATATTAGGACTTTAAGAAAGGGTCATATTAGCCAGGGATTTCCTTTAGGATTCTAACTGCAAAGGAGACCCAATACTGGAATAGATCATTTAAATTAGCAATACCACTTATATACCGCATTACAGTGCTTTACACTCCTCTATAAGCAGTTTACAGACTCGCTGTCAGGGTTCCAATGGATACCCTAATTAAATCATGAGTCTCAAGCCAAGCCTTAAAAGAAATCCAGTTAGTTATTAGGAGCTTCATGTCGGCATGTTCCCAAGTGAAGCCAATTCTGATCCCACGTAATTTATGGCCCCAATCATGACCTTGTTCCCCCCCTCCCCCCAGGGTGTGTCATCAATCACATTCGCCCTGGGAGAAAGCCTTGAGACAGATAGGTCCAGAATGTGCTCCTGTCTTCAGCTGCCATGCTGCTTCTTTGGTTTCCCATCCCCCTTGCCTATGACAACTCGGGAGCAGGTCAGGGATGCATATTAGTGCCAACAATCTGGGTCCTTATTTTACCAACCTTGGAAGGATAGAAGACTGAGTCAACCTTGAGCCTGGTGAGATTTGAACTGCCAAATTGCAGTCAGCTGGCAGTCAGCAGAAGTAGCCTTCTTCTAACCACTGCGCCACCGTGGCTCAAATTCCTATGGTTTGGGAAGTTTGAGCAGTGATCTGGGTTTTATTTTTGTTAGCTTGATATGAAATGATTTTCAATTATTTTTATTGTGCGAGCATGCTTAGACAACCTTGGCTGATTTTGAAAAGCCAAGCAAAGTTGGACTTCATTAGTATACTTGGATGGGAAATTGTCAGGAAATCTCAGGTTTGTAGGTTTGACTGTGAAATTGAAAAAAAGTATCTTGGGAGAATGTGCTTGCAAACGCCGTTCATACCATTGTCAAGAAAACTACATGATTATACACATCTACAGAAAGAAGGAGGAATGGGAAGAAAGTGGAAAAGCATGAATTCACCTTTTCTCTTCTTGTCTGCGATGCTATAATACCAGTACAGAATGTAGAACTTGTGTTCTGTTGTGACAATGCAAATTTTAACATTTTGGTGTCATCCTAGTTGGAGCCAAGACCAACATGAAGACTTTACCTTAACTTACCTTTATTGATACATCAGATTTAGAAACTGTACATCTCCCTCACAGAGCAACACTTAATTGTTTTGACTTTGTTTAGAATTCTTGATCTTAGTCCATTACTTGGAGGTGAGTTTTGCCAGGGGAAAAAATAAAAATTAAATAAAAACGAATAATGAAAATGGAGTTCAGAAGAGACGTTGCCAAAGAAATGGAGTGTTAGCAAGAAAGGTAGTTAAAAAAATACTGGGGGCGGGGGGGATCCTGTAGAATGCAGTGGGAATGCTGATCAGATGTTAAAAGTAGCCAAAACAGGATGAAATTGGAGAAGAAAAGTGCTGCTCAATAGTATGAGCAGATCAACCATTTACTGAAGGAGACAGTTCAAGCAGAAGCAGGAGAAATCTCTCAGTCATGATTTCAAATTCTTGCACTAAGTAGGGGTTGGAACCCAAATGACTGTTAAAAGGAAGCTGTCTTTGTGAAAATGTCATAAATTAAAGGATAAGCATCCCTCCCTCCCTCTCTCTCTCTCTCCCTCCCTCCCTCCCTCCCTCTCTCTCTCTCTCTCTCTCTCTCTCGTTTTTTCTCTCTGTCTCTGTTTCTCTGTTCTCTCTCTCTCTCTCTCTGTTCTCTCTCTCTCTGTTCTCTGTCTCTCTGTTCTCTCTCTGTGTCTGCCTGTCTCTCTCTCTGTTCTCTCTCTCTCTCTCTCTTTCTGTGTGTGTGTGTGTGTGTCTGTCTCTCTCTCTGTCTCTCTCTGTGTTCTCTCTCTCTCTCTCTGTCTGTGTCTCTATCTGTCTCTCTCTGTTCTCTCTCTCTGTCTCTGTCTGTCTGTCTGTCTCTGTCTGTCTGTGTCTCTATCTGTCTCTCTCTGTTCTCTCTCTCTCTGTGTCTGTCTGTCTGTCTCTCTCTGTCTGTCGGTCTCTGTCGGTCTCTGTCTGTCTATCTCTCTGTCTGTGTCTCTCTGTTCTGTCTGTCTGTCTGTCTGTCTGTCTGTCTGTCTGTCTGTCTGTCTGTCTTATTGATGCCTCAAATTGCACAACTGAATGCTGGCTTTGCATCTGCTGCACAGGTCAGTTAGGAAAGCTACTTATTATATTGCAACCTATCCATCCTGCCACTGAATGTTTTATAATCATAGTAGATATGTTAAAACTTACACTTTCTTTCTCTGAAATTAAAGTCATATTGTTATAGAAGTTGGCCTTTATCCTTTTCAGACAAATTACTTGATAATGACTCGTGAAAGCCCAAAAAGTGTCCTTGTATGGAAATTAATTGTCACAGGCTGGCTTGGAAGACAAAAGGGATCAGCTTGAGAAGGTGACTTTCCTAGTGCATAAATGTGTGTATGAATGTCTGTGCATGTGTGCATGCATTTGTGTGTTTGCGTATGAGACAGAAAAACAACAAACTGTTTCGGAAGCACAGTATTTTGAGTTACCCATCAAGCTACATCATAATGTGATTCACAAAGGAAGATGCATAAACTCAAGCATTCTGATGAATGAAAGCAAATATCCACGTCCCAGGATAATGTAGCAGGATCCCATCTGGGTCAGTTTTCTGAACTTTCGGACTCGTGCTGGAGGATGGGCTCCAGCATGAGTCCAAAAGCTCTCAAGCATTCTGCTTTGTAACTAGGATTTATGGATAAGTAGGTGTGAACTAAGCTACTGAGCCTCACTCAATAATCCATGATTAAAAACATGCATCGAAGTAATGAAATAGATGGGGAAGGCAAAAGAATCCTGAAAACTAATATAATTTTGAATATTTGGCTTGGATATTTGATATGCAGTTTAAAAAGTGTGTGCATGGTGTGAAAACGACACACAACAATGCAATACTATGAATATTTAGTGGGAACAAAGTCACACAGAAACAATACAGTAGTGCTGATTCCAAAGTTAGTATTTTTAGGAATGCAGCCCCACTGAATTTATTCTACCAACATACAGTAGAGCAATAAATGTATTGAAAGATAGTGTTGCCGCAGGCTACATTTGATATTTGGAAGGACTCCAAATTGCTGTCATGTAGTATTGAAATCTTATTTCTTCATCCAGATTGTAGGTAATCTATTTCTAGCAGTGCTTATTTGAAAAATATTTTCCCATGATCCAGAATTAACAGTGTCTCTTTTCTCCTTTTCTAGAAATGCCAGAACTATAACTAACCTTTTTTTATGGAATTAGAGGAATTACAAAACAAAAACAGACAGTATTAATTCACCTTTAAAAAGCTAAAAATAATAATAATTAGTATTATGGTGGGTCTGAGTTGGATTTTTAAAGATGTGATCTTTGCCTTTTATGTAACTTTATGTATGAACCACAGTGGCGCAGTGGTTAGGGTACAGTACTACAGGCTACTACTGCTGACTGCCAGCTGACTGCAATTTGGCAGCTCAAATCTCACCAGGTTCAAGGTTGACGCAGCCTTCCATCCTTCCCAGGTGGGTAAAATGAGGACCCAGATTGTTGGGGGTAATATGCTGACTTTGTAAACCGCTTAGAGAGGACTGTAAAGCACTGTGAAGCAGTATATAGCAGTATTGCTATTACTTTACCTAAATCAGGCAGACTCCAAAAATTTTGTATAATAATCCCCATATCTGAGTTACTGGTTATGCTGCATAGGCGCTGTAGCTCAAAATACATGGATAATGCTGAATTATGAGAAGTGCCATTCAAAATGGCACTTGCTGAGTTTTCAGGCAGACATACTTTTGAATCTTCTAAAAACAGAATGGGGAAATGTAGAGTATCTAGAATATCAGTCTAGTTGATGCCTTTTAGGACTCTTAAGTCTATTAAGAGTTAATACTTAACTCTGTACTGTCTGTGTTTTTGCACTGAATACTAATAGGAATACTAATACTAATTTAGCAAGCAGCCATCCAATACATTTATTCTCTTCCAACAAAATAACTTACATCTTTCCCAGTGTCACTGCATATAAAAATGAACTGGAGCTTTTGTGATCAAACTTTTAAAGATCTGATAGGAACTCAAACAAGAGGCATGTGATCATGTGCTCAGATCTTACTTTAGGAAGAGGCAGGGTGTCTAGACTTGTTCTGAATTTGAAGAAACAAATCATGAGTTTGACTGCAGAAGGAAAGATATTGCATTCAAACTATGGAAGTCTTCAAGCTCTCTGCTGAATGCCTGGTGGAGTATAAGGTAGACAGGGAACTGGATGTACTTGCTGATCCCACCTCTTTCTCTTTTCAAACCTACAGCTGGGAAATCTGAAGAGCTTAGTTATATTTGCTTGAATGCAAATGTTAACTTTCCAACTAATATGGGAACTCTGAGCTGAGCAGAAATAGTAGGGTTCTGGGCAGGGAATTCAGTACAGTTCTGTGCCCATTTTCAAGCTCTTTAGATGTTCAGGTAGATACTTGAAGAGGGATTATGTTTGAGGTGTGATGGAGGGAAAAATTGGTGAGACAATTACCAGATAAGTATTACTGCTTTGGTGGTGGGTTGCCCCTGGTTCGCACCGGTTCTATAGAACCAGTAGTAAAACCGGCAGGAGGCTCTGCCCACTGAACCCAACGTCATCAAAATGCTTCTGTGCATGCACAGAAGCTTCTGCGCTTGCGCGCAGCCCCATTACAAACCGGTAGTAAAGGTAAGTAGAACCCACCCCTGTACTGCTTATATCTGGAAATTGCTCAAATTTATTGGGTTCATGTGGTTGAGCAATTAAAATATACCCATGTTTTCCCAAAAATAAACCATAGCCTGACTTTTTTAAGCATGTGCCTAATATAAGTCCTACCCCCAAAATAAATCCTAATGAAAGGGTGTGGGATTGGTCAGCACAGGAGGCAGCTAGCATGCGCAGGCCGATGGTGTCTGGCAGCAGCCACAGCCCACACAATGCAGGTGAGTTGATTGTCTGTCCAAACAGCAGGCAGAGGCAGAAATGGGGGGGGGGGGGGAAAGGCATGCAATCTGGATGCACTGTGTGAGCCATGGGAAAGCCAAGAGTTGGAGGGCTGGAGCAGCAGCCAGCTGTGGGAGGCTTGACTTTGCGTGGTGGCACCAGCAGCAGATGGAGGCAGAGGCTCAGGACTGAAGGCAGGCAATCCAGATGCACAGTGCAAGCTGCGGGAAACCAGAGTTGGGGGGCTGGAGCGGGTGGCCACAGGTGGCTCATCTTCGCGTCTCGGCTTACCTGCAGCTTGCATGGTGCATCAGGTTTGCCTGCCGTCTGCCCTGCAGCTCTGCCTCCATCTGCTGCCGGTGCTGTCATGCGAACCCGGAGGCTCCAACTGGTGCAGAGTGCGGCTGCGCGGGTGGTTATGGGAGCAACATGGCGCTCCTAAGTGACACCTCTCCTGTGCGAGCTGCACTGGCTCCCGGTGGTCTTCTGGGTGCGCTTCAAGGTTTTGGTTACCACCTTTAGAGCGCTCCATGGCTTAGGACCTGGCTACTTACGGGACTGCCTACTACCACAAACAGCCTCCCACTGGCCGGTACGCTCTCATAGAGAGGGGCTCCTCCACGTGCCGTCAGCCAAACAATGTCGACTGGCAGCCCCTAGGGGGAGGGCCTTCTCTGTGGGGGCACCTACTATCTGGAACGAGCTCCCCCTGGAGATACGGAGGATCCCGAATCTGCGCACCTTCCGCCATGCTTTGAAGACACTCCTATTCCAGCAGGCCGGCCTGGCCTAATTTTCTCCCCTTCTTTTAAATTTTTAAATTGAAATTTTAATTTGTTTTAAATTATTGGGAATTTTAATTGTCTCGGGCAAAATTATTTAATTTGGTTTTAATTATGTTTTTTAACTTTTGTATTTATGTGTTTTATTTTGTGCCTGTTCACCGCCCTGAGTCCTTCGGGAGTAGGGTGGTATACAAATTTAATAAAATGAAATGAAATGAATGAAAGATGGCCCTTGGCTGGCCACCCACTCTGGCCCAACAAATCGGCTTTCCCATGGCTTGCATGGTGCATCTGGATCACCTGCCTTCCCCCGCCTCTGCCTCCATCTGCTGCTTGTACAGGGAATCAACTCGCCTGTGCTGTGCAGACTGCACAGAGTGCACCAACCAAGGGACCGGCGGGCTGCAAGTCCCTTGGTCGGCCAGTTATGGGGCCAGTTATGGGGCCAGAAAGGGCCAGTTACACCCTTTCCTGGACCGACAATCCCTACTCACAGTCACTCATGCCCTAATCACTTCCCGTCTTGACTACTGCAATACACTCTGCCCTTGAAGAGCATCTGGAAGCTCCAGTTAGTGGAAAATGCAGCGGCCTGCATGATTTTGTGCAGACCTCGGTATGCACATGTATTACCTCTCCTGTGGGAGCTGCATTGGTTGCCAATTTGCTTCTGGGTGCAATTCAAAGTGCTGGTTGTCACCTTTAAAGCCCTTCATGGCTTGGGACCAGGTTATCTGAGAGACCGTCTCTTGCCAGTCACATCTACCCAACCCACTAGAGCAGGGACGCAAGGAGTGTTGCGGGTCCCATCCACTAGGGATGTCTCTGGCTTTGAAGATTGCATTTTCTGATGAACTGCGAATCACAACATTTACTACAAATTTGAATTCAAATATACTCAACAATGAATTTTTAAACACATTTAAAAAACCTCAATGACAATGTAATTTTGCAATGTAACTTACTAATAATTTTTAAAAGTATGAGAAGTGTGTGGAGCTCATGAAAATAATGTATAAAACTATGCACTATATCCGTGATGGTGAACCTATGGCACACATGCCACAGGTGGCATGCAGAGCCATATTGGTGGGCACGCGAGCTCAGTTCTGCTGATTTTTGGGCCTTCTGGGCCCACCAGAAGTCAGGAAACACACTGTTTCTGGCTTCCGAAGGCCTCTGAGAGGGTGGGAAAGGCCGTTTTCGCCCTCCCCAGGCTCCTAGAAAGGCTCTGGAGCCTGGGGAGAGCGAAAAACGGGCCTACTGGGCCCACCGTTCCATCGCATGCCAAAAGCAGCGGGAGCACAGGGCGGGGTGTGTGTGTCCTGCATTATAGGTATGGGCACACACATGCGTGACCCCCCCTGCACTCCCCCCGCTTTTGGCACGCGATGGCAAAAAGGTTAGCCATCACTGCACTATTTTATGGAAAAATTGCTGAAAGTAGTATTGTACATTAGGTAAAATTTGTAAGAATACATGAAAAAATATGTACCAGTATACATATCTGAGTTTAGATAGATATGCAAAAATGATAAAGAAAACCATCTTGCCAGATTTCCACAAATATGAAAAAACAAACAAACAAACAAGGGAAACTGAATGTCCTAATATTGCCTAAATTAATTATGGCCAATCTAATTTTCATTGGGGAAAATAGCCTTTTTTTCCATTTTCCATGGAGATACTAAAAACACACACCAAATTAATTCTTTCAGACATTTCATTTTTTTTCCGATGATGTTCTCTGCTTTTTTTAATCCTCTTATTGGAAAAAAAAATCTCATAAGTAAGCTACATCAGATGGCACAGAATCAGGGTCAATTCAGTGTTGGTAAGACAATTTAATTTTGTTCTTAGCACATGTCAGCCACTTGGCTTGAGTTTCTGTCACATAATAGAGAGACAGATGGTTAAGAGAACCAAGGACAACAGATTCATTCAGATTATCTGTCAGGTTGCATTTTGATATTCACAACCACAATGAAAAATACAGGTTTCCTGGAAGCAAGAAATGACAATGTGAAAAAAGACATATTACCAATAAAAGGATATTTGTTTGGGTGGAAAAAATGCAATGTTTAAAATAAGACAGAAATGAGACTAATTTCAAATTCTGCTGGGAATTTGAAATTTATTAGGAAGTGCCATGTAGCACAAAATTTGAAGCAGGAGGCAATGTGATTTGACTCCGATTTCAGAATCTGTTATCAGGATGTTGCTGCTGTTTGAATCTACAGAATGAGAAATGTAGAACAGGAAATATGGATGATTATAATTCAAAATGTTATGTGCAGTGAAAGCCTTTCAGCTTTTTATCTTATTTTCTGAACTGGCAAAACAATTTTTATGGAACAGAAACTAACTTTAATTATCATGATTCTTTTTGAAGTTATACCTCAGAATTAGAAGTCAACAATAGGTTGTGTCCTGCAGTTGTGCTAAAACCACTTTTCCAAGATTGTTTAGCTACTTCCCAACCTAACTTATTTCCCAGTTCTCCAGAAGCTGTAGCTTTATCTGATATAGAAGTCAAGGGTTTGGATATCATCCTAAAAATGCAAATTTTCCTTGGGTCACAGAGAGAACGCAAAACCTTAGTAGATAAAAAATTAAATTCTGGTGTCTTCATTTCCATGGGTGGATTATTTAGGAAGTGATGGCAATAGATCATGACCTTGGACAGCTGACACCAATCAGACTAGACAACATTGAACTAGAGAGACAATAGGATCACTTATATAAGTGAGTTTCTAATGTTCTTATTAAGAATAAGAGACAAAATTACTTTTGTAAACAAAATATAGATTAGACCAGATTTCTGTAATATAAAATCCTCCAGATGTATGAGATATAATTTCTATTCTATCTTGCTAGCATGATTATAGCCATGCCAGCTGGGAGGTCCAGTACTTTGTAAGACCACAAATTAAGTAAGGCTGGTGCCTTATTTTACTCCAAGACTGGATAAACAGGTTATTCTTGCACTGACCAACTTTTCCTATGTACCTCATTATGCCATGATAAAAAAGATATATTTACCAACCTTCCCTCTTTCACCCTCTATCCATTCCATCTGATTTCTCTTTTGCTTTGCTTTGCTTGGTCTGTCATTTAAATGCTTCAGTCAAAGTCTCAACATAAAGCATGTTTTAGGTGAGGGGCGGGTAACCATGGCAACTTTACAACCTGTGGACTTCAACTCCCAGAATTCCTGAGTCAGTCACTGAGAGTTGAAGTCCCCAGAATTCAGAGTTGCCATAATTGTCTCCCCTGCCATTGTAGGTGAGGAGAAAAAAAGGGTGCACTGTTTTACGCATTTTGAAACATCCAGTTTTGGGCTACTAGTTGTTAGAAGCTGCTTTTTCATTTTGTGCATAGACCACCGAAGTCTATGTCTCTATTTTCTTTTAACAAATGTTGAGCTTAACAATTAATCAATTCATACTGTTAGTCCTTATATCTGATTTTGATTAGTTGAAATACATGGCATTTGTATATTAGCATAAAGATGGAGCTAAACAGAAAATGGAGTACAGGTAGTCATTGACTTATGACCATTCAGTTAACAATTGATAAACTGCTAAGGTCAAGATTTGTTAAAGAAAATAGAGAAGTTATAATGGACTTCCCTGTCAGATCCCATAGTTATGACTGTATTTGAATCAAAGGTGCTTTTTTCAGGAGGCAACTTGACTTTCTTGCTTTTAATTTGAAGATGTTTCGCTTCTCATCCAAGAATGAGATATTCCCCACTATCCTGTCAGAGCTGAAGAAGCTTCTTGGATGAGAAACGAAACGTCTTCAAAGAAAAAACAAGAAAGTCCAATTGTCTCCTAAAAAAAGCACCTTTGGGACAACCATGATCTGGATGACACATGGGTGACCCAATTTACAACTATCACAAATTATGACCATGAAGGGCAAGCTCAATTATGGTTGTAACTTGAGGACTATCTATAGTAGAAACAAAAGAAAAAGCCAAGCACTTTTTCAAGGAGACCGCTCCCCCACCCCACCCTCTAAATGTTCTTCAGGGAATCTGTATCTGTTGTTAATGCAGAAGTACAAAGCCTTGATATCTTGCTTCAATTCCCCCACTCTGTTTTAAACCCTTTGAAGTTGGTAGAAAAATACATTGCAGTAGACAACAGAGTAATTTGGCAAGAGATAATATTTACCTGAAAGGATTTGAATTCCCCTTCATAATATAAGAAATGTGTGGGCAAGAAAAAAGCATAAAAGTAGGGAGTTTATTGAAGAAACTAGCATATGTTGCACCAAAGTTAGGTAACTATTATTGGAGAAGAGTGATTTTCTTAACAATAGGTGCCATTTTTACCCAGAGTCCAATGTGTGAAAGACTAATAAGATGTAGCTACAATTAATTTGCCCCATTTTCATCCAGGGGCTCACAGTCTTTTGGGGGACATATTTGGAATTTAAAGAATATATGATGGTACACTAAAAGCCACCATGAGAGAACACCAGTTGCCACGAGAGACTTGCCTTCTCAAAAATAGCTGCTGTGTATTATGAGCCAAGATTTTATCAATCTGTATTCTGAAACCCCACAATATTTGAATCTGGTCATTTCTGACTACTTTTTCAATTACATACTCCCACCAATTTTTCATTACCGCCACATGATAATTTTTACAGATGTTCCAATGAATCATTCTAGTGACTGTGCTATATTGTTATATTGACCTTATCTTGTGCCGGGGGTGCGCACTCGCTACTTGAGAGCGATTGCACGCCCCGGTCCTCAAGGCTCCCCTCGGATACTAGGTGGCTCAGATACTCAGGACCTGGGCCTCCGGCTGATGCTGTGCAACGCCAGGTCCGTGGTAAATAAGGGCCCCCTCATTTACGATCTTATTCAAGAGGGGGGAGCGGACCTGGCGGGTATTACGGAGACCTGGTTGGGCCCGGAGGGAGGGGTCCCTCTGGTTGAGATGTGTCCACCAGGCTTCAGAGCATTCCATCAGCCGAGGGCCCAGGGGAGGGGCGGGGGGGGTGGCGGTTATTATTAACGAAGGTCTGGGTCCGAGGGAGACCACTGTGCCACAGATTGCCGGGTGTGAGTCCCTCTTTGTGAGATGGGGTCATGGGGTTCAGATGGGCTTGCTGCTTACGTACCTGGCTCCCTGCCGCGTGGCAACGGCCCTGCCCGAGCTACTCGACGTGATAGCCACGGTGGCAGTTGATACACCCAGGCTTATGGTCATGGGTGATTTCAATCTGCCGTCCGTTGGTGAAACGTCAGAGATGGCTCGGGAGTTCATGGCTTCCATGACGGCCATGGACCTGACCCAGTTAGTTCATGGCCCCACTCACAGGGGGGGACACACGCTGGACCTGATTTTTGTCTCTGGCCAGTGGTTGAGTGGTCTTATTATAGGGGATATAGACATGAAACCCTTGTCATGGTCAGATCACTCACTCCTTCGTCTGGACCTTCGAACCGCTACACCCCGCCGCAGGGAGGCGGACCCAATTAGATGGATCCGCCCCAGGCGCCTGATGGATCCTGATAGGTTCCAGATGGAGCTTGGGCCAATTCCTGAAGATCTGGCACACGACTCGGCCGAGGACCTGGTAGCTGCCTGGGATCGGGCGGCTGGTGGGGCCTTGGATCGAGTCGTGCCTTTGCGGCCTCTGACCCGGTGTCGATCCCTCGCGGCTCCTTGGTTCACCGAGGAGCTGAGGGAGATGAAACGCCGGAAAAGACGCCTAGAGAGTGGTTGGAGGGCCAGTCTCGCTGAATCTGACCGAACACTGGTAAGGTCGCATATTAAGACCTACCTAGTGGCGATAAAGACGGCAAAGTTTAACTACTTTTCCGCCTCTATTGCGTCATCAGGGAATCGTCCGGCCGCCCTGTTCAGGGTAACCCGCTCCCTGCTCCATCCGGGAGCGCGGGAGGATCCCTTGGAAGGCAGGGCGGAGGATTTCGGACAATACCTGTATGACAAAATCGCTCAGATCCGGGGGGATTTGGACTCTGACTGGGTAGATCAGGGCAGGGTGACGAGGAATAGTCTTGAGAATGTTACCTGGGAGGAGTTTGATGCTGTGACTCCGGATGATGTGGACAGGATTTTGGGGAGACTTAGTGCGGCCACATGTTTACTGGACCCGTGTCCCTCCTGGTTGGTACTGGCCTCCCGGGAGGTTACACGAGGCTGGCTCCAGGGTGTTATCAACGCTTCGTTGAGTGAGGGTCACTTCCCCGCCGCTTTGAAAGAAGCGGTGGTGAGGCCTCTCCTCAAGAAGCCGTCCCTGGATCCGGCAATATTGGCCAACTATCGTCCTGTCTCCAACCTTCGCTTCCTGGCGAAGGTTGTTGAGAGTGTGGTCGCGCGACAGTTTCCACAATTCTTGGAGGAAACATCCTATCTAGATCCGTTCCAGTCGGGTTTCAGGCCTGGGCACAGCACGGAAACGGCATTGGTCGCGTTGGTTGATGATCTCTGGAGGGCTCGGGACAGGGGTTGTTCCTCTGTTCTGGTCCTGTTAGACCTCTCAGCGGCTTTTGATACCATCGACCATGGTATCATGCTGCACCGGCTGGAAGAGTTGGGGATGGGGGGCACCGTATTACGGTGGTTCTCCTCCTTTCTCTCCGACCGGTCGCAGTTCGTGTTGGCAGGTGGGCAGAGGTCGACCTCAAGGCCTCTTATATGTGGAGTGCCTCAGGGGTCGGTCCTCTCGCCCCTCCTGTTCAACATTTATGTGAAGCCGCTGGGCGAGATCATCCGTGGCTTTGGGGTGAGATACCACCAGTACGCTGATGACACCCAGCTGTACATCTCCACCCCAGGCCACCCCAACGATGCCCTTGAAGTGATGTCCCAGTGCCTGGAGGCTGTGCGGATCTGGATGGGGAGGAACAGGCTCAGGCTCAACCCTTCCAAGACTGAGTGGCTGTGGCTCCCGGCATCCCGATATAGTCAGTTGACTCCATCACTGACTATTGGGGGCGAGTCGTTGGCCCCCACAGAGAGGGCTCGCAATCTGGGAGTCCTCCTGGATAGGCAGCTGTCCTTGGAGGAACATCTGACAGCTGTAACCAGGGGGACCTTTTGTCAGGTTCGCCTGATCCGCCAGTTGCGGCCCTTTCTTGATCGGGATTCCCTGTGCACAGTCACTCATGCCCTCGTCACCTCTCGCCTTGACTACTGCAACGCTCTCTACATGGGGCTCCCCTTGAGGAGCACCCGGAGGCTCCAACTGGTCCAGAATGCAGCAGCGCGGGTAGTGACGGGAGCAGCCTGGCGCTCCCATGTAACACCGCTCCTGCGCGAGCTGCACTGGCTCCCAGTGGTCTTCCGGGTGCGCTTCAAGGTGTTGGTTATCACCTTTAAAGCGCTCCATGGCATAGGGCCTAGCTATCTTCGAGACCGCCTGCTGCCACCGACAATCTCCCATCGACCCGTGCGCTCCCACAGAGAGGGCCTCCTCGGGGTGCCATCAGCCAAACAGTGCAGGCTGGTGACCCCCAGGGGGAGGGCCTTCTCTGTGGGGGCACCTACCCTCTGGAATCAATTGCCTCCAGAGATAAGGAGAATCCAAGACCTCGGTGCCTTCCGCCGTGCCCTTAAAACCTTCCTTTTCCAGCAAGCCGGGCTGGCCTAATTTTTTTAAGTGTTTTTAAGTGTTTTGTTTATTGTTTTTAATTAATGGGGCCAAATTTATATATGTATATTTTAACTGTATTTTAATATTTGTACTTGATGTTTTTACTTGGCTGTTCACCGCCCTGAGTCCTCAGGGAGAAGGGCGGTATACAAATTCAAAATAAAATAAAAAAATAAAAAAATAAATTGTTGTTTATAATCAGTTTGTGTGGCTGATTGTTCTTCTTTCACAAGCTGAGTATATGAGCTATTGTTTCTTCTGCTTCTTTGCATAATCTTCATTTGGAATCACTGGATGGTTTTTCGGTTCTGATTTTGAAGACATTAATTTGAAAAGCTTGCTCTTGCCCAGACAAAAATCAAGACTTCAGCTTTTTTTTTTTATGCTTCAGTTGTTAACCATTAACAAGTTTTGTCTTTATTCACTTTCCCCTTGATCTTTTGTAGAAAGTGTACTAAGCCATGGATTATTTTTACTGTAATCCAGTGAAAAGCCAAGATGAAAAATTTCACACATTGATATCATAAACCCTAGTTTACAAGCAATGTTTACATAGTTTGCAGTTCACCAAATTATCCACAAAGAAACCACATGATCAGTGTGATGTCTGAACCCAATGCATTTAACTTGATAACTGAATTAATCCATTTTCTGAATTGAATACATTAAATGATAAACTAACCAAAGAGACTGGATACAAACAACTTGTTACATCACCAGAAATAAAGCAAGCCTCCCACTAAAACTGTGGGAATCTTAATTCTAATAAAGTTTCCAGATTTTACAAAAGCAGCTACTTGGTTTTTATCTGACCAAGTTAAGTGAATACAGCCAGTGACTGAATTCAGAAGATTTGGCTAAATTTAAAGGGAGCAATGCTGAGAGAGTGAAGGTTAATTAAGACAATTAATTTTAAACAAGATTCGAGGCATGTAGATATCATTGCTGTGATAATAAGGAAGCATCAGATATGCATGCTCCTTACCTTGATCTTTGCATATACCCATTACTGTTGCACAGTTCTGCTAACACCATACATCAGTTGTTCGTTCAGAAATGATAAAACAAGGCATTTGGCAGGCTGGGTACAAGCAGGCACAGTTAATTAGATTTTCCTCCAAAAGAAATGGCTCAGTATAATAATGTATCCAAAGTGTCATGGGAACTACAATTTTGCACTGCAAAAGAAAATGAGTTAAAAAGAAAACAACTGGTGTATATACCATTTAAATGATGAAAAAAGGAAATTATTTGCTGTTTCCCTTATGAGGCAGTAAAGGCTGTTTTTAAATAAAAAAACATAAGGCCCATTCTGTAACAAATTTTATGTGTTTCTGACATATGTTTTCCAGAAATATACATAGAGGTATAGGTGATTTGATGTCAGAATGGAAGAATTGCTCAGTGATTGGTCTATCTTCAAATGTAGAATACAAAATAACAGAGTTGGAAGCAGGGGTGGGTTCTACTTACCTTTACTACTGGTTTGCAATGGGATCACGAGAGAATTAAGCATGTGCGCCTTGCTTCTGAGCATGCGCCTTGCTTCTGCGCATGTGCAGATCACCGATTATGCCATTCGGGGCAGTGGACGGGGCCTCCCGCCAGTTTTACTACCAGTTCTTGCGAATCGGTCTGAACCAGGGGCAACCCACCACTGGTTGGAAGGGACCTTGGAGGTCTTCTAGTCCAATCCCTTGCTGAAGCAGGAAACTCTATACCATTCCAGACAAATGGATATCCAATTTCTTCTTAAAACCTTCCAATGATGAAGCACCCACAACATCTGAAGGCAAGCCTTTCCACTTATTAATTGTTCTAGTTAGACGGGGAAATTTCTCTTTATTTCTGGTTGGCTCTCTCCTTGATTATTTCCTATCCATTGCTTTTTGTCTTGCCTTCAGGTGCTTTGGAGAATAGGTTGACCCTAGAAGACAGGTTGACTCTACAAGAAGAACAAGTTTACTTCTTGTCTTGCCCTCAGGTACAATGTAGATATTCCATTTTATATATTTTCTGGCCTGCTTGGAAAGAAATGGTGAGATGGTTACCTCTTAAGATCGGAGTGATGGGGATAGAAGAAAATTGGAAACTGCCAATATTGCTCTATACATTTTAGAGCAATGAAATCTGGACTGCAAAAATCTGGAGACTTGGCTGTCTCTCTCTCTCTCTCTCTCTCTCTCTCTCTCTGCCAATTATTAAGACATATTTTTATAGGCCAGATTGGATAGCCCTAATACATTATTCCAGTTTGTAAAATGTCTTGCAAGAAGCTGAGCCCCAATAAACTTGACTTTGACAGCAACAAACACAATACATAGGAAAAAAAATAGTAAAATCTCCCTTCCTGTAAAAATCCTTTCCTTGACACCAAGAATGCTGAAACACAGAAAGATGCTAATCTCTCATTTGGTGCAAAGGGAATTACTTGAAGCTCTAAATTAAGCAAAAGCTTCTTTATCCAACCCTTTCAAGCTTAATTCCTATCTAAAGAGAAATATTTCACATCACTGCATTTTCTTCTCATTCCTTTGAGACCAAAGCTTGTGGTTCAAGTTAGTATTTGAATTTAGAATGTTAGCTTGCATCATGAACATGTATGCCTCATTCACTTTATCTCAATAAATCAAGAAGTTTTATACCTCATTATTCGACTGATTCAATTCATTGAATTCAGTATTTAACAGAATAACAGAGTTGGAAGGGAGCTTGGAGGTCTTTTAGTCCAACTCCCTGCTCAGACAGGAAACCCTATACCAGTGATGGTGAACCTTTTCGGCACCGAGTGCCCAAAATGTAACACGCATGCATGCGCGCAGTGGAGTGCCGGAAATCCAAAAATCAGCTGGTTGGTGCACATGCGTGCACCCGCCAGCTGGTCTTTGAGTTTCCAGCACACACATGTGTGCTGGCCAGCTGGTTTTTGCATGTGCCGGAGCACCAAAAACCCGAAAACCAGCTGGCTGGCACATGCATGTCTGGTTTTTGGCTTGTTTTGGCCCTTTTCTGGGCTGTTTTCAGGCTGTTTTTGAGCCAAAACCGGCTTGAAAATGGCCTGAAAAATGGCCTGAAAATGCTCCAAAAATGGCCGAAAAACAGCCTGAAAAACAGCCCAAAAACGGCCTGGTTTTTGGCTGTTTTTGGCCATTTTCGGGCTTTTTTCAAGCCATTTTCTGCCATTCAGGTGGCCACGAAGACACATGCCATAGGTTCACCCTCAAGGCCCTATACCATTTCAGACAAATGGTTGTCGAATCTCTTGTTAAAAACTTCCAGTGTTGGAGCATTCACAACTCCTGGAGGCAAGTTGATCCACTGATTAATTGTTCTAACTGTCAGGAAATTTCTCCTTAGTTCTAAGTCGCTTCTCTCCTTGACACATTTCGAATAAAAAATCTTGTCCCGGTAGTCATCTTTTTCCAGTACTCAACACGCAAGATAGAACTTGCTGGCATTGGCTGCCTGTTGACTCACTATTCCTTCCGGCCAAAATGAATGGTCACATGGTAAATCACATGGTTTGCTGGGTATTAGTTGTTTTTAGTATTCATTGCGCTTCCTAGAACGAAACCCAGACAAGTACTGAAGTACCACCGTATCTCAATCATCATTGGAGTTATTACTTTGCTATCAAGCAAAACAAACTGGCAAATGGAATATCAAATTTCCATCCACCTACACACCATGGTTCAGACGAAGCAACAGTTATTTACCCCTTTCTATAAATCTCTATCCCTTCCCATTTCTTCTCGTAATGACTTCTTGTATTAGACGAAACCACTGTTGAATGATGTTGAAATCATGGTTGAAATTACAGGTATTCAGGGGAATCCATCCCAATTTACACAGGCAGAATATATTATCTGATCACATACAGTTGGACTACTTCACTCAAAAATGATCAACTATGACTCTGAAATACCCATAAGGGCTGGGGGAGATGACAGAATTAGCAGAAGTGGGTAAATTGACTTGCCTGATTAGAGAAAGGTAATCACATTTTTAGCAGCTGAAAACCCCTTACAGACTTTTTGCTGAAAAAAAAAAAGAAAAACAATTAACTTGTGATTTATGATTGTGATGATTTGAAAAGGTAGATTATGGAAAGAAGAAAATTATCTTGCAAATTTAGAGAGAGAGAGAGAGAGAGAGAGAGAGAGAGAGAGAGAGAGAGAGAGAGAGAGAGAGAGAGAGAGAGAGAGAGAGAGAGAGAGAGAGAAATATAAATGTAATGTTGTGAAAAAGATTGAAAACAGCTTCTCTATATATTTTTCTTTTCTTTCTTAGCACCTTTTTCATTTATTTATTACTTTATTCTCTTTACCTTTTTTTTCCAGAATTTTTATTCTCTCAAAGTTCTTTAATAACAAGTGTATAAAAATAATTAAGTTTGAGGTAAAAAAAACTCAGTGTGGTGGAGAAATACAATTAAGACTGACAGAGCTAGGATCAAATTTCCTTACAGCCGTGCAGTTAAACCACTCACTTGCCTCTCACTCTAAACTACCTCAAATAATTATTGTGAAGACAAAATGGTTAAGGAGAGAACAATGTACGTTGTCTGCAAATATATAAATTTGGTAATAATAACAGCAACAACAACAATATAGATTTATGAGTTTGAAGCTCTAATGACTGTTATCCATTAGAAAGTCCTCACTTGATGGAAATTACCAAATGACTACTATGTGTGATCTCATCCCAAAATGTGGAAACACATTCAGATGCAGGATTAATTTGGTGTCATATTTATCTCATTAAAATGCCATTTCAAATGATTGAGATTTTTCTTTTTTGCAACTTGTCCTTGCTTCCTGTATCAGCAAGCATTCTTAAATTAAGTGACAGCTTTAAAACCAGTATGTCAAAACAACACAATTAAGGCAGCAAAATTCTGGAACGATCATCTTTAATCAGTCAAAAATGACTCACATCTAACTTGGTTGGTATTGCATTTCTAAGAGTTACCCATTAAGGCAGATTCTGAGATTATTATTTTTTTCAGTGGCTGAGTAATCTGATATAATATCCGGCATTGTAATTTAAAACATTGGATAGAGTGGTAGAAAGAACATTTTGGCATTCTGTTTAAATTCCACAGCGCATCAATGGTGACAATTCAATGCTTCTTAGAGCAAGGTTCTCAATATTTTGAGAATCATAATAAATATATAGAAAAGTTGGTAGAATTTGTTATAAAACTAGGTAAATATTAAAGACACAACCATATGCATACTGCTTTTATATATGTCAATATGGCTTGAAAGGTAGAATTGGAGAATACTTAGGATATTTGTGTGTGTGTGTATAGTGTGTATGTGTTGGTTGCTTCAAATCAGTGTTGACTCCTGGTAACTGCCTGGACAAGTCCATTTTTCTTGACAAGTTTTCTTGGCAAGATTTCAGAAGTGATTTGTCATTGCCTTCTTCCTAGGGCTGAAAGAGAGGGATTGGCCCAAGTTTACCCTGCTGGCTGAATCTAAGGCAGAAGAAGACTCACAGCCTCCTGGTTTCTAGCCAGGTGGCTTAACCACTACATCAAACTAGCTCTCAGGATATGGATTACTGTCTTATTAAGTAATTGTAGGTTGATGGAAAATCCATGCCTGCCTGCTATCTCATATCTTTTGTTCTGTAGAAAAGCAAACAAACAAGCAACTCAGCTGCTTCACTCAATACAAGGTGGAGGACAGTAGTTCAGTGATGGGAGTACATCCACTTCAATGGTTGGGAAAAAGTAAAGGTAGTCCTTGACTTACAACAGTGACTGTTCGAAGTTACAATGACACAGAAAAAACTGATTTATGACTTATGACTGTTGCAGCATCCCCGTGGTTGCTTTTTTTTTTTTTTAAATTTGATTTATATGCCGCCCTTCTCCAGAGTCTCAGGGCGGCTTACAGTGCGTTAAGCAATAGCCTTCATACTTTTGTATATTTATACAAAGTCAGCTTATTGCCCCCACAAACTGGTTCCTCATTTAACCTACCTTAGAAAGGATGGAAGGCTGAGTCAACCTTGAGCTTGGCGAGATTCGATCTTACTTTAATTGCAGACAGCTGGTGTTAAATTACAGTGCTTCTGTCTGTTGAGCTAAACCAGGCTCCTGCTTGACAACTAACTCACATTTATGATGGTTGCAGTGTCCTGGGATCATGTGATCACTCTTTGTGACCTTCTGACAAACAAAGTCAGTGAGGTAACCAGATTCACTTAACCCCTGTGTTACTAATTTAACAACTGCAGTGATTCACTTAACAAATATGTCAAGAAAAGTTGTAAAATGGTGCAAAACTCATTTAACAAATGTCTGGCTTAGCAACAGAAATTTTGGGCTTAGTTGTGGTTGTAAGTTGAGGACTACTCGTATTCAGAATGATGAAGGTGTCAGGGTTCCAAGTAATACAACCATAGCAAACAGAACTCCGAGGCAAGCAAGTTCCTCAAAGAACAAGTTAATTGGATATATCATATTGGCACAGACTGGTGAAAACCGACTCTAAAGGTTCCCACGGTTTTCACCTAATTAAAAGTAAAAGTTTTCCCCCTTTCCCAAACAATCAGTCACAGGGTCCAATCAAGGTGCTGTCCAGTTGCTTGGAAATTTCACTCCTCCTCTCTCCAGCCATCTGTGGGAATGTCCTTGGTTCTCAGGGGAAACTATGTTCTTTTGGCTACAAAACTCCACTTATCTCTATTTCCCCCCTCCCTATCCCTCATCACCATTGTGGCAACACTGAAGCCTCCAAGATGGCCTCAGTCAGGCCAGCTTCAGAGTTGACAGAAGGATGATGAAGAAATCACTTCATTGTCCTTCCTGTTATTATCACTTCCAGCTAGGTTTCTGGGATCTTAAAGGCATGCAAATTATAAAAATATAATATACATTTCTGGCTACTTTTTGGTGGTAATAAAAATAGCCTACTTCGCTAAGCCACATCAGAACATGGCACTTGCTGAAACTTCCGGTTGACATTGTGGCAAGAATGGCTAGAAAATAGTGGAGCTCTGCCGGGCTCTGTGAAATGCAATCAGCAATTGCTGGCTTAGGGAGACCCTATGAAGTTAAGCCACCCTGGAGAGGTGTGAAGAAAGGAGAGGCACTTTGTCGATCATTTGATACTTTTATCTCAATTTGAACACTTCGTAATGATCTTAAAATAGAAAGACCTATCATCAGGTATTTTCTGGTAATAAGGCATTGAGTTATCCACTGCAGTATCAAACAGGTTAGCTTTACAGGAAGGTAAAATTAAATTAAGGAATCTGGTCTATTATCTTCGTCGTTCCTGGCTTCTATGATCCACTTGCTGATTCTCTCTCAGATTGCTGTAATGTATTTTATGGGATGTTTACTTTATTGTTGAAGGAAACTGAAAAGGCATGAGGGAATGACCTTAAGAGACAGGAGAAAGAGCAGCCTACTAGGAAAGGGGAAGCTTATCAAAAAGCAATGGGATCATGGCAAATGGCTCAGAATGAAGCCTTCCTTCCTTCCTTGTTCCAGAAAAAAACCCCAACTCCAAGTAAAACCTCTGAAGCAAGCATTTTTCAAAGTTCTATTTACTAGAATAGGTAAACTGTCACTTCTGGGAAAACCCAAATCTGAGAAGTCCAGGTTTTCCCTCAGTAAATCAAAATCCCCAAAACCATCCCCTCACTCCTCAGTTGATCACATGCTCCAATCAACAGCTGTCCCATCTCGAGACATCACTTTGACCACTCCTTCTCCAGATGTAGGATTGCCTTGACCTTGACTGACAGTAAGAATGCTATTATGTCTAAAGACAACCCCTCTACTAAATCCCCCCTCCTACTTTCCCACACATGAGAAGGTGGCAGCATGGAAGCTTCCGGCCTAATATGGCTTCCAAAGCTGACACCTACCTTCCTTCCTTCCTTCCTTCCTTCCTTCCTTCCTTCCTTCCTTCCTTCCTTCCTTCCTTCCTTCCTTCCTTCCTCCCTCCCTCCCTCCCTCCCTCCCTCCCTCCCTCCCTGTAGGGTGGAAGAGATGTACTTTCACACCGGCAAGATTGATGTCAGCCTTATGACAAGAAGCATACTCTGAAGTACTGCTTTTATTGTTAGATTACAGAATCTTGCAAGGCTGAAAATATATCCCCCCCTTCTTGTCTTTACAGTCCATTAACATAGTCAGCAGCACGTAAATACAACCAGTACATCCAATTTAGTGTAATCATTGGAGTGGCTCACCACTACAACTGGACCCTAAATCATGGTGGCAGAGCAGTATCTTTAGGGTCTTTCTAAAGCCAGAAGGTTAGTTCATAATCTAACTTCTGGAGAAATAATTTTCCAAAGGATATCACAGCAGAAAGGGTTTTTCTCCTAGGTATCATCATTCCTTACTAGAGGGAACCCATAACATGCCTTTCTAGCTAGACTGAATGGGATGGGTAGATATAATTGGGGAGAAGGTGTCCCATTAAATAAACAGCAGAGGAATGTCCCATTAAACATTTTAGCACTCTTTAGCTAGCATTGATTCATACTAGGAGTCACCTACAGAGATAATTGTTGTTTGGAAGACCATTTAAAAAAGATTGCTTTGGCTTGGGGGTGTATCAGCTGCTTAGGTTCTGATGCCCAGAAAGAATTATTCAGCTGGTGGTTTCCATTAGCTATGAATGAGTTTATTCTCTCTCTATTGCATTTCAGAGGTCTATCTTTTAGTCCAGAGGATGCATATCATTCTGCCAGGCATTGTTAACCTTTTGTTCCAGGTGCTTTTCTTGGCAGGCATTCTATTTGCTGGTGCTACAGTTACGCCGAGGAAAATTATCAAGTACTTAGAGAAACTCCATTGAGTTGCTTTATGTTGTAAAATTAAACCGAGAAGGTTTGCTGTTCTGCAACAGGACTGGGCATGGTTTCCAAGCCTAGAAGAGCACATGTGATGTTCAGAGATGCTCTGAGAAGCCAATCTCTGTTGGAATCACTTCTGGTGTTATATGTGAGTGACAACTAAGTGGATTTCCTTCCATTAAAAAAATATGCAATTGCAGGTGGTCCTTGACTTTTGACGCTAATGTAGCCTGCCCACTATGGTTTTAAAGTGGATCACGCACATGACTGACTCAATTTTATGACCTTTTTTTGTGACAGTTGTTAAGTGAACGCTATAGTTGTTAAGTAAACATTGGGGTGTGATGTGTTTAACAATTGTGATAAAAGTGGTCCTAAAATTGAGTCCGATCATGTGATGACTTGTTTAAGGATAGCATTGTTTAGTGACCAAAATTCCAGTTCCAACTGTGGATATATGTTGAGGACTATCTGCACGTTATACCATCCTATCATCCCATCCCATCCCCCATCTTTCTCTGATATAGTATGCTACAGAATGACAAAAACTAATGTTACTGGTTACAAATTGTTTATAGGGATGTTCAATATGTATATAACAAGTGAATGGATCATATCACAATTGAAAAGGACTAGAGTCAAGCCATTCATCACTTTATTATTGAAAATATATTTTGTAGAATTATATATATATATGTGCAAATTCAATTTAATAGATAGTTGACATTCCATTAATCCTTTCCAGCATGATTATACTTTCCTTTCCACTTATATACAGAAGTTGTTTTCATTTAAGTTGCTTTTTACTATCTCATTTCTTGGTATCTAAAGTTAAGACAAGTAATATAAATGCTATGATTATTTCTGACCATGTTTCCGTGAAGTTATTTCATATTAATTTGAATGTATCTTTTAAACTGTCTTGGCAATATCTCTGTTGAATGATGAAGATTCTGTTAAGCAGAAGGTAGGTTTTCTTTTTTTTTAATTAACAGGAACTTGATTATATCGCTGTTTTTGAAATGAGGTACTACAAAAGTATTTGTTCAATGTCACAGAATTGCATAGGTTTCTTTAAATAAAGAAGAAACAATTTATTGCAGGTAAAAATTCATATAAGTGTTTAAAAAACAATATTAAGTTTTAGATTCTTTCCCACTGTACTTCAATGATGTTTATATCAAATTATCTAAAACAGTAAAAGGATTTCTGGTTACTACCTTTATATCAAACATTTTCTCTTAAAAACTGTATTTTAAATATTCATTATTTATATAATCATATCCACCTTTATTATATTTTATAAATAGCTCAGGGCAGAAAACATAGCTAGTTCTCCTTCTTCCTCCTATTTTCTTCACAAGAACCCTGTGATGTGAGTTAGACCGGGGTCTCCAACAGGGGTGAAATCCAGCAGGTTCTGACATGTTCTGGAGAACCGGTAGTGGAAATTTTTAGCAGTTCTGGAAAACAGCAGCGGAAAGTTTGAGTAGTTCGAAGAACCAGCAAATACCACCTCTGGCTGGCCCCAGAGTAGGGTGGGAATTGAGATTTTGCAATATCCTTCCCCGAGGAGTGGGGAGGGAATGGGGATTTTTCAGTATCCTTCCCCTGCCATGCCCACCAAGCCACACCATGCTCACCAAGCGATGGCCACAGAACTGGTAGTAAAAAAAATTTGGATTTCACCACTGGTCTCCAACCTTGGCAACTTTAAGCCTGGTGGACTTCAACTCCCAGAATTCCACAGCCCATCCTGGCTGTGGAATTCTGGGAGTTGAAGCCCGTCAGGCTTAAAGTTGCCAAGGTTGGAGACCCCTGAGTTAGACTGAGGGAAAGTGATTGGCCCAAAGTCACCCAGCTGGCTTTCATTGCTAAGGTAGTGTAGGAAGCCTCCTCCCCCCTCCTAGAAGAATGAAATATTTTGGGAAATATTAAAAAGGCAGGATAAAATATTTCCCCTAAAGGAGAAATGAAAAATCTTATTAAGGGAGGCAGAAACCAGCCCCAGTTTCCCTACCCCAAGAAGAAACTGTGGAGACCAGCTTTTAGAAATGCAGATTTGGTCATCCATTCAGAAAGACTGGGTCAAGACAGAAGCTCAGATCAGCAACAAACAAAAAGTTGACAAAATTAGCTCAGATGAACACCTAGGATTTGCATTTCCTCTTTTGCCTATAGAGCCAGTTATGACCCCTACATAACCCAAAGAGGTATAAAACCACACACTCTAAACTCCATTTTGTCAACTGTCCCTAAATCACATGTTGTTGGTATGAGGGATCTCATGAAGATCAATGGTTCGTTGAGGGCACTTCCAAGAAAAGTCAGCACGCAAGGATGCAATCAAATTAAGTCTTTATTTAGAACTAAAAGTGGAGTAAAATGAGTTCCCTGGCATGGAGGCATCCATGCCTGGATTGAGCCCATGGATCAGTCCCATAGGAAGTTAGAATAAGAGCAGAAAAGAGCAGCTCCAGAAAAGAGCCATGGGCCCCTCTTATAGGAGGCCTATGGCTCCTCCCTTACCAATGTGTGAGGGGGCCGGAGGACCATTAACTCTCCCCCAATGGGGCTGCAGGGGCCGGAGCCCCTTGGCCCACCAGTGGGATCAAAAGTCCCTCTTTGCTCCCATCTGGTGGCCTTTTAAGTAACTGCCATGGCTGGCACAAAACACCTAACAGTTGGTGGTTCTGCTTCATCAATAAAGGGAACCTTTCTTTCCAATTAGCCTCCAGCTGCCATTTTATTTCTAGTGTCTTTCTCCCAGCTTGGAAATGGACCTGGATATTTCTTCCAACAGTATTATTGTAAGATACCTAGAGACTTTTTTTTGGAACTGAGAAGCACAATTGCATGAACAAATGAATACATAAATTAATAAGTAGATGAAATAAACAAATGCCATTTCCATTCTGGTATCCCACAGCCTATAATATCTGAACTGCAATTCTGATTTTCCAAGTTTTCACACTTCACTTGTGAAACAGGTGGATTTTCTCACAGCTTGTAGTTTTGGAAAATTTTCATGAGAGAAAGTTCCAGTATGGTAAAGCCTGGCTCCTCAACTTCTGTTAATTTGTTAAGCAAATATCACACAAACTTCCAAAAACCTGAATACTGATTTCCAGAACTTTAAGTCCTTTTCAAAGCATTTGGAAAGAGCGGGAATTGGGGGAGGGATAAAATAAGTCAAGATGGTGACTTTGATTATGTAATCAAAGCCCATCCCCTTTTAAACATGCTTCCTACAGGTACAGCTGCCACCGTTTTTTCAATCCCCTTGTAGATTGCTCCTGGATGAAAAAGTTTTTATTCTGTCATCCATGAAAGTGATATGGTGGCCTAAGTGGTGAAGATGTTCACCTCCCACTCAGAAGGTTGAGAGTTCAATCCTAGGTAGTGGCAGATATTTCTCCCCTAGGATGCAAAGAAAAATATAATCTGCTGTGAATTTCATGTGGCGTCAAGAAGGGCATCCGGTCAGTGATGGGATTCAACAGGTATAATAACCGGTTCGCTGAGTACACACTCTACACATGTGCGGTTTGTTTTCAAACCGGTCTAAAACTTACCTTTGACTGCAGCCCTGTGAGTAAAATAGCTGAGACGTGGCAATCCGCTCTGCTGCGCCTATCAGCTGGGCTTTAGAAACAGAAAATAAAGGTCAGTATAGTAGGCGGATGGGCGGGCCCACATGATTGTCGGAGCAAACCAGTTCATTCTCAGCTGATCGTCAGAGCAACTGGCTCGCCCAAATCGGTCCAAATAGGCTGAATCCCACTCATGCATCAGTAAACACTCAGTTCCATCCAATTGCCCCGACTCTACCTTGAATTAAGGAATTCAAGGAATTCAATAAAAAGGAAGTTTTTTATTCTGTCATCCAATATATCATTATTCTTAGCTTCCCCTCCTCTTAATATTTAAGAAAGAAGCCGTAAAGATCAGCAGAGACATTGGCCGCAGAAGAAAAGAGACATATCTTGGTTTTTTAAAAAAAACATTACAAAAATAGGCTGATTTAGACTTTCTTTCATAATTGTGTATTATAAAACTATGAGACACAAAATTGAGAAAATGAACTTTGCTATAATAGGAAAAAATGTAAACAGAAGGGAGAATTCAAGGCTAGGTTGAATATTAGCCACACTCCTGCTCTTACATTTCTATTGATGCAACCTACCCTTGCATTATCTTTCTGGCAGCCATGCCACACTCCTGGCTGATAGTCAGCTTCTGATCATCTATCATCTCGAAATCCCTTTCATAAGTGCTGAGACAAAGCCAAATATTCTCCATCCTGTATCTTATACATTTGGTTTCTTTCTTCTGAGGGAAAAACTTTCCATTTGCTTCTGTAAATTTCATTTTGCTAGTCTGAGATAACTTCTCTAACCTATCATGAATGTTCTAAATTTTGTTAAGAGTAATGCTACTTGCCTTCTGATTTTTAGCATTCACTATCTCTTCCAAGGGCTGAGTATAGTCAGGAACTAACTTGGGTGAGGGTTTCTCAGAGACTGCTCAATCTGAAAAGGTAACAACAGTGGTGAAATCCAATTTTTTTTACTACCAGTTCTGTGGGCATGGCTTGGTGGGCGTGGTGTGGCTTGGTGGGCGTGATGTGGCTTGGTGGGCATGGCATGGCTTGGTGGACATGGCAGGGGAAGGATATTGCAAAATCTCCATTCCGACCCCACTCCAGGGAAAGGATACTGCAAAATCCTCTTTCCCTCCCCACTCCTGGGGGAAGGATATCGCAAAATCTCCATTCCCACCCCACTCTGAGGCCAGCCAGAGGTGGTATTTGCTGGTTTGCTCAAAATTTCTGCTACCGGTTCTCCGAACTGCTCAAAATTTCCACTACCGGTTGTCCAGAACCTGTCAGAACCTGCTGGATTTCACCCCTGGTAGTATGTGCGCCTTTTTGTGACTTCTGACAACTGAATGGGCAATGGTGTTTTTTGCTAACATTTTCAGAAGGGGGCTTGCCAGTTCCTTCTTCCTGAGGGAGAGTGATTGGTCCAAAGTCATCAAGCTGGCTTCATGCCAAAGACAGGATTAGAGCTCACAGTCTTTTGGTTTCTAGACTGATGCCTTTAAGTCCTTGAGTTATGGCCATTAGTTTAACAAAGATTTCAAGTTATGTTGGTCTTAAAAAAGTGATTTACAACCCATCCTCAAAATTACAACCATTGCACCACCCCATGGTCCTGTGATCACAATTTGGGTGCTTTGCAATCAGCTTGCACTTATGACAGCTGTAGCACATTGCAGTCATATGATTGTGATTTGAGACCTTCTAAGCCAGCTTCTGACAAGCAAAGTCAGTTGGGGAATTTGTTTAAGAACTATGGTGAAAATAGGTGTAAAATCAAGTCCAGTCATATGATGATTTGATTAATGACTGCATTGCTTAATGACCAGATTCACAATATCCTACTAAAGCTGGCAAAAGCACAAATGTGTTTCCCTAAGTGTACATTGTACATAGAGCCGAGGTGGCACAGTGGTTAGAGTGCTGTACTGCAGCTACTTCAGCTGACTGCTAGTTCAGCAGATCAGCGGATCAAATCTCACCGGCTCAAGGTTGACTCAGCCTTCCATCCTTCCGAGGTGGGTAAAAGGACCCAGATTGTTGGGGGCAATATGCTATTTAGTATACTTTTGATTGTTGTAAGCCGCCCAGAGTCTTCGGAGAGTGGGCGGCATAGAAATATGATTAATAAATAAATAATAAATAAATAAATACACAGATTATACAAAGGCCTATAAAATGGAGATTAATTTCACCATACAGATTTTTTGGTTGCCTGACAAACTGGAAAAAGTAGCAGCAGCAGCAACAACAACAACAACATGCATCTTAATGGCAGTCCAGTCATTTTGACTGCTGTATTTCTGAATACGGTATATCCCTGCCTGCTGGTAGCCATCTTATTGCTTACTAACTTAAGATGTGTCACGTAATAGAGGACAGATGGCAGAGGAAGGGAACTGTGGGAGGAGAACCTAATTAGAGGACACCAATGACACTGGCTTATGGTGTGAAGAAGTACATTATACCCAAGGTTACGTTCAGGAAATGAGAAGATTTGACCTTAATTCTTGAGGTGGGAACTAATAATATTACACCCTCTGTCAAGCATGGTGGCATCATTAAGGCTAATTTTGAAATTTTCTTTTAATAAGAGGAAGAGATTAAAAAAAAATGAGTTAACTGTTAACGGAACGAGATTCTGTCTTGATTATTTTCCCCTCCTTAACATTATTGAGATTGTTTATGACTGAGGAAAGGTCAGCAAAGTGATAATATCTTGCTATGTTTAATTAAAACAGCCAACACAATCATTGTCCAGTCCTTAAATGTTTGAGCACAAAAGAGCTAAATTACCTTTTCAATAATAAGTTTAAGAAGTGTTTTCTAGTGTTCAACCAAACTCTGATTTCCTATAATGTAAATTTCTATTACTGTTTTCTGGGCTAATAAAGAATTGAGTTTGACCTTTTTGACTTCATAAATTTGCAGAGTAGTCTGATATCCATGGTCAGTCTTTTTTCTCATTCTCATTTTAAACTCTTGTGCGTTCTTGAGTATTCTGTCATGGCCCAGAACTCAGACACTGAGTCTAGGTTTGAATTTGAATAAACTGCTCCAGTAGATTCTGTTGAATGTGAGCCTTAGGAGACACAAAGCCAAGAATCATCTGAGGCTAATCAAACAGACCCATCTGAACAGCTGGCATAGTCAGATGACAATGATGTAAGGCCTTCCAACCCCTACACTGGGCAAAGAACAGAGCAAAACTTTGAGACTTCTTGCCAACAAGGGAGTAAATCCCTTGATTAACATCAGCTGGCTGCAGCCTAATTTAAGACGCCACCCTGCTCTTTGATCCATCATTGGAATCAGTTGTCTGATCTTTGGCTCTTGCATGATGTTTCTGTAGATTCTGCTTGTGAAATACTGACTTCTGGACTAGCTGACAACCCTGACTTGGATCTTAGAACTCTGGACTAAATTTGGACTGTTTTTGTGCTCCTGTTGAAAGCAAAACCATTCAGGTGAGCTTCTTTCAGAGATTCTGTTTTGGTTTGCATTCCTTGCCTGCTGTTTACATCCTTGACCTTGAGTAAACTGCTAATTTCCATAGCAACTGTGTATGAGTATATAATCAAAACCAGAAACTAGACATATTCTATTAGAATATGCATTCTAGAATTCATGCTTGGTTAGGATTCTTGTCATTGTTCAAACTGGAGTTTTTGCTGTGTTTAGATTCCATTAGACTTTAGTTTATTCTTCCATCACCCATTTTGAGGGATTGGATAATGGCACTCCATCTAGAGAAGATGCCTATCTTGATGCATTGCCAAAGAGTTCCAGCAAGCCACATCTTCTTAAGCAAGTCACTTTCAGGCTTCAAAAGAGAAAACACCATTTTAAGACTCCACTTTCCAGAGCATAACAACTAATATCTTAATGCTTCTAATTTATAGCAGTATTTGGCAGTGCGGATAATGCCAGCAAAGAGGCCTCTAATGGAAGCCTCAATAATGGAAATTAGTTTTTCTAAAATACTGTCCATTTTTACTTTTAATTAGATTAGTCTTTGTCTTAACAGTTATTCTTAACTGTCATATTTAGAAGGTTTGAAATAGAAATCTATCCTAACAACTGCCGTGTTCTGTCAGCTAACATCTACATCTGGCCCTTGGCCACAGCCTTTTTTTACAATCCCTGGGAACATTCCAGGAACATCTGAAACTGTCTTTCCATTATAGTTGCCGGAGAGTCCTCCCATTTGTTAATTGCTTTGCTCATACCATCAACAGCTGAAAAAATGGACAATATTTCAGTTCTGCTAGACATTTGCTTCTAAAAGCAAATGCCTAGCAGTATAATAGCAGTATGGTAGCAGTATGATCTAAACACAGTACACAAAATTATCTGCTACAATGTCTTACTTGTCAACGACTTCTTCAGCTTCAACCTCAATAATACATGGGCAAACAATCGGTACAAACTCAAATAAACCGCTCCAAACTCGATTGCAGAAAATAGGACTCCAGCAACAGAGTGGTCAATATCTGGAATGCTCTACCTGAGTCCGTTGTTACATCCTCTAACCCCCACAACTTCAACCTTAAACTGTCTACTGTTGACCTCACCCCATTCCTAAGAGGTCCGTAAAGGTGTGCATGTCTACCGTCCCTGTACTACTGTCCCCATTTATTTGTATTCATTTCTTTCGTTCATATCCATGTTTATATTTATATCTGCTATCTTGTACATGTTTGACAAACTAATAAATATAAATACTATGGTCTGGACCTTCAGCTGATTCTACATCCTAAGTAAGGTCCTGTCAGTTATGCCAGTCATTTACTTTTTCTTCCCCCAGCCCAGTTTGCAAAACCATAATGGGCAGTTAGCTCTAGCTGTCAAAACAACATCACTTTGGAACTATGTGACTGTACTGTAATTCCTTCAGTGGTCTTCAAGGGCCATTGAGGCAAGATAAAAGATGTTAGATACAAATATTCACTGGTGTTTAGCATTCCGTTGGTGTCTTGGGGTTGTCCTATTAGAATGCACTCAGAAAAGCTGCTCCTCACCTTTCCCAAGAGTAAGGCTAGTAATGTATAAATTCTATGCAATTCTATGCAGAAAGTAAAGTCTTTAATTCACTCCAAGTGACTCTTCCACAGGAACCAGAAATGGTTCATCCAACTAGGAAAAAAAAAAGAGAAAAGAATCGTTGTCAAATGTCTCAGAGTTTTGGAGGAGCCATAGTGGTGGCAATACCTGGTGGTCCAATATAATCAGCAGCAAAAAGGATAGTGGTTCTTGCAAGGCTTTTTTTGGGGAAGTTATGTTGGCACTATTTGCTGCCTTGCCATGGCTATTTTGCCAGGTATCAATATGAAGTAGCTGAGCATGGTTTTGCCACTATCATCAGACTCTCATGGATCACCAGTCGAAGCGGAAACCCCCATTCGTATTCATCTTGCTGATCAGCCAACTTCCACTCGTGTTTCCATTTCTCTTCACATTTTGTCCCACTGACTTTAACAGTGGGAGTCTCTTGAGTTCATCTCACTGGGGTCTCTTGAGAAGCAGTATATCTTTATGTAAAGAGCTCTGTAATTCCTGGGTATGACTCTAATCTCCTTCCCAGGAAAAGCTATGTTGGTAAATATCAGGTGCCAGGAGCCAGAAAGACATTGAGAGTTGCTCAGAAAAGAATATTTATTTAGGAAAACATTCTGAGGTCTGGGGAGGGGACTGCTCTCCATCATTTTCTACTCTTCAGGAAGTCCAGTCTAGCCAGTCTCTTAACTCCTCCCCCTGTAGATTCCACCATAGTAAGCTACGTTTCACATCCAATAGCCTACCTATTAAGGGATTTCTAAAACAGGTAGATCCAAAAAGTAGTGTCCTGTCATATTGCTAATGTCAGGCCTGGAAGCCATCTTTTTCGTTGGAACTTCAGACCTGTCACATTTCCTACTGTGGGAAACTGGGAGAGGGGATTGTATGGAGCCAGGGTGATATATAGTCATAATAACATTCCTTTCTCAGAAAGTCAAGGACATCTTGCCCTGCATGAAACTGGAAGGTATCTCCAGTTGGGATGGTGCTTTGATTGGACCATGTGATGGGCATGTGGGTGTTGGGCAGGGACTTAAACTTTCCTTTGGGTGCGGAAAACCTGGAAGCTTTCAGATTCGGGTTTTCCCAGATGTGCCAATATGACCTCTCTAATAAAATGGAATTTTGAGGAAACTAAAGCCTTGGAGTTTTCTTTCGTTGGAGGTGTTACTTGGAACCCTGACATTAACCCGAATCGACAGCTAATTTAGATGAGATCTAGGTACAGGTAGTCCTTGACTTACAACAGATCATTTAGTGACCATTCAAAGAGTTATGACTGTGGCAGCATCCCCAAGATCTTGTGATCAAAATTCTGAGACCTGGCAACTGATTCATAGTTTATCACATGATCCAGACTCATGTGATAAACTTTTGCAACCTACTGACAAGCAAAGTCAATGGGGAAGCCAGATTCACTTAACAACAGGTTACTAACTTAACAACTGCAGTGATTCAACTGTGGCAAGAAAGGATATAAAATGGAGCAAAATTCACATAACAAATGTTTCACTTAGCAACAGAAATTTTGGGCTCAATTGTGGTCGTAAGTCAAGGATTACTTGTACATAGGTGCAATTTATTGTAAAGCCCATCAAGAAATGGCTTGAGAGCATGGCTTTAAAAATCAAGAGGAACTTTTGTGACCAAATGTTTGGCAATTGGTAAAGTGCTCTCATGGATGGTGTGACCATTTAAAGCTTTGATATGGATTCTTTTTAAACATGGTAGCACTGTTATCTCATTAAAATATCTGAGTTGATTAAGTGAATAAATGGGAGCAATTTATTACTTTGCTAAGTCTGCATTAGCATATGTCTAAAATAAGTATATGAATAATAGGAGCATCCTATTTAATTGCACTTTTAAATTGCTTAATCTAGGTACCTTACTGATTAAAGAGTGCAGTTTGAATTTCTGATGTCTTTCTTAAGTTATCCTAGCTCAAAGATTTATTTGTTGTTTATTGGATTTGGAGGCTACTTGATTCCACAACAAACCTGGGTAGCTTATCGTTGGAAAACAGAAAAATGACAGAGTATATGAAACATCTGGACAACATATCCCATGTACAAAAGCCATCGCCCCCACCAACGCCCCCTCCCAAACCACTGACAAGACCCAACAAACCTTGGAAGAATTTAAAGACTTCTACAATGTAATTTAGGGCAAATTGCCTATTTTTGCTATCTGCACATATTTAAAATAGAAGAGAGGTACTCTGTACTTGAAGGGACGCAGTGGCTCAGTGGCTAAGATGCTGAGCTTGTCGATCAAAAGGTCAGCAGTTCAGCGGTTTGAATCCCTAGTGCTGCGTAATGGGGTGAGCTCCTGTTACTTGTCCCAGCTTCTGCCAACCTAGCAGTTCGAAAGCACGTAAAAAATGCAAGTAGAAAAAAAGGGACCACCTGTGGTGGGAAGGTAACAACGTTCCTTGCGCCTTAGGCATTTAGTCATGCTGGCCACATGACCACGGAGACGTCTTCGGACAGTGCTGGCTCTTTGGCTTTGAAACTGGAGATGAGCACCACCCCCTAGAGTCAGGAACAACTAGCACATATGTGCGAGGGGAACCTTTACCTGTATCTTTACTCTGTACTTTGGGAACTATTCCTAATTTTTTTAGATTTTTAATTCTGATTTTATTATTTTAATAAATAACTCAGGGTGGCAAACATACAGTATCTAATATTCCTTGCCCTTCTGCACAAGAACAATCCTGTGAGGTGGGTGGGACTGAGAGAGAGTGACTGGCCCAGTCACCAAGCTGGATTTCATGTCTAAGTGGGATTAGAATTCACACTCTCTTGATTTCTAGCTGGGTGCCTTATCTACTAGGTACCCCTTGTCCCAAGCTTTTCTTTTGAATAAAACATACAAATTTCCCAATGCTCTTTTTAAGAAAATATGATGTACTCTTTTCTCAGAAATAGTATGTGCACATAGGGAAAAATGAATCCAATTGATTCCCAAGAAATTCAATTTCCTTATTTTTTTCTGAGAGACATTATCAAGAAAATCTTCTCTTTTCTCCTGGAAGACTACCATAATTAGAATTAATCAAGAGCAGAAAGCTGCTGAGAAGAGTTTTTACTGTATAATTTGTATTAATACCAATAGCACTTAGACTTATATACCACTTCACAGTGTTTTACAGCACTCTCTAAGCAGTTTACAGAATCAGCATATTGCCCCCACAATCTGGGTCCTCATTTTACCAACCTTGAGAGGATGGAAGGCTGAGTCAACCTTGTAGGATCAAAGCAATCAAACTCCTGGCAGCGTGAGCAGAGTTACCCTGCAATACTGCATTCTAACCACTGCGCCACCACTAAATTATGAGAAATATGAAGCCATGCATTGCTGACCTGTCCATGTACATTCTGATGTCTTTCTTAAGTTAGAGAGGGTCTCCTCAGGGTGCCATCAGCCAAGTTATGTCGGCTGGCGACACCCAGGGGGAGGGCCTTCTCTGTGGGAGCCCCAGCCCTGTGGAATGAACTGCCCCCGGTTCATACGTAAGATCTCCAACCTCTGGGTGTTTCGCTGCGCACTGAAGACCCTGTTGTTCTGCCAGGCCGGGCTATCAATATAATAATTTTAAATTGGGATATTTTAAATTTTTTGGGGTTTTAAACCAGCCAAATCTATTTAATTATTTTAATTTTTAATCATTGTTGTGTCTTGTGCTTTTAAATTGGCTGTACACCGCCCTGAGTCCTTCGGGAGAAGGGCGGTATAGAAATAAAATAATAATAATAATAATAATAATAATAATAATAATAATAATAATAATAATAATAATAATAATAATAATTATTATTATTATTATTATTATTATTATTATTATTATTATTATTATTATGACTTGAGCTGCACATATATGCAGCTGTCCATGACAACACTGTTCCCACAGTGAGAAAGACCATTTCAGCTCCGAATATTATTATTCTGTTCTCTTGGAACAATCTCGTTAGGATTTAAGAGGCAGGGTGAATGCCAGTGGTGATGGTGGTGGGAAGATATATTAACACAGCGTCTAGAGCTCGATTATGTAATAATAGCACTTGAGAAGTTAAAGGAGGCCACATGCTAGAATCTTCAATTGTTTCTATACAGAAAATAGCACTTAGTCTTATATATTACTCCATAGTACTTTACAGCACTCTCTGAGTGGTTTTCATTGTCAGTTTATTTCCCCAACAATCTGGGTCCTCATGTTATCGACCTCGGAAGGATGGAAGGCTGAGTCAACCTTGAGTCAGTCAGGATCAAATTCCAGACTGCGGGCAGAGTTAGCCTGTAATACTGTATTCTAATCACTGAGCCACCACAGCTCAGTGAATACAAATACCATACATTTGAAGTATAAGATGCACTTCCCTCCCTAAAAGTGGGTGAAAATTGCGGTGTGTCTTATACACCGAATGTTGCTGAAGCCCCGCCCACCCACTGGTCCCCACCCTTCGGCCATTTTCAGACTCTGTGCGTCACATTTTTGGCCTCCGCATGCCCATTTTAGACCCATTCCAGGCTGTGGGGATTGTCACAGCACATTGCCGCCGATCGTCGCCTCCACACGTTGAGTTTTTGGCCTCCACATGGCTTGTTTTTGGCCTCCATGCGTCAGGAACTGGCCCAAAATGCAATGCATGGAGGCCAAAAACAGAGCATGTGGAGGCCGAAAATATGACGCACAAAGGCCAAAAATGTGTTGTGCGGATGTGGCAATAAGTGGCGATGTGCTGTGGCAATCCCCACAGCCTGGAACAGCTGATTGGTGGTATTCGGGAGGCCAATCCAACCGCCAATCAGCTGTTCATGCTAAATCAGGCTGCGATAACGTGCAGAATTTTTCTTTCTCGTTTCCCTTCCCAAAACCTAATGTGTGTCTTATACTCTGGAGCATCTTATACTCCAAAAAATACGGTATATATGCACAGGGTTTTAAGAAATACAGCCAACCCACTGCATAAAAATGGACAGTTGCTTAAATATCAGTGTCTAATTTTAGGATTTAGAGCCATCTGCCCTACTCTAAGCTTATTAGCCTTAAGGCTTAGTTTGGGAATTTGGGAACTAAAAATATTTTTATCACTGCAGACAGGATTGAACTATGTGGATCAATGGGCATCCTTATTATCAGGAATCTTTCCTGTAAAAGTAGCCTTGTTTTCCAGGGAGATGCCTGTCTAAGAAAGACTAAAATTACTTCTCCACAACTAAATGATTGTTATGGAGTAAATTGACTTTTCATTCATTAGAAAGCTGAAATTTGCATCCTGATTACTGGATGAAGTCAGAGAAACATCATTAAAGTGAGAAAACAACTTCAGGAAAAGGCTAGGAAGCTGACTATTCATTTCTCAAAAGGCAGCAACAGAAGCTCACTAATTACTAAGAGATGATAGCAGAGGCAGGAAAATGCAACTGAAACACACTTTTTATTAACTGCTATTGAATGGCTTGGTAATTTAGCACATAAAAAAGCTGCAAACGAAATCCCAGCAATTTCAACCAGCATGGCTAATATAAAGTGAGTGAATTATAATCCATTGCAATTATAATCCAATTCCAGCAACAGGTTTTCTATCTCTGTGTTAGCAGATTAAAGTTTTCTCGTTGCTTTCATGGATTCTGGCTAGCATATATGCACACATATAAATGTCTCATATGCAGATATTTATTGGGCAGTATCAGTGATTGAGAATCTCTAGGATTAATTTCAGCAACAAACTTAAATTCACATGGGGACAATGACATCACATTCAAATTTATCTTTTTGAAATTTTTAAATCTCTGTCTCTCTCTCTGTTTCTGTCTCTGTCTCTCTTATCTATCTATCTGTCTGTCTGTCTATCTATCTCATCTATCATCTATCTATTCAAAAATCTGGAAAAAAACAGAATTGCATATTGTACTATATGATTATACAGAGTAATCATTTAAATAAAAGTACATTTTTATACTTGTACCATTTTAACAGAATGATTAATGCCAATGACCAGATCTTGCCCCTTAAAAATCTATTATAGAGTTTCAATTCTTATAATGCAATAACACTTTTTTCTTTAAAACATCATGATAGTCTAAAAGGGATATAGAGCTACAATGCTATGCCTTTAGGCCAATCACTTCTTCTCAAGTCAACAGGAATCTCGTGTGGAAAACTGGAGGAAGAATAGCTACATATGCCTCCATGAGATTTTGAAAAAAAAAAAGGATATAAATCCAACAAATAAACATTAAAAGGGGTTTAAGGTTACCACATTAATAGTTTGCAAGCCAAATCCTATTTCTGTTTCATGCTAGTCATTACAAAGCAAGTCACCTTTTATGAATGAAATGTTCTCAGGATGAGAACCATGATTAGTCACATTGCCTTAGGAAGCAGGTTGGTGAACATATGAGACAAATATGGCACACAGATATTTATCAGGTTAATAGAACTTTTCCTCTGGGTTCCCTTTTAACGTCTGTATGTTTATTCCAAATGCTGTAAAATGTTTTGCAAATTCAATTGCTTTGTGCATCTTAAAATATGATCAGAACTGGTTTGCCACTTGGTGAGAACATGTTAATATTTTGTGCTCACTTCATATACTGAAATATTTTCTTAAGCAGTTTCAGAGATACAGTATAGGATCTTACATTATTCAGATTACAAATAATACAAGGTGAATAAAGCTCCTTTCGTTCATTTTTGATGAAGTGGATGAAAGCTCGTAAAAGTTATACAAGCATACAATTTTAATTTAGAAGTGTAATGGCTGCTTTGTAAATATTATGAGAATTGTTCTTTTGTGTGGATATGCCATTCTTTCGTCTGCAGAGAAAAGAAAGCTATTTGACAAGGACGTCCGAACACTTCCAGAGAAACGAAATGAAGAAAGGACTGTTACGGATATAGTTTTACTTATGCCAATCCAGATGTTTTTTATTTTATTTTATTTTATTTATTTTATTTTGAATTTGTATACCGCCCTTCTCCCTGAGGACTCAGGGCGGTGAACAGCCAAGTAAAAACATCAAGTACAAATATTAAAATACAGTTAAAATATACATATATAAATTTGGCCCCATTAATTAAAAACAATAAACAAAACACTTAAAAACACTTAAAAAATTAGGCCAGCCCGGCTTGCTGGAAAAGGAAGGTTTTAAGGGCACGGCGGAAGGCACTGAGGTCTTGGATTCTCCTTATCTCTGGAGGCAATTGATTCCAGAGGGTAGGTGCCCCCACAGAGAAGGCCCTCCCCCTGGGGGTCACCAGCCTGCACTGTTTGGCTGATGGCACTCCGAGGAGGCCCTCTCTGTGGGAGCGCACGGGTCGATGGGAGATCGTCGGTGGCAGCAGGCGGTCTCGAAGATAGCTAGGCCCTATGCCATGGAGCGCTTTAAAGGTGATAACCAACACCTTGAAGTGCACCCAGAAGACCACTGGGAGCCAGTGCAGCTCGCGCAGGAGCGGTGTTACATGGGAGCGCCAGGCTGCTCCCGTCACTACCCGCGCTGCTGCATTCTGGACCAGTTGGAGCCTCCGGGTGCTCCTCAAGGGGAGCCCCATGTAGAGAGCGTTGCAGTAGTCAAGGCGAGAGGTGACGAGGGCATGAGTGACTGTGCACAGGGAATCCCGATCAAGAAAGGGCCGCAACTGGCAGATCAGGCGAACCTGACAAAAGGTCCCCCTGGTTACAGCCGTCAGATGTTCCTCCAAGGACAGCTGCCTATCCAGGAGGACTCCCAGATTGCGAGCCCTCTCTGTGGGGGCCAACGACTCGCCCCCAATAGTCAGTGATGGAGTCAACTGACTATATCGGGATGCCGGGAGCCACAGCCACTCAGTCTTGGAAGGGTTGAGCCTGAGCCTGTTCCTCCCCATCCAGATCCGCACAGCCTCCAGGCACTGGGACATCACTTCAAGGGCATCGTTGGGGTGGCCTGGGGTGGAGATGTACAGCTGGGTGTCATCAGCGTACTGGTGGTATCTCACCCCAAAGCCACGGATGATCTCGCCCAGCGGCTTCACATAAATGTTGAACAGGAGGGGTGAGAGGACCGACCCCTGAGGCACTCCACATATAAGAGGCCTTGAGGTCGACCTCTGCCCCCCTGCCAACACGAACTGCGACCGGTCGGAGAGAAAGGAGGAGAACCACCGTAATATGGTGCCCCCCATCCCCAACTCTTCCAACCGGTGCAGCATGATACCATGGTCGATGGTATCAAAAGCCGCTGAGAGGTCTAACAGGACCAGAACAGAGGAACAACCCCTGTCCCGAGCCCTCCAGAGATCATCAACCAACGCGACCAATGCCGTTTCCATGCTGTGTCCAGGCCTGAAACCCGACTAGAACGGATCTAGATAGGATGTTTCCTCCAAGAATTGTGGAAACTGTCGCGCGACCACACTCTCAACAACCTTCGCCAGGAAGCGAAGGTTGGAGACAGGACGATAGTTGGCCAATATTGCCGGATCCAGGGATGACTTCTTGAGGAGAGGCCTCACCACCGCTTCTTTCAAGGCGGCGGGAAAGTGACCCTCACTCAACGAAGCGTTGATAACACCCTGGAGCCAGCCTCGTGTAACCTCCTGGGAGGCCAGTACCAACCAGGAGGGACACGGGTCCAGTAAACATGTGGCCGCACTAAGTCTCCCCAAAATCCTGTCCACATCATCCGGAGTCACAGCATCAAACTCCTCCCAGGTAACATTCTCAAGACTATTCCTCGTCACCCTGCCCTGATCTACCCAGTCAGAGTCCAAATCCCCCCGGATCTGAGCGATTTTGTCATACAGGTATTGTCCGAAATCCTCCGCCCTGCCTTCCAAGGGATCCTCCCGCGCTCCCGGATGGAGCAGGGAGCGGGTTACCCTGAACAGGGCGGCCGGACGATTCCCTGATGACGCAATAGAGGCGGAAAAGTAGTTAAACTTTGCCGTCTTTATCGCCACTAGGTAGGTCTTAATATGCGACCTTACCAGTGTTCGGTCAGATTCAGCGAGACTGGCCCTCCAACCGCTCTCTAGGCGTCTTTTCCGTTGAAGAATTCCAAGTCCTAACATCCTCAGCACTGATCTTGTATCCTTCTGGAATGCCATGAACTGCTCAATTCTGCTCCATCAACTGGACTAAGGAGTTTTACCTATTGTAATCTCACATAGAAGTAGTTCTCAACTTACAACTTACACATTTAGTGACCATTCAAAGTTACAACAGCACTGAAAAAAGTGACCATTTTTCATAAAGTTATGACCTTTGCATCATCCCCAGGGTCATGTGATCAAAATCCAGATGCTTGGCAACTGGTTCGTATTTATGTCCATTACTGTGTCCCAGGGTCACTTGATCCCCTTTTGCGACCTTCTCATAAGCAAAGTCAATGAGGAAGCCAGATTCACTTAACAATCGTGTTACTAATTTGTCAACTCCAGTGATTCACTTAACAACTGTGGCAAGAAAGGGCGAAACTCACTTAGCAAATGTCTCACTTAACAACAGAAATTTTGGGCACAATTGTGGTGGCAAGTTGAGGACTACTACCTGTATTGTTTACCTCACTCTATCAACACTCATTGAGAAATTGATGAACATGGTTTTTCTTGTTGTTTCATTATTTAATCCAACAGCCCGAGAAAGTAGAATAGAATACAATGAGCTGAAAAGGATCTTTGAGATCTTCTAGTCCAGCCCCTTGCTCAAGCAGGAGAACCTGTACTATTTCAGATAAGTGACTGTCTAGTCTCTTCTTAAAAGCCTCCAGTGACGGAGCACCCACAATTTCTGAAGGCAAGCTGTTCCACTGGTTAATTGTCCTCACTGTTAGGAAATTTCTCCTTAATTCCAGGTTGCTTCTCTCTTTGATTAGTTTCAACAATTGTTTCTTGCCCAGCCCTTTGGTACTTTGGAGAATAATTTGACCTTCTTCTTTGTGACAGCCCTTAAATATTGGAATACTGCAATCATGTCACCCCTAATTCTTCTTTTCTCTAGCCAAACCCAAATCCTGCAGCCATTCTTCATATGTTTTAGTCTCCAGGCCGTTGATCATCTTAGATGCTCTTCTCTAAACTTTTCCCAAACTCTCAACATCTTTTTTGTAGTATGGTGACCAAAATTGTTTAGTTGCTAAATTGAAATTATATCTTAATAATGGCAAATGGTAAATGTCATTATATAGTAGTATTAAAATCTCTTAAATGCTTTGTTGCAGGGGTGCTACTCAGCAGGTTTTGACAGGTTCTGGAGAACCAGTAGCGGAAATTTTTTGTAGTTTGGAGAACCGGCAAATACCACCTTTGGCTGGCTCCAGAGTGGGGTAGGAATGGAGATTTTGCAGTATCCTTCCCCTGCCAGGCCCACCAAGCCACACCATGCCAACCAAGCCAAGCCCATAGAACTGGTAGTAAAAAAATTGGATTTCCACCACTGCTTTGTTGGTATTGGGTTTAATATAACCAGAAGAATGTTCTAGCACTATTGGATAGACCACAAGCATCTCCTCATATAAACCCATAGCAAGGGTGGGTTCTACTTACCTTTACTACCGGTTTGCAACGGGATCGCAGAAGAAGCTTCTGCACATGCGCAGATCGCCAATGATGACATCTGGGGCAGTGGGCGGGGCCTTCCACCGGTTTTACTACCGGTTCTTGTGAACCAGTCCGAACCAGGGGCAACCCACCACTGACCCATAGCTATTGTGTGGACAATGCCTGCATATCAAATTCACATTGAACTGTGTATCTTCTTAGGTTATGTAGTCCCTTATTCCTCACACTTGCCAATTGTGTGTCTCTGAAGAATCCCAAGGGCTACAGGGACAGGCAGCCCTCTATTCTTGTTGCCCTTCACACTTATGCATACTTTGAACATAAGGGTGAGTTATATTTTTCCTACATTGGAAAAACTGCTCAGTGAACTGTTTAAGAAGATTACATTTCTTGCATTCTATTCAAACTATCACTGTGCTTATCTAATGATGTGATGGAAATAAAATTCTGAATTCCTTTGGGAAAGAGTAGAAAAAACTAGGGGATATTAATTTGTTTAAATGATAGCCTACATTCATATTTATATATTTGTTTATGGTTTTTAATGTTTGGCATTCAAAAGCATTCTTTTTGTAGCTGTTGTTTTGAGCCACTGGACCAGGGCAAGGTATCTTTGGGATACAGTAATTAAATGTATGTAGAAATAAATAGGGACGTGGTGGCTCAGTGGCTAAGATGCTGTGCTTGTTGATCGAAAGGTCGGCAGTTCAGCAGTTCAAATCCCTAGTGCCATGTAATGGGGTAAGCTCCCGTTACTTGTCCCAGCTTCTGACAACCTAGCAGTTCGAAAAATATGCAATGCAATAAAAAATGCAAGTAGAAAAATAGGGACCACCTTTGGTGGGAAGGTAACAGCGTTCAGTGCGCCTTTGGTGTTTAGTCATGCCGGCCACATGACCATGGAGACGTCTTTGGACAGCGCTGGCTCTTTGGCTTTGAAATGGAGATAAGCACCAGCCCCTAGAGTTGAGAACAACTAGCACATATGTATGAGGGGAACCTTTACCCTTACCATAGAAATAAATGTGCATAGGAAAATAAATATGACATGAACCCCGTGTTCATTTTAATAATCATATTTTTTATTTCTGTCATCTGAAGGGAGGGTCCATTGCTTTAAAATCTGTAGACATTTTAGACATTATTTTACAAGACAATACAATTTTTGAATGTCACACAAGGATCACAGTTTCATAGCACTACATGCATATAAAGACAATTTTTAAAAGTTTCTTTTTTTTTTTACAGAAACAACAGGAGAGGTCAATAAACTTCATCAAGTAAAGTTTAAATTAAAGTTACCAAAAATAAATATTTAAAAAGTAATACTCTAAGTGCACTAGTATATGGCTAATGATATCCTATTTCCTCCCAGACACATGGGAGTTGTTAATGCTCAAAGATTTTAAACTCTTTTGATGCATTGCCATTTGAGAGGATGGGCTACAACTATAAAGAATCTGTATACAATTTAGCAGGCTGGTTTGTACAAGTCCAGCCCTAGAATTTCTTTCCTTCCTTTCTGCAATTTGCTGAAATGTCCCAGTATGTACTTCTGTTTCTGCTTTCCCCTTACAATTTGGAACTACCCTTGGGGCACATGTTTAATAATTGCTCATTGGGCAATTGTTTTTAAATATACTATTAACTTACTGAAGGCTGAAATAATCACATTGGCTTTCTATGAAAGAAGATGAAAGCTGCAAAAACAGTATAAGCCAGAGGTCCCCAACCTGTGAGCCGCGGCCCACTACTGAACCGTGGCCTATTTGCAACTCGGTCATGTGAATGGGTAGCTGGGGCTATGAGAACATTGTGCAAATGTTGTGGGGGCTCATGGCCCCACTCACATGAGTATCGTGGGCACTTGGGGACCCACTCACATGAGTGTCCATGGTGCTCAAGACCACACTCGCAAGAGTGTCGCAACCATTCTTGGCCCCACTCATGCAAGGAACAGTGCTCACACACACACCTGCCCCTCCCACAAAACCATCCCCTCTTTCCCCCCTCCTCCCTCACTCTGGGCCGCCAACCCAGAAAGTTTGGGGAACTCTGGTATAAGCCATTCAATCACTAGCTTTTCTGGTTCTGCTACACTAAGAGAGCAAGGTTGAGGAGGTTTAGCAGAAAATCCTGTAATCCTGAAAGTAAGAACACTATGCCATCCAGGAACTACCTGTAATAATACTAATCTAGTTTCTTTGTACTTGTGCAAATGATACAACCTGCCTGTCCGTGAAATTGTCTTATGCTTGAGCCAACTTGTGACTGAGCTACAGTAAAACTGTGCAAAGGTGCAGAAGTTTCAAGGATGTCACTATAGATTCCTGTTGCTCTGCCAATCACACTCTTTTGTTATCAGGGACTTGTACATATCTGCACAAGGATCCCAGGTCAAAAATATCCATGTAACTTCACCCAGGTCAGATAACAAAAAGTTTGTGTTTTCAACGCAATGCATATTACTGTATTTGCCTCTGGCACTGAAGCATTCTGAATGGGACAGAGATTTAGATACATTAGATCAAATTCATTGTAGTAGGAGAGCTGAGCATTCCTATGAACATAGAAAGATGTTCCTGTACCAAACAAGAATGTTGCAGTCCCCATTACCTCCTTATATATGCATTTATATATGTATGTAAAAGATTGATGTAGCCATCCATCTTAAGTAATTCTGGGCAGCTCATAACAATTGGCTTTGGGAGAAAAAATTCCATGTGTAGAAAATGGGTATTCATGATAGAAACTGCAGTTCTGTCCAAATTGTGGATGGAAGAAGGGTTAAAATCTATTTATAACCTCAACCCAGGCAGCTCTGAACCACATATTCATGTTTAAAAAATCCTGCCTTGTAGAACTAGCTATATGATTGGCAACATGTGTGATAATTAGTCATAGGTCTCTGCTAATTAGTAGGTGATTCTGATGTTCTTTTAATAATTTGCCCATTGTGACACAGTCATGATTATATCCCACTCTGACTGTTAATAGTTTAAAATTTAATAATAACAATGTCTTAGCAAGTGTGTACATACACACAGAAAGAAACAGTGGTACCTTGGTACTCATCATTAATAGGTTTTGAGAGATGCAATGAGTACCAAAAATGATGAGTATCAAACACATTTTTTCCATAAGAAATAATGTAGTCAGTCACAAGGAGATGACACTGACAAATTCTAGCTTGTGCACTGAGTACCAGCACAAAATGTAAGATGACCAGTCATCACACTTACAACTGCTGAAGCGTCCCCAAGATCACATGCTTAAAATTTTGATGTTTGGCAACTGTGGCATGTATTTATGACAGTTGCAGAATCCAGGGTTCATCTGATCATCTTTTGTAACCTTCCCAGCTGGCTTCCAACAGCAAAGTTAATGCGGGGAATTGGATTTGCTTAATGACAACATGATGCACTTAACAACTGCTGTGAGTTGCTTAATAACCATTGCAAAAAATATCGTAAAATAAATTGGCTGCAAGTCAATAACTGCCTTGTTTAACAATGGAAATTCTGGCCCAAATTGTGGTTGTAAATCAAGGACTACCTAAGTATGAAAGCATTGCGTAGATAATATGGAAAGAGAAGTGTCTGTGGGGGACATCCATGAAAATGAATGCAGGGAGATGTGGAACAGAAAGCAATTTTAAAATTATGTTGTAGCAGTGGCAGCCAATTCAGATGGTTTTAAAAGGGAATAGACATGTTAATGGAGAATCAGACTTTCAACTGCTGATAGCTAATGCTGATAGCTGATAGCAACTTTTCCAACTAACCGTTTTATTAAAAGGGTATATCTCTTGATTTTTTTTGCCATTCAAGTCTAATACGGCCTTCTTCCCACAATGATGGCTATACAACTTCTCACCATTCCTAAGTAGCATGTTTTAAATTCCAACATTGAAGAAGTAACAGGTCTGTTGAGCTTGTTAATGCACCCAGTTCTACTCTTCTTGTCTTATTATTCTGCATTTATCATCGTTGCTCCTGTTCTCCTCCAAGAAACAGAGAAATGGAAGTTATCAGGTAAGTGGGACCATCTTTTTTAAGTTTTATGTTTTACTGTATAGGTGTTTCTCAACCTTGGCAACTTTAATATATGTGGATTTCAGTTCCCAAAATTGGAGTAGCTAGCTGGAGAATTCTGGAAATTGAAGTCCACATAACTTAATGTTGCCACGGTTGAAAAACACTGGTATAGATGTTGGAAGGAAGTTCTCAAGATAGTTGTAACAAGTAGAAACAAGTAAAGTATACGTGGCAAGGTTGAAGAGCATTAATTCTTATTATAATTACATCTACTTTTCAAGTTTTCCAAATATCATGACAAACTTTAAGTTTTCTCCTAGATGCTGGTGCAGTGCAGCATGACCATTTGTGATGATCTTATCTTAAATTCCACATGTACAAAATTAAGGTTCCCATAGCAGCAAAGAACAATTATATATTTTTTATATAACTTTTATGCTAGCAGTACAAGACTTCAAAAATTTAATTAAAGCCAGTTGCAAACTATTTAAAACCGTCTTTTTATTATTCTATGGAAGGTTAAGTCTGCATTTCTAATGCAATCTGGTCTGTTCAGAAAACCAGCTTCGAAAAAGTAACTTAAAAAAGAGAAGTAAGGACAGAAACAAAATGATATGATTTTAGACTGGAAAACAGTGTGCCCATCTATGTCCCAGTCAGTATATAGCAGGGGGTCAAACTGAAGGCCCACGGGCTGGATGTGGCCCTCAGGGTGCTTAGATCTGGCCCGTGGGGCTACCCTGGAAACAGCGAAGGACTGGCCCGCAGTGCCTCTGCTAGCAGAAACGGAGCAGGGTCTGTGATCTTTTACAGACATAATTCAATGACAGAGATTGCAACATTCTTTTGGAACAGACACACACCCATTGGAGTTGGTCAAATATTCAGTTATAGAAATATTTAACAACAAAAACATCAATATAGGGGATATCCAGATGTTTGACTAAAATTTCCATAGCAGCATAGGAATGGGATGCTGTTCTAATCTTCTATTCTGTAATTCAAAAGAAGACTTTTTAAAGCTCAATTATCCAATTATGGGGGCGGGATGGCTCAGTGGTTAAAGACACTGAGCTTGTCAGCTGGAAAGCCGATTGTCTGGATTTGGGACTTGAGTGCTGCATGACGGGGTGAGCTCCTGTCCTTGTCCCATCTTCTGTCAATCTAGCAGTTTGAAAGCATGCAAATGCAAGTAGATAAATAGGTACCATTTCAGTGGGAAAGTAACAGCACTCCATGCGCCTCAGCACATAGTCATACTGGACACATGACCACAGAAATGACTTCGGACAATGGTGGCTCCCTTGGCTAAGAAATGGAGATGTGTATCGCCCCCTAGAGTTGGACACGACTGGACAGAGAAACCTTCACCTATCCAATTATAAATTTGCTAAAAATACAGTGTGTGTGTGTGTATGTACTTTTTATCTAAACATAAAACTGTAGTACTTTGGAATATATGAAAATTGTGTTTTTACCTGCAACAGAGATGGGCAATATTTTTCAATCTGGAGGCCCCAAACTATCAACCCAACTGAAACTGGTTAGTGGGTTGAGACTGAATTTTGGAATGGAAAATGATGTATGGGAATGCAAGCACCTCATCTCCTAGAGCAGGGGTCCCCAACCTGTGGGCCACAGCCCACTATTGGTCCACGGCCTATTTGCAACTGGGCTGCGTGAGTGGGTAGCTGGAGCGCACCCGTGTGTGCACAGCCCCACTTGCGTAAGCATCTCAGGAACCCAGGGACCCACTCGCGCAAGTGTTGTGGGTGCTCATGGCTCCACTCCACTAAGTAATTTTGATAGATATATTCGGAACATCTAGATTTTATATATACATATCAACCGACTGAGACCCTGCTGAACTTGTAATAGGAGGAGGTATACCACAGCTGCAACCTCTCCCATCAGTTTCCTCTAGAAAGGCCGAATAGCTAAAATTTCTTCTCCTTATTTGTCTGAATGCATTGCAGGAGCCCTTGAAATCAACAGATGTAGAAGGAAATGCAATGTCCTAAAGTAAGCCACTTGTCTGGAATGGTATAGGGTCTCTATACCATTCCATTACCATTCCATTCCATTCTGGAACTGTATACCATTCCAGCCACTTGTCTGGAATGGTATAGGCCAGGGGTATCAAACTCGCATTGTCACAGCGTTGTCATGTGACGTATCATTACTTTTTTCCCTTTCACTAAACCGGGCATAGGCATGGCCAGCGTGTGACACATCCGGCCCATGGCCCGCAAGTTTGACAGCCCTGGTATAGGGTCTCCTGCTTGTGCAACTGATTGGACTAGAAAACCTCCAAGATCCCAATGCTGTTATTCTCTTGTTAACCATGTTTTAGCAAAGGAAAAAAAGCCAAAATACAGTGAGCCCAGTGGGTTAAGAGCAAATCTGTGAACTCACCTTCTGCCATATACAGTGCATATACAGTAGCCGTGTCCACAATGAACATTACCGTAATGTTCAATAGAGTTGTTATTCAGCAACTCTATTAACGATATGGTTTAGGTGCTTTGGAAGATAATCCAACTGACCAACTATCACATCAAGCATATCAAGTCGAGAAAACGTGACTTTCGTGCCAGCCACTTGAGCCTGAAATACCCTGCTATGAATCATAAGTTAGTACCAATTATTGTCCTATTAAGACATAAATACACAATAATAGGTACGAAGAGTATCAATGCATTACATTTTAAACAAAACAAAATGAAACAAAATAAAACAGAATACCGTTTTGCTTAGAAATATTGTAACTTGTTATCTGGATAGGGAAGAAAATGCTTCCATTTTTAGCAACAGCAGCTAAGGGAAACACATCACACTGGATTACATGCAGCGTGTAAGGTGCAGGAAAAATGCATTTGCTTTGGGCCTACATAGTCTTCCGAGAGGAAACCTGTATCCCATGGGCTCACCTTTTGCTCCTTCTGCTGCAACTGATTCTTCATTTTTTATTTTTTTTTGAATGTGGATATTTACCCAACTGGCTACGTTACTCTTCATTTTCCTGAAATGTGCTTAGAAAAGGCACTGAGAAATCTATCACACTCACAATTACAGTTGCTTTTTCTCACAGAAAAGCAAAAGCAAGAAGAGAGAACATCGCCTGCCAATAACTGGCAGTCTGCAGCCACTCCTTCAGTCCATAGAACTAAGAGGTTGATTTCACTCTGTAAAAAGCAGGTAAAAACTGGCCAGAGGCATGAGGCCATACTGTTGGAGAAACGCTAATTCATTTTCTGCTTTATTTGATACAGGATGCACAATTAAATACATAGTTGAACAAACTGCAAGCGATTATGTAATGTTCCCCCCTGCCTGTTATTCAAATCTATTGGATTAAGGAAAGCCTAGCAACCTCTTGCCATACCAATTGCCATACCCATGATACATGATACATGAAAATGTATTCCACTTTTGCACCACTCTTCCCAGCTCTTAAACTGGATTTTCTTTTTCTTGCTCATCTCTTCACCTTCATTGCGAAGAGATGCGAAGTTCCAAAGGCATATGTCTTGTTGGTTGCATAATTTCCAGGGCTGTCATGAACTTCCAGCAGTTCCTGGAACCTCAAGCATTCTATCAGTCATGCCTGTTTTGTACTCAGTTTTAATCCCCACCTCAAATAGTCAAAGAGGCTGAATTTAGCTGCCATTTTAGTTTTCCCACAATGCTACCACTCTCAGGCACTCTGAGAAATTTTAAAAAATGTAGCTTAGAAAGGGATGCCACCTTAGGTTCTAAGAATTCCCAAGAACGACACTTTATCAAGGCAGAATGAAAACTGTAAATGGCAGCTATGTTCAGCCATACTTTGCTGAGGTGAATCCACCAGGAAGCCATTGAGAAGGTGCACCAGAGAGCTGTTGGCCAAGAATCCTAGAGTGTTTCCAATCATTCCATTTGAATAGCCATCTACATATAATCATATAACAATAACATGGGGGGAGTTAAATCAGAATCTTAGACTTATGTTTCACCTTTTTCAAGCTGGTATACATTATTTTCCTTCATGTTATTCTGACAACAATCATGCTAGGCAAATTCGTTTGGGAGAGACTGATTGGCCTCATGTTATCGAATTAGAAGATTGCAAAGTTGGGTATTTGAATTTGGGACCATCCCAATTCTAAGTAAAAGCTTTCATCCTAACAACAATAGTTTGAGATCCTACAATTTGCAAGTAGTATGCTATAGGAGGCTTCTGCTTATATATTTTTAAAAAACTCTAAGCTTGAAAAGAGTTCTACCACAATGAATATTTGTTTTTTGTTTTGGTTTTACTTCTTCTCTCTTCCTGCCAATGGAAATCATCCTGGGTGGGATTAGCAATAGAGTTGACTACGAGCTATCATTTAAAAGCTTATGTAAAGTTGTGCTATGGTTTTTCAAAGTCCTGAACCAAATACAGACTTCAGTTCAATTGAACACAGACTCTGTAATTCCACTTTGGATTTCAAATGCATTTCAATGCAGAACACATTTCCCAGTGTTTACATGTCTGCTCGTGTTCTATATATACAGTTTAACTTTCAGTTAGACACAGGAGCATAATTCACTGAGTTTCCAGCGCAAGCTGCACAGAAATGAATGGCAGATATGTGCAAGAGCACCACTGTGATTTGTGCCATTCCCAGTCATGTCAGTGGGGCTTGCCTTGAACATACACACTTCATCATTGGCGACAAAACAAGAATAGATTACCCTTTCATAAACACAAAGGAAATGCAGTTTTAATTAACCCCTATCCGAAATCCATTGGACTTTGTCAATTCACATTCAAAGATACACATTTTACAATACTTTTGAAACATCTGTCAAAAGTGACCCAATACATGGCTAAATATATGAAAGATTTGTTTCTCAATTGCCAATGCAAGGCAAAAAAGAGGGGGGGTGGGAGTTGGGTACAAGGAGAGTTGCACCAGTTGATTTTTTTTTTAGATTTGTTTTTAAATACGGTTATTGATTGTCCTCCATGCTTCAAATGTATACTTTTGAACTGAGATTGCTAGATAATTTCTCTAAATGGTTATTTTTACATGCGCTTGCTTTCTTGATATGAAAAATGTTAATTTCTTTGAAAGGTTTCTACACAAAGAATCTGTTTTAAAATATATCACACAGAGCTTTCTATTGAGTCATTCTTTGAAATAAAAATATTTTCCCTGATTTTTTATCAACAAAATTTATTTGTTTATTTTTATGTACCATTTGTGCTGATGATGGACATGACACAAAACCTGTAACGTAAACTAGTGGGGGGACTTGGGGTATACATGACTAGCTTGCTTCTTTTTATTCTAGTTGGTGTAGAACTTAAGCATAAATGCAAAAAAAGACAAGCTTGGAATTGCAAGGTACAAAAAGGAGATAACTAAGGAACAAATAATGAAGAGGAATATTAACATTTTTGATATTTAATAATAGAGACCAAAAAGCTCCACATATCATGCTTCTGTAGAGCAATTTTGTATAATCTGCCAAACCATGCTAGCTAGAAATCTTGGATGTTGCAGCTTCAACACCTGGAGGCAAATGGTTGGAGAAGGTTATCTAATAATATATCTTACATGAAATCATATATGTATGAATATATCTGAGTTTATTTTAATCTTATTGACTGCCTATTTCCTCTTTAAAGCAGAGGCTTTATGATTGGTGTTCTTTGCCTGTTTTATTTCAGAATATGTCAGCCTTCCCCAGCCTGATGTGTTTCAGGTATGTAGGGATCATAAGGCCCACAATTTTCAGATAGTGGCCAGTGGAGATGTATCCTAACAGATCAGCAGGCTACAATTGAGGTTATTTTACATCTAGGTTAACATCTCTCAATCCCAGCAACTTTCAGACCTGTGGACTTCCAACTCCCAGAATTCTCCAGCCAGCATGCATTAGACTCATTTTCTGCATCAAGCTACCCAATTTGGCAAATTATTAATCTAAATGTTAATGAAGTTTAAAGTATCCCTCAGTTTCACGTTACTGTTGCCAAAGTAATTCCTTTTTGCCCTTACAATAATAACATCTAGTGCTGAGTCTGAAACACATTGTCAACCAGTAAACCCAGTGAGTTACTGGAACTTAGCAGTTGCATTAAAGACCATCTCTGCAATATTGTGTGCAAAATTTATTTGGTGCATTATTATTTTTAGTGACAATTCAGGGCTCCCACTTATTTTTATATTAGTTATAGTATCTTAAATTCACCCTATAGATAGCTGATAACTATCTGTACCTTTCCAGAATGCTGTTTTCTTGGTAATTTTTTTTGTAAGCATATGTCCCTTTGGTTTAGTTTGTTTGCATGGAATGAACATTTTACTGGCTGAAATTGTTCAGTTCACTTTACTGGCAATTTGAATGAATAGATACAGTAATATTGGAAGGGCTTCCTAGGTAACTAGATAATTGAGCAAATGTGAGAAATATCCACACTTATGCAGAATCATGTGCAAAAGGATTGTTACAACCCATAACAGTTTTTAAGATAAACATGTGCTTATTGCTTTTGTTCTGTGCATGGTGTGTGCATTAGAAGTGGAAGGACAGTCAGTACAGCTCGAATTGACAAGAATTACATTCAAGACCAACAGCTATTTGACACCAGAAAAAATACTGATCTGACAAGTGATGGGTAGTTGTTTTCATGGATACAGTGCATTATTTACAGAGATCCATTTCAGTTTGCCAAGTCCTGTTATGTGCAATGTAATTACTCATGATAGATAAGTGCAGTGCAATCTACTTATAATGTCCCCAAACTGTGAAAATCTGGTACAAAATCTCCCCCCCCCAGGGCCTGCCTTCCTACCTTCCTTTTTAATAAATAGCTTATGTTAAAAAGGTTTTCTATCTACTGACACAGGCAATCAAGTTGAATGCATCTTTGTAAGCCTTTTCTCAGGGAATGAAGTAGAAAAAGGAAAAGATGCTTTACTCTTTTTTTTTGAATTAGGCTGTTTTGAGCTTCAGGTCCCATTGACTTTGAGTTACTCTTTCATATGTGCTCCTTGGTCAATGTTGAAGGGCCGTGAATTAAGGCGCCTACCCTTTAGACTGGCTAGACCCCCCCATCACCTTGTCCCCTGCATCTGAATACACTATTCTACAAAAAGAAGTCAAGCTTTCCAAAGGTTTTATAGGTGTGCATGTATCTTAATGTTACACTATATTACAGTAACAAAGGACAAACATTATGTGTTATCATCACAGTTATGGTGCAGCTTGTTACCAGGTGGGTAACAAATCACAGATGTGACGAGGCACAAATAAGGAGAGAGTTTGTTTTTAAAGTGCTAGTGTTTTAAAAATACATTCTCTGTTCTTCTTGATTCCACCTTTGTCACAACATTAACATAAAGTGCTTTGTAATACCAGCAAAATGAAAGGAAATAGTAGGAATTATAAATCCAAGCTGGTGTAGCTGTTTGTGTTTTTGTCAGAAACGACCTGTTTCAAAATAAAATGGAAATGTGTTAAGTTCATGGCCTTTATTCTCTTGATATTTATACCCTCCTTCCTACTGTTAAATTCCAGAAATTCCTATCTTGATGTATATCACTCCAGATGGCAGGAGGATCATTCCTTGGAAATAACTTTTTTTTTGCATATTTATGTATTTATAACTTGCATATTTTTGCATTCTACATTATTTAAGTGCAAAATGTGGTAGAAATAAACTTGTTGCTTAGTGAACAGGTTGGGTGTAACTCACTTCCTCTCCCCTCTCAATGATGTGCAAATAATTCAGGGAGAAGAAATGGAATATCTTTCCAATATTACTTAATTTCTTTTGTGCTGGAATTGTTCTCAAATCTAATATGGATTCTTGGTTCAGGCTGCCATTTCTGGCTTTTTTGTTGTTGTTTTGCCACTGTTCCTTAGTTTCCCAACTGTTGAGGTTTGGGTGATCCCTTCCAAGGGATACCTTTCTCCAACACACAAAAGATTAGATCCACCTGATTTATTTATTTTCAAGAATACATAAAAACATCCATTCATAAAAAAGTATGAAAATCGCTCTTTAAACATCTTACCATATTTAAGTTTGAAAACTATCTTCCTAATCCCAAATTAAAAACTACATCCCTGATCTCGGATTTTGTATGACTTTTTAGCAGAGTCAGTTTTTTTTTTTTACATATAACTTTGAAGGGATATTTTGGATTTGGTACAAGTGGTGCAACTCACCCTGCTGATTTTTTTTAAAATAAAAAAATAGATTTTAATGCATCTAGAAATTCAGAGAGAAATGTTTAAAAGTTTATTTCTCAATTCACTGCATTTGTGATTCAATAAGCCTACCCGAGCCCTGTACGTCTTCAGACCTTGTATTCATCAGAGAAAAAGGCATGGATGGGGATGTTTGGAATAGTTACCTTTAAGCATAAAGTGTTGTGTTTCTGATCACATCTATCATTTGTTCCAGTATTTGACTATAGATGTCTAAATCACTTTAAGATGACAATGCAATTCAGATACTGGTATTGCCATAAAAGAGGTCTATGTTAAAGAAGTGAATGAATGGAAGAATTGGTCACACTGACTTCTGTAAAGGAAGTTGAAAGGAGATCAATTTATGATCAAGATGTGCACAAACTTCATTTTACTTAATGACGGTCGTGTGGTTGGAGTTGGAATTTGGAGTAGATTTAGAGGAGGTATTATCCTTAATCCCATTTCAAGACATCCTTCTGATTTTTACAAAACAGGTGGCTTGTTCAGTCAAAAGTTCATGCCATGCAGAATCTTTTCTTGGTGTGTCGAGTGCAAAGGCATTCCTGTCAGTTGTTAACCCACATTCTGCAGCAATGATCAGATATTATGATCATGTTTGTTACTATGTCCTCCTCTTCCTCCACCACCACCACCTGGTAATATGTGAACCTCAGGTGAAATATGATTATCTAATTTGATAGTTTCCTGGTTACCATGGATTCTTCCAGTGATATTTTCCATGGAATAAAGGCAGTTTTGCCCTAAAAGCTTGGGTGTAGAGGACAAAGCAGCAGTTGCTAAGCGGTCCTTCTCTGTTTTACAAACATTATCTCGTTGCCTTATATAGCCTCTCTGAGAAATGCTGTATTTGGGGCTAGTATGTCCTGAAGAGGCTTTCGGAGGACTTGAGTCATAGAGCAACTGACCTTCATCATCTGTGTCAGCATCGATAAATTTATGAATGCCAGCATCGTGAAAGTTAAGAACAATCGGTGCCTGCTTCTCAGGAGACTTTGTAGGGGTTCTAGCACTTGCAGTCGTGTAGACAGAAGTTTCTGGACTCATCAGAGACCGATCAGAATATCCAGAACTATCTGTGGCAGCACCTGTAGCTCCTCTGTTCTTGATGGTATCTGGGTATATTCTTAGGACATTTGAAGCTGCTGACCCTACAGCATCCTCTTCCATAAAATTAACCTTTAGAGATCTCAGTTTTAGAGGATTAATGAGTTTTATTGAACTTTTGGGGCTCTCTATAAAAAAGGTAGAGCAATGGCCACTTTCCAGATTTGGTTTTATTTCCATGAGTTTGGACCCACTTCCTTCCAGTCTATATGGGTCCTGAAGGGGAAGTTTTCCACCTTTGCTGGTCAGTGTAGTCAGTGGGCTATGAGAATATCTGCCAGCTTCGGGAAATTCAGTCATGCAGCTTATGTAACTGTCAATGCTCGACATGCTTCTCATGTCAATTATTCCATCTGCCCGAGTAGTCAACAAAGGGACCATTGGGCCAGGAATGGCCTCCATTTCTAGTTCTTCTTTTTGCTTACTGGGTTGAGCTGTCTCCTTTAAATTGAGGTTCGGCTGTGACTGGGCTTTACTCATTTTGTTGTACATGTCTTCCAGTTGCTGAACGTTCAGATGCTGAGGACTGGAGGAAGACCTAGCTTTTTCAGGTGACCCTTGTTCCTTTGTCTCCAAAGATTTATTGGAACTAGTTTCAGAGATTGATCTTTTGGCCCATTTCCATTTGCTTGGGGATAAATGATTGTCCTGAACTTTATCCTTTTTGCCTGCATTTTCTCCCTTCTTTTCAACGATGATGTCCATCAATTCTATACTACGTGGAAAAGCATCCTTCATATTCATGGACACAATGCTTCCGTTCCTTTTGGCTCTTTCAAGGGCTTCCCTACGCTTAACGGCTTTTTCCTGCCTCTTCTGTTCTTTGTAGAACTCTGAAAAGTTATTTACAATGATTGGGATTGGAAGGGCAATCACTAAGACTCCAGCAATACAGCATAACCCACCAACAATCTTACCTAAAAGGGTCTTAGGGTAGATGTCTCCATAACCAACAGTTGTCATAGTTATTGTGGCCCACCAGAAGGATGCTGGGATGCTCTTGAATTTTGTATCTTCCTCATCTTTTTCTGCAAAAAACACTAAGCTTGAAAAGATCATAATGCCCATGGCCAAAAACAAAATAAGTAATCCAAGTTCGTTGTAGCTTCTCCTCAATGTAAATCCCAGAGATTGCAAGCCAGTTGAATGCCTGGCCAGCTTTAGAATACGGAGTATCCTCATGATACGAAATATCTGGACCACCCTCCGGACATTTTGGAACTGAAGTACACTTTTGTTGGATTCCGTGAGGAAGATGGTGACGTAATAGGGCAAGATTGCTAACAAGTCAATGGCATTCAGGGGTCCTTTGAAAAATTTCCATTTCTTTGGAGAAGAGAGGAAACGCAAGAGATATTCCATTGTAAACCAGGCGATGCACACTGCCTCTACGTGAGCTAGCTGTGGGTTATCTGTAGGATTTCCATACTCATCGTTGTCCTGAAGCTCAGGAAGAGTGTTTAGAGACAAGGCAATTGTAGAGAGCACAATGAACATGATGGAAATAATGGCCAAAATCTGCAAAAGAAAGGAGAAAAGTAGTCAGTATCACAAAGAAATCACATGGCATCTTACATTTGCTATATTTTTCCAAAGAAAAAAAATTGGCTTCATACAAATCGATGAAGTAAGGATATGTCCATGAAATATGGTAAGAAGCTTGTGAAGGTCTGTCTTTTCATCCAGTATTAGGACCAATGTGAAATGAAACCCAGGGCCCAAAGCAAATAATCAAGGCTTACTACAGTGTTTCTTAAACTGTTGATGGAACTCTTTAGAATCAGAACAGAGCTGGAAGGGACCTTGGAGGTCTTCTAGTCCAGCCTCCTGCTGAAGCAGGAGATCCTATACCATTTCAGGGAAGTGACTGTCCAGTCTCTTCTAATTCCCCCTAAAGAATATTGACACTTCCCTCAACGAAGATATGTATACAGCTCAGAAAGGCAGGAGAGACTACAGGTAGTCCTCAATTTACAACAGTTCATTTAGTTCAAAGTTACAATGGCACTGAAAAAAGTGACTTATGACCATTTTTCACACTTATGACTGCTGAAGCATCCCCATGGTCATGGGATTTACATTTGGACGCTTGACCACTGATTCATATTTATGACGGTCGCAGTGTCCCAGGGACATATGATCATCTTTTGCAACCTTCTGACAAGCAAAGTCAATGGGGAAACCAGATTCACTTAACAACCGTGTTACTAATTTAATAACTGCAGTGATTCACAAACCTGGCCAGAAAAGTCATAAAATGGGGCAAAGCTCACTTAACAAACTTCTCATTTAGCAATATAAATTCTGGGCTCAAATGTGGTCGTAAGTTGAGGACTACCTCCATAGTTCTTGATTCCCAGACTATCTTCCATCTAAGTATCAATCATGCCTTATCTTGCGTAGCTTTTGAGATGAGAAATGTTAACTGCCTGTTGACTAAGCAGTTATATCTGTATTTTCCTTGCTTAGGGGTTGCTTAGCTGTTGCTTAGCTGTTGACTAAGCAGTTATATCTGTATTTTCCTTGCTTAGGGGTAAGCTGTAGCTCCTCCATTTACTTTAAAAGGCATTACGGCATATTTTCACAACATTAAAGTCTAAAAAAGTACTTTTTCTTATGACAAGCCAAGTTTGCTTCAAAGGTGAATGGTATGCACGACACCAATGCCTTATTGTACAGTCACTGCATATGTTTCTCTACAGAGGATTTATATTCCACTCAAATGGCTTACATCCTTCAAAAATACTAGAAACAGATAATAAAACTGTAATGTGTGATGCAAAATATCAGCCACCTAATAAAACAGCAATACAAAATAATATACAAAACACAATCAAAGCACAGCGCTAAGGCCCAACACATCATACATCATCTGTTTGATCAGATAAAAGCTGGATGGAACATTTTTTCATTAAACAATTAAGCAAGAGTGAAAGAGGACAACTTATTTCATGATTTGGGTGTGGCTACCAAGAACATCCTTTCCCTTGTCCCGAATAAATATGCATCATGAATACCATCATATTGTAAATAATATTATCTTTCATCCTTAGGCTTTTCCCCTCTCTAAATAAACTCTGGTGAGTTGGTAGGAGTTGTTTTATAAATTCTAATTATAAGATATGGTGAGAAGACATTTAATATTCAGGAGGTGAAAATGGCCGCAGAAATCTCATTGGGAAGTCTCTTCCCTATTACTTGTCCAGCGAATGTTTACTCTTTTTAAAACTCGGAAACAGGGTTTATAATTTGCAGCTTCTGTAGGATAATGAGATTGGGAATGTGTGTCTGTGTCTGTGCTTGTGAGTTTCAGTGTGAGGAAAAAAAAATCTCTATGTGTGTGAGAGAATTCAAACATACAGTAAGCAGATGGGAGGAAATGGCTTCATTATTTATTTATATAAATTTATTAAAGCTCCCTGGTTCAGTAGCCCCGGGCAGCTTTCTGTAAATGGGCTTTCTTATTTTTTTTAGAGAGAATTTAAATTAATTATTATGAATATTAATAGTTTGATGTTGCCCTGCCCTCTTTTTGGATCTGTTAGCATCTCTATATACTTGGATGTATGAGTGTGTTTCACATATATATTTAGTAACAGGAGCCCTAGTTTCAGATGGAGTTTCAAAGTCCAAGTTGACAAGATGGGATGCTTGATCATTGCACAGGATTTCTCTTTATCCTTATTTTTTTTCCCTATCTACTTCCCCTTCTTAGAGGGAAATCATTTTAAATTCGGCTCTCTTCTGTAGACTAAATATAGTTAAGTATCAACAGAAGCCTCTTAAATGATCAAACACTGAATGCACTAAATCCATGATAATATTAAAGAGGATGATTTAAAGCATTCCGGGTTTTTGCCTTTACACTGGTTCAGTAGCCCTGTTGATATTATAGTAACTCTGTTTGTATTGTCAAGATCGCTCTTATTACATGTGTGGAAACAACGTTTAGGATCTTTTCCTATTATGCTGTTGTTGACCAAATGTTGTTATGCTTCATCTGCCCAAATGCAGCATGGATTCTGTAGTTTAACCTCAGATAATTTTCTAAATCATTGCAAAAAAAAAAAAAAAAATTGGCTCTTATCAGCACTTCTGTCTTGGAGTATAATATGTAGACAAGCAGATTCTGGGAACACAAAATAACAGCTGGTTTCAGGAAAACTTCTCTCCACATTTAATTACTTAAGCCTTGTAAATCAAGACGTTTCACATTTAATTTTGGGACTTTGGGACAATCAGCGTTAAAGAGATCGGGAGCACTACATATTTTTCTAAGCAAAGGCTATTGATTGTATGACTCAAACACATATTTCTTCTGAATTTTTGCATTACAAGCATCTTTTCCCTCAAGACCTAGTTCACAAGACCTAGAGCAGGAGTCAGCAACCTGTGGCTCTGGAGCCGCATGTGGCTCTTTCACCCCTCTGCTGCGGCTCCCTGTCACTCAAAATATGTGTCACAACCGCCAATGTGCAAAACCTGCCAGCACGTGATTTATTGAGCATTTCAAACCCAAGTAGGCCAACCATGAATAAATCCAAGAAAAGAAAAGTTTCAGAAGAAAACAGAACGTTTAATTCAGGGGTGAGTTCTAAATTTTTTTTACTACCGGTTCTGTGGGTGTGGCTTATTTTGTGGGTGTAGCTTGGAAGTCATGTGACTAGGTGGGCGTGGCTAGCTGGTCAGAGTCATTTCTGGAAGGTCCTCGCACTTACGACCAGTCCTCGCACTTACGAACCGACTCATTTGTTTGCTTTTAACACCGATCAGCTGTAGGACGGCCCTTTGAAGCCCCGCGGCAAGAGTTTAAACAGTTTTTTTCCCTCCAGTCATCAGCTGGGACTCAGGAGGCAGCAATAGATTGGGGGTGGGGCCAAATAAAAGGTAAGAATATCGTCACCGCTACCGGCTCGGCCGAACCGGACCAAACCGGGAGGAACCCACCACTGGTTTAATTCAACTACATATGCTAGTTTTGTGGCTGCTCAAGAAATAGTCAGGCAAGGGAAGGGTTTTGTGGTGGTTTTTTTTCTGTGGGAAATGGGTCCAAATGGCTCTCTGAGTGTTTAAGGTTGCAGACCCCTGACTTAGAGTAAAACTCCTATTAAGCCAGGTCAGCCGTATAGGAAGATGAATATTCCTATCTATCCTTCTTCCTATGGGTGTTACAACACAGCATTAAATTGATTCTGACTTTTCACTGATGAACTCAAGATGGCATATATAGTGCTCCTTCTCCAATTTCTTAGAGCCGAGGTGGCGCAGTGGTTAGAATGCAGTACTGCAGGCTACTTCAGCTGACTGCTAGCTGCAGTTCAGCAGTTCAAATCTCCCCGGGTTGACTCAGCCTTCCATCCTTCCGAGGTGGGTAAAATGAGGACCCATGTTGTTGGGGGCAATATTTATTTATTAATTTATTGGTTCGATTTATATGCCGCCCTTCTCCGGAGACTCAGGGTGGCTTACAATGCATTAAGCAATAGCCTTCATACTTTTGTATATACCTCCTAAGCAGTGTTCTTTTTTTTTTTTTTTTTAATACAAAGTCAGTTTATTGCCCCCACAATCTGGGTCCTCATTTTACCTACCTCGGAAGGATGGAAGGCTGAGTCAACCTTGAGCCTGGTGAGATTTGAACTCGCAGTAATTGCAGGCAGCTGGCAGCTAAGTGCTATTTAACAGCACTTTAGTCCGCTGAGCCACCAAGGCTCTTCGAAACAGGGTTTATAATTTGCAGCTGATTCTGTAAACCTCTTAGAGAGGGCTGTAAAAGCACTATGAAGCGGTATATAAGTCTAAGTGCTATTGCTATTCTTCCCATAACAATTGTGCAAAGTAAGTTGGGCTGAGAGAAAGTGAGTGGCACAACTGACCTTCTGTGACTGAAGGTGAATCTGGCTCTTTTCAGTGTCAGTTCAACATTTTAGTCATTATATCTGACTGTTATATGTTTACTGCCAATGGGGAAATACACCAATAGGATATTCTGTCAAAGATACTGAAATAAGTTGACCTGGAATTAGTTGTTTCCGAAACAAATGGCAATAATATTACATACAGTATATGAAGATACTGTCATACATTGCTGGAACTATGTAATTGTGTCTTGCTGTCTGATACAAATATAAGTTGAGACATTAGCATAATCAAACAATCATATCATTTGCTTCCCTTGTCCCAAATGCCCACGTTTTAAATAATTATGTGCCTTTGTATGGGTAGAAGCTTTTCTTCAGTTGGAGTTTATAGCAGCAGCAGCAGCCAAATGTATGACAATGCCAATTTTACCCCATGCTCATACAGTACAAGCACTTTCTTTCATCCCTGCTCTCTCATCCCTGTTTCATAATTTAAGTTTCCCTATCTCCTTGAAGGGACGTGGTGGCTCAGTGGCTAAGACGCTGAGCTTGTCGATCGAAAGGTCAGCAGTTCAGCGGTTCGAATCCCTAGTGCTGCATAACGGGGTGAGCTCCCGTTACTTGTCCCAGCTTCTGCCAACCTAGCAACTCGAAAGCACGTAAAAAATGCAAGTAGAGATGGCACTTAGATCCTAAAAAATTATCATGTATGTACCTGAACTTACAAGCTAAATGTTGGAGATGTGAATCTGATGATGCAACTTATTATCATATATGGTGGACTTGTAAGAAAATCAAGGCATTTTGGATAAAAATTTGGTGGGTGATGCAGAACATTCTGAAAAAAAGGTTGAAATTTACTCCTCAATTGTTTTTATTGGGTATAACGACGGATTGTACAGTATTAGAGACTAAACTGATCTTGAACTTAATATCAGCAGCTAGGCTGTTGGTAGCGCAATATTGGAAGGACTTTTTGCCTACTATTGAAGAATGGACATTGAAAGTAGCGAACCTAGCGGAAATGGTGAAAAGTTCAGCATATTTGAAGGACTATACACAAGAAAGATACATATCGGAATGGAGAAGATGGATTGATTATATTCAAAATAAGTATCAGACAAGAAAATATCAAATAGTTTATGAATGAATGTTAAACTGAACTTTAGAAGTATTATGTTATCCATAGTGGAGTTAAGGTTTCAGGGGGGCATTAGGTAGTTTAAGAATAGTTAGGCTAATTTAGCTTATGATTGTTAATTGAAATACCCTGTATTTTGTTCTGGGAAGTCTTGGGGGGGGGGTTGGGATGGGAAGAGGAGAAGAGGAGTGGGGGTGCTGGGGAGGGAAAAAGGGTGAGGGGAATATTGGGGGGGAATTTTCTTTGTAAAACTTTTCAATAAAAAAAAATTCAAGTAGAAAAATAGGGACCACCTTTGGTGGGAAGGTAACAGTGTTCCGTGCACCTTTGGCGTTTAGTCATGCCGGCCACATGACCATGGAAACGTCTTCGGACAGCGCTGGCTCTTCGGCTTTGAAACAGAGATGAGCACCATCCCTAGAGTTGGAAATGATTGGCACATATGTGCGAGGGGAGCCTATACCTTTTGTTTCCTCGAGACACCTTTCCTCTTAAACAATGACATGAAAGCTTCATTGCAATTCTGTCCCCTTTTGAAATATTGCATTCACAGAATCAAACCAGGCTATTGGTTATTATATCAACTAATGATACAATTGAGCTCCGTCAAAATGTGCATATTCCCACCTACGGGTACCATGAAATTTGTACACACGCACAAAACCCGCCCAGGAAACATAAGGACAGTATAGTGCCATAGCATGGGTGATGATTTAAAACACAAATGAAGAGGTATTATTCGTTGCTCACTTGGGCTCTGTCATTACCTACTCTCACTTCTTGTCTAAGTTCCAGCAGGAACTTATCAGAGATGGTATGTTGTGAAGAAGATTCAATTGCTCATAGCAAGGCTGCATGTGGCAAAGTGATTCATAGCAAGAGGTTCTGTTGCTTTTGTAATCCTAATACCAAAAAGTAGCACTTCCCCATCTCTTTCCTTACAAAATGTTAAGTACAAAATGTGGTGTTTAGTGCTTTTCAGTTTGGTTCAATCAGCCAGATGCCAAGAGAGCATATATTTGAATGTTCTCAAGAGGATTGTAATGTTCAATGAAATCAAGAGGAGATTTGACAACAGAAGGATACATTTGTCAAGAATTTTCTTATGTGCAATTAACAAAAAGGTTTAAAACGGATAAAATATTTTATGGTTTTAAACAAAATAAGACTGAAACAGAATTATATTCTAATGATGAACATGTTATTGTTAAAATGTTGTTGCTGAAATTGAGAGAATCCATGATAAAATGGGCTAAGCAGTTTGGCTATAATACACCAGTTGGCCAATAGGAAAATATGTGGTTGAAATGATTGAAATTTACATTATGTTCTAGTCTGAGAATTTTTACAAAATGATTTGTCATAGAATCATAGGGTTGGAAGCAGTGGTGGAATTCAAATTTTTTTACTAACGGTTCTATGGGCGTGGCTTGGTGGGTGTGGCAGGGGAAGGGTACTGCAAAATCTCCATTCCCACCCCACTCTGGGGCCAGCCAGAGGTAGTATTTGCCGGTTCTCCAAACTACTCAAAATTTCCGCTGCTGGTTTTCCAGAACCTGCCAGAACCTGCTGAATAGAAACCCTGGTTGGAAGGGATTTTGGAGGTCTTCAAATATTATTGGTCACCAGAGAAATTGTCTAGAGCACAGGTGTCAAACTCGCCGTGTCACATTGCCATCACATGACAACGT